>NC_048438.1:12966880-13302875 GCF_004353265.1 Vitis riparia
CAATGTCGTAATTATGTTTCATGAGATTAAAAGGCCAAACAGACAAATACTCATCACGAGGTCAAATAAAATATCGCGTCGATATTATGATAAACTTTGATATCATTCTGAACTCAATCATATAAATACTGTTCACTTTATGCCCTAAATTGATAATATCTAAATGATTCGACACGAAATATCACATTTACAATAATCTTCAAATATTCTGAATGAGATTAGTCAACAAGTTACTAAAAAATTATTCTCTATCCATTGTGATTTACAACATGTTTTCGAGTTTAAAAAAAGATTATATTTTTAAAAATAGCTATCAAAATGACTTCTAACTACTCTATTCAAAAGCACACTCAAACTCATTAAAAATACAGCTTTGCGGATTGCGAGGCATTGTTTGAGCCTAAAATAACACCAACATTTATATGGGAAGCTCCACTTCCCCTGATTTCAAACCCCATTTTATATGTGGACCGAACCTGCTGATTCACCATTAAAAAAAATTATCATAATAATAATAATAATTAATTAATATTTTAGCAAAACTCAACCACGTATTTAGACTAGTATTTTATGTCGTGTTTCTTCGGTATCTCGCCACGTGCTCCGTCTAGTCGTTGGAAATTCAATGCATCCAGCTACATTTTCCCTCCATAATTTTATTTTTTTAATATTAATAAGTAATAATGTAATATTATATGTGGCATGTAAATGCACCAACCAATGTAACAGGGCCCTAAGCGAGATGAACATGTTCAATGAACTTTCATCACCCCAACCCACCCCCTAAATAATTGGCTATTTTTCTTTCTTTCCTTCTTTCTTATTTATTTATTTAAATATTTTGAAATTACAAAACTATTATTCTTTCTCTGTCCATTTGGCAGTTGAGGTTACAGTTAAAGGAGGCAAATCCCCATATAGCCAACATGGCCCAAATCACTAAACTGCCAAGAATCTAGTTTGTTTTTTCACCTTTCTTTACTAGATTGAGATTTTTAGGGTTTTGTAGCATGGGAGTTTAATATGAGTTCTCATTTCCTTTTTGATCATTTTTAGGCAATTTGATTCATTGCATCTCACTTCACCTAAATTAATTGTATTATTATCAAACATATTCAACTATCATTCTCAGCTTTATTAATTGCACTTCATTACTTGTAATCAACTCTTTAATCCGACAAAATCTGCTTGATTTATTTATTTATTTATTTATTTATTTATTTATAAGCTAAATAAATTAGTCTACATTAATTAACAGTTTAGACTCTAAATGAAATTTTCATAAGCCTTTATGGGTTTGAACCGGTTGATCATGGAAATGAATGTCCATTATGTTTATGTTCATAGAATTTAAATTCTATTTATTTAAATCGAACCATGATTACAACCACATTTATAGATACAGTTAAATGCTTCATATTTATACTTTCTAGATATTTAGTAGTCACTTGACGCTTATTTGTAGGGAAGAAAAAACGCTTTTTAAATATTAAAAATGTTAGAAAGATTTTCTAAAATTATTATCAAGGCTTCAAGTTTTTAACAAATAATATTTTTAAAATGTGGAAAATAAATTTAATTATAGTTTTTAAAAATTGAAATGTTTATTTAATTGAAAAACATTCTTGTATATGATTATATGATTTACTTAAAACTACACATGCTATTGAAATATCAAAAAAAAAAATTCAATATTTAAACAAAAATCAAATACTAACGGTCAACACAAATTGAATCTTGCCCTTAATTATTTGGTTATTAATTTCATTAAATCCGTCACTAATTCCAATTTGAATTGACTGAAGTGAATTTATCACTAAGTAAATAAATAAGTGTCTGAATAACATATTTTCTATTAATATAAAATAAATAAAAACCATCTTTAATTATTGACTATTAATTTATTAAGGTTCTCATCAATACAGACATGAATTAATTGTAATAAACATTTAAGTGATTCAATAATATCTATTTTAGTAATAAAAAAATTTAAATTCTAAATAGAATTTCAAAATTTTAGAGAAATAACTGTTCTCTTAGATTTTTTTAGTCAATTAAAATATCTCTACGTTAACTTGAGAAACTACTTAAAGAATAGTCAAATGGATGAACTTTTTAAGAGGTTATTTGGTAAAATTTAATATTTATTATTTAACGACTTAAGTTGATTTTAAGTTAAATTATATTCAAATAATTTACTTAACCCTTGTTATTTAATTCATGCTTTAAGTATTCATGTTATTGGATCACATTAACTTAAATTTTATTCTAAATTTTTAAATTGACATATTTATCCTTATAAATTATAATTATGGCAAAAGAGGTCAGGTAATAATGAAAGTTATAGAGTAACAAAAAAAAAATCATAGAGGTAATTAGGGCAAATAAGGATAAAAATGTAAAATAAATATATGAATTTAAGAATAAATTAATTATTTTTACTTATCACTTAAAATTGTTTTTGACTTCAAATCAATATCATTAAGTTATTTTATCAAATATACTTAATTTATTTAATGACTTAAATTAAGTTATTAAGTCACTTTCAATTATTAAGTTGACTTATGAAATATTCACTAGATTTTAATAGAATATTTGTTTATCTCATCTTGATACGTGTTAATAAATTATCAAATTGAAGTCATGGATAACATTTTCAGAAAATAAACTATTTTTCAACTTTTTTTTTCAAAAATAATTTTTTAACACTATATATATATAGAACAAATAAACTTCTTAAAGTGTCTAATACCTTTTGCTTTTAAAAATTGAAACCATTTCCAAAAAAATAAATAAAAAATGCCCTATTCCTCTTAAATATTTAACAATTTAGTTTTATATTAATTAATTAAAAAAAAAAAACAATAGATCAGTTTTTCTAAATTCATGTTCATCTTATTTAAAGAAATTGAATAATCAATTAATCATTGAAAAAAATAAAATGTAAAACAAAAAAATAGTGTACTACTTTCATTTTTTAAGTTTACTTCGAATAATCATGTTGTTGAGATGCATTTACATTTTTCTAGTAGAATTTATCTTAAAAACTTAAAAACTCTAAAAATTGTTTAATTAAAAAAAAAAGTGAATCTAAATAAGCATAGAATTTTTATTTATTTATTTTCTAGAAAAATGAAGAACTTAAAACTTTTATTTTCATTTCATCCTTTTTTTTTATTAGTAAAAAATATATATATAAATTCAAGTAAATAATGGTATGACAATTGTTTTCAAAAATAATTTTCTATTTTCTAAAATAAAAAATTGGAAAACACATTCGATAACCAGAAACTGTTTTTTGTTTTATGTTATTAAGAATATAAAACAAAGTGGTTTTAGATAACATCTTTTAATTGTTTTCAATCGTCTTCACTTATTTTTTGAAAGTTGTTTTGAACAATAATTATACAAACATGTATAATGATTAAAAATAAAACTATAGACATAAAAAATTCTTTTTAAAATATATTTAAAAATACTAAAAATAAATTAAAAACATTAAGGTTTTGAAATAGAACGGTTTTCAAAAATTGTTCTTAAAAACTATTTTTTAGAACTATTTTCAAAACACAACACATTCTCAAATAAACTTTTATTTTACAAAACATTATAGAATATTTTTTTTAAACTACTCTCAAAAACTGTTTTAGAAAACAATTCCTTGACAGAGACTTCTTGTTTCACAATTGTTTTCAAAAATAATTTTTTATTATCCATAATAAAAAAATCAAGAAAATGTGTTTGACAAACAATAATTGTTTTCTATTTTGTATTCTTAAAAACATAAAATCAAATGTTTTCAGATAAATTTTTTAAATTTTTTATACTATTTTCACTTGTTTTATGAGAGTTGTTTTAAAAAAATAATCATACAAACATGTAAAATGATTAAAAATAAAACATTATAGATCAAATTTATTTTTAAAACTATTAAAAACAAATTAAAAACATTTTAGGTTTTCAAACAAGTTTTTGTTTTACAAAATATCAAAAAATAGTTTTTGAAAACTATTTTTAAAAGTTTTAGGATTTTCTATGTATGTTAATTAATGGATTAGCATTCCACTTGGAACGTGCTCGATACAAAATTTTAGTTTTCCAATATATTTTATTAAATAATTAGCCACTTTTATAAAATCTTCAAGAGTTCCAATACATAAATCTCTATTTTAATCCATACAAGGGCATAACTTGATTAAGTATATTATATAACATTATCTAAAATATTTTATGAGATATTAATCTTTCAAGGAATTATCTCTCAAAGCATGTCAATCCTTTATAAATTTGGTTGTTTTATATATTTTGAATCATTTAGGGATTTTAATATATCTATATAATCATATATTAAGTCCTACAAGGATGATATTGATAGTTTAACTCTTTATCAACCAAATGACAAAGTTATCTCATTTTTTTATTATTATCACAAAGTAAATATTAAGAGATACCAAAAAGCTTAAAGGGTCTCGTACCAACTCTGAGAAAAGAAAAAAATGATTCTTAATAAGAAGATTTAGGGCTTGTTTGATAACTATTTTTTAAAACAATTTTAAAAAATGGTTTTTGATAATCGTTTTTTAAAATTGTTTTATAATTTTTGTAGAATGAAAGTTTGTTTGAAAACTTAAAATGTTTTTAACATATTTTTTTAATATTTTAAAAATATTTTTTATATGTAATGTTTTATTTTTAATCATTCTATATGTTTGCATAATTATTTATTAAAACAGTCATCATAAAATAAGTGAAAATAATATAAAACAATTAAGAATGTATTTGACTGTGATTCTAAAAAACATTTTTAACATTTTTAATACTTGAATGATAAAAAAATTTAAATGTTATAAATATTAAAAATACTTCACTATCAAACAAGCTCTAAAAGATGTTCAAAACATCATATTTTATGTTCATAAAAACAAAAAATAGAAAACAGTTTTTAATTATCAAACATGTTTTCTGTATTTTGTTCTAAACAATAAAAAACCGTTTCAAAAAACAGTTTCAAAACAAGCATTTAAATATTAGTGTGATGACCAAATTCTTAAAAAAGGGTCCCAAAACAAAGCATTGGAGCATTAAAAAAAGGCTAATTGAGTTGCTCAATATCTTTGGCTAAAGAATGAAAAGTGAGTTGGGTAGCTGCTCTTGGACATGAGAGTAACTTTGTAAAGGTCGGATGACAAGGCCACTTTTGAAATTCCGATAAATTTTTGACGCCGAAAGAGATTTGACCCCCTTTCCACATCATCAATTTGCTCTATTTTCCTTCGCCCCACGAACTTCCTCCCTGGCTCTACCCACTTCACGTTATTAATTTATTTGCTTTGTTTAAATTTCTTAACATCTGAAATAATTTTAAAAAATGTTAAGATGAAAAGTAAGAAAAAAACATTTATAAATTATAAAACTTAAATGGTGTTTATTTTTTATTTTAAACTTTTTATTGAAAATAATTTTTGGATATTTTATTAATTTATTATTTATTATTTTTATTTTTCTTATTTGTTTTTTAATTTTTTCTATTCGATTAAAAATAACATATTGATATCAACAACATAACGAAAGCAAACATTTTATCCATATGTTTAGCTTAGTTGTATTAGTTGATATCAACACAATACTTTTAACTGAATAGAAAAATTAAATATTTTGACTTATTATATTTAATCAAAAAAAGGAAATACCGTCAATTTAAGTAATTTAATTTTTAACATTGTAAAGTTCCATTTAGTTTTAAGTTCTATTTATAATTAAATTAAAAAAAACAAATACCATCTTAGTTTAACTTGATATTTTTGTTTTTTTTTTGTTTTTGTTTTTTAGGAGCACATATAAAATTAAAATACAAGTTTACTTATGATAAAAAAATTAAAAATAATAAAACTCTAATTGTATGTTAGAAACATTGAAATAAGTAATTATTATTATACTTAAATTACTTATTACAAATTATAATAGAGGTTAAAAAAAAATTATGCATTGTTTGGTAATTGTTTTTCATAACAATTCTAAAAAATAATTTTTAAGAAAGGTTTTTGAAAATAGTTTTATGATGTTTTGTAAAATAAAAGTTTGTTTAAGAACCTAAAATATTTTTAATCTGTTTTTAATATTTTTAAATATACTTTAAAAATAATTTTTATATCTACAACTTTATTTTTAATCATAAGATATGTTTATATAATTATTTTTTAAAACAACTCTAAAAAAATAAGTTAAAATAATTGAAAATAACTAAAAGATGTTTTATGAAAACACCATGTTTTCTGTTTTTAAGAATAAAAAACATAAATCAATTTCTCATTGTCAAACATGTTTTCTATTTTTTTTTATATAAAAAATAGAAATTTGTTTTTGAAAACAGTTACCAAACAAACGTTTAATTTCCATGAAACCAAAACTCATTCTTATTTCAATTCATCTAATTTTTATTCACCAAATTTTTACTCTTATTTTCATTAGTTATCATAATTATGATAATTGTTTTTATCGTAATTATCTTCCAATTCAAGCAAATTTCTTTCTCAATCAAAGTGGTTACCTCATGTTACTCTATTATGGTATTTAATTATGTTGTTATATATAGAATAGTTGTGATGGCTTGTTACCAAGATTCGAATAGACTTATTTACAAGAGACCTAAAGTTTTTAGTAAGGAAATTTATAAGATAATTTTGTAAGAAAAAGTGAGTTTTGATTCACTAATTTAAAAAAATATAACAAATTCTCAAAATTTATAAATTAATTTTATTTTCATCTATTTAAAAATATTTTAAATTTCATAAGTAAGGTAATCATGCCTTGAAATGATCATGTTACTTGTAAGGTTAAAAACATCAATTAATTTTTTTTTATTTTTACCATGAGAATTAATTTGAAATTAATAAAATAAGAAAATTTAAAAATTAAAAATACAATTAACACTAAAAAACTTTGAAACTAAAACAATAAAAATAGAATATCAACTTCATTAAAGCACATTAGTATAAAATATAGATATAGAGAAAGAGTAGAAATACAATGGGAGACAATATATATATATAATTTTAATTCTATTTATTTTTTAAGTATTTTAGTTTTAATTATATTTTTAATTTTTAAAATTCATTTTATTGTTTTTTCAACTAACAAAGTTTTTTATTCAATTTTGTTAAAAAAAAAAAGATGAGAAAATGAGTGAATCCATATAATATGAAATATAAAATCTTTATTAGTTAGAGAATTATAAAGATTTTATTTATTAATTAAAAGATCAGGAAAAAAAAATTCACAAGGATTTATATCTCATAATATATAATAAAATTTTTATAATACATTTATTTGTAAGATAATTTTATTAAATTAAAATAATAAATTAATTTTTTGATAATTTTATTTAATATTATTAACTAAAATGGTATTTCAAAAAATAATTATTTAACAAAAAATGCATATATTTAAATAAATGAAAATAAAACTAATTTATAAAAATTTTAAATTAGTGAGGCAAAATCTAATTTTTTTTTTATTAAAAATAATTTATTGAATTTTAAAAATTATAATTTTGAATTTTATTCGAATTTTCTATAAAAGTCAAAACAGAGAAGGGCTGTGAATATCAAGTCCACAAATGTTGGATTCCACGGCATGATCTGTATCGTGACTGGTCATGGCAACAGATGAGATGGTTTTATTTGTATTTTATTGGAAGCAGAAAAATGAAATCATTTCATGGGGGCCTTCACGTGTGAACTACGTTGATGAAGCAATAGCCGACAGACAGGCACAATATCGTAATTTCAACGATACACCTACATTGATAACGATACTCTATTTTGTCGGTTTCGAAGGAAGTTTCACTTCGTTACATTGTAGCCTGTTTTTACCTGTTACATCGCTTTTTTCTTTTTCTTTCTGGTTTTATTTTCTTGTTAATTTGTTCGTTTCCAATTCCCATTTTCTTTCCTGGTCTGTTTGGGTTCCGAGAAAATGGGATTCGTCAGTGCTTTGCTGGGAATTATTGGGTTTGGCGTTGGAGTCCCCTTTGGTCTTGTTCTAGGTTATTTCATTTTCATACACAATGAGCCCCAAGATGTAAAGGTAATATCTGTACGCCCTTCTTCGTAATTTTCTTTTCCGAACCATTTTGATGAACGAACTCTTTGCCTGATGTGGGTATGTTGTTTGATGGCAATGTTCCTCATGTTACATACATTGTCTTTCATGGGTTATTTCTAGTTTCGGTATTAGCTTTGAAGTAAAGTAGTTTACCAGAGTATTCTTAGTATCTGACTGTTCTTTCTGGTCCTGAATTTGATTTACTTTTTCTTTTCTGTTTTGGGATTATGTTGTTTACTGTAAATGGTATTTTGTTTCCTTTTTTCCCCCTTGTTTACTACTTTAGATAAGTATGTCTTGTATTGTTGATTGATCCTTCTGTGATTCTGTCTCCAAATGAAAATACATCACTGTTATTTGCCCTATTCATCCTAGGGCAAACATCAGCTCACAGTCAAATTCCCAATCTAATAGGATGCAAAGGCCTTATATATGTGTATATCGTGGATACACCATTGAACTGGGACAATGTTGTTTGTTTCCTGGTAGCTGTGTGGGTTGTGACAACAATCCTTCTATAGATTCCTTTTGGATTGTGTTTTTCTTTTCCCCCAATCATACAATGAATATGTCATTCGGGTTCGATTTGATAGGATTTTCTGGTTCAATCAATCCCATAATCCCATAATCTCATTATCTAGTTCTTTTTAGTTCCTCCAAAAAAATATGTGGTGGTGGGGGATTGAGAAATATGCTTGTACTGCCTTTATACCGGGCCTTAAGTGGAGTCAATTTGTTTACTTGTTTCTCTCTTTTTTCTTCCATTTCAGCACTGAGAAGCCCCATGCCTGGCCTTTTTCAATACTAGGCGTTTTGTTTATTTCTTAAAGCTTTGGTGTCCACTGACAGATAATATGACATGTCGGTTGAGTTTATAAATGATGATAGCTGTGGACTCTCTTGTTTGATAGATTCACAATCTGTCCATATAATACAAGATGGTAAAGACAAGTGCACATTGTTTTCAGGATTAGAGTTTTTTTTCCCACTTCTGGGGTCCATACTGTTCCCTACTTCACAGGCATTCTTAGGATTCAGCAGGATTTTTTTAGATGTGAACCTTTTAACCTACATTTGCAGGTTCCAATTATAAGGCCACTTCATGACTTGGATTCGGACTCTTTGCTTGATCTTTTGGATGAGATGCCACTATGGGTGAAGACTCCTGATTATGATCGAGTAAGTACCACCAATCTTGACTTTTGTGGTATGTAGTCTTTGTATTATTGGGATTGATTTTGCTCATAAAATTCTGCAGGCTGACTGGTTGAACAAGTTTATTTTTGATATGTGGCCTTATGTTGATAAGGTGAGAGATATCCAGAAATGTATTTATTTTTCTTAGATCATTCTGTGGAATATGACTTAAATGATATTGCCAATTTACTCTCGGTTCTTCTGCAGGCTATATGCGGTATAATAAGAAGCACTACAGAACCAATATTTGCTGAGTATATTGGCAAGTTTCAGATAAAATCCATTGATTTTGAGACTCTGAGTCTGGGAACTCTTTCCCCCATAGTTCATGGCAAGTATAGCTCCATCAGTTGAATGGCATTCTACTAATTAGAGGCTCACACAATTTATAGGGTAGATTCAAGTTTCTTGTGGTATTGTTTCATCTCTATTCTGAATTTTTTAGGTCAAATAATTTAGAAGAATTTTTTTGGCAAAACATCCTTCCAGTTAGAAAATTTTCGGGCATTATGGTAGGATCCAAACACATAACCTATGAAAGCAGTACCAATTACAGAGCAATGATTAACAAACATTGTTGGGTTTTTTACATTCCCCTCTACCCATTGGATTGGATTGGATTGGATTTTTTTTTTTTCTCTTTTGATTCATTTTATCATGAGATCTCACTTATCAACCTGGCAGGTATTAAAGCACAAGAAACTAATGAAGTTAATGAACTAATTCTTGAGCCTGCAATAAGATGGGCTGGAAATCCCAACATAATTCTGGTGTTGAAACTATTGTCTCTCCGAATCACACTACAGGTTAGAAGAGCTTTTAATCCGCGATCTTCATCAGTAGATTAAGACTGCCCTCAGAAACCAGATGACAATAACAAAACTAAATTTCTTCCATTTTCATTTCATGGTGTTTGATATGATGATATTTGTGGTCTTCTCCACAGAAATTACACAAGTCATTTCCTTTTCTTGACATGAAGGTTTCATTTGGAATAACTTCTTGCTTTTGACTTTAGCTACCTGAAGACAAAAACATGCTTGTACATGAAGCAACATTATCCTCGTTAAAGCATTTTTTTAATTTTTAAAGTCAAAAGCCTTTTAATAAAACTACCTAAATATGCATAGAAATTCTTATAAGCTTCAAAAATTAGCTTCCAACAAACCAATCCAATCAGGGCAGTATACAATTACTCAATTGGTTCATTTCAGGATTTGTAAAGGATGAGCTCAAAATTTTTATATTTCTGTCCATTTTAAATGATGGGGTATTCAAATACTTAGGACTGCATTTATTTAAGGATTTCAAATTCTATAGCAAAATATAAACAGCTATACAGGACATCTGTTGAAAATGTGAGTCTGCTTGTTGTCAGTTAACGGACTTACAAATATCTATGGTGCCTCGAATAGTTTTGAAACCTCTAGTACCAACTTTCCCCTGTTTTGCCAGTGTGGTAGTATCTTTGATGGAGAAGGTAAGTGGCACTGCAATTTTCATTTGAGCTTCTTCTTTCTTTGTTCAAGCTAATTCTTTTGAGTTAATCTTTTTTTTTTTTTGGTAGCCACATGTAGATTTTGGACTAAAACTTTTGGGAGGAGATATTATGGCTATCCCCGGTTTATATCAATTCATTCAGGTTCCATTTCTCTCTCTTTTTCTCTTTCTCCCTGTGTGGAAATGGCAGAATAGATTTACAAATGAAGCTACAAAAGTTGTCACTTATCTCCTAAGTTTCAGTTAAATTCTTTTGTCAACTGAAGTGTATTTTAAAATGTTGTAATTTAAAAAACTTTCGGCCCTAGGTTGACTATTTGTACTGATAATGAAACAGCTAATATGACTATGACTTAATTATAAATTATCGCAGATATATTAATTGTAGCTTAACCCCGCAAAGCCCTCATCAATCCCACCTACTAATCTAATCTGACTTTTTGTTTTTTTTTTTTTGTTAACTTATAGAATTATTTTCATTGTCGTAAGGATTCTGCAAGAAGATATACATGAGCAATTTTAAATGTTTGTACTGCTCCTTGCAAAAGCCGCATTGGGTACAAGTATGCCACATCAGTTTCCTTGGTCAGTGCTTGAATCAGCGTATATGAATTTCCGTTACTGGTTCAAAATACTGATATATGAAGTGTCTAGAGAGCTATGCACCTTGCTTCAGTCAATTGTTTGAATCTTACAGACAAAAAATAATACCGAATTTGCCACCCAAAAAAAAGGTATGTCCAGAGCCCAAGGCACTGAGAAATTGGCAAGGCATGGCTCTCCACCTTCACATTTAAATCACTTAGAAAGTGAAGCAAAAAGGAGCCTAATGTCTCAATACCATTGAGGTCCCCATAAATAATTGTGATCATTTTTGCCCTGGGGACCTGGCTCAAGTGGCTAAAGAGGTAAGGGTTACCTATAAAAATAAAAAAGGAAATAACCAAGAAAAGGATATGCAAACTTGAATAGTTGGATTATTTATTGATGAAAAAGAAAGGGAAAGAGAAAAGAAACTTGGAGCCTGATGACAAAGTTGGAATGTGGACTGTGAAGTGTAGTGTTAGGGTCCCAATTTTTCCCCCCTTTCTGACTTCTTAAGAAAGTTGATTAGGGTTCTGGATTTATGTCTTATGCATGCATTAACACATATTGATATTCCATTGATTTATTTGTACATATTGATGCCCTGGGTTTTTGAAGTGCATATGGTTGGAAGTCTTTTAATAGCCTACAATATTTGAAGTATAAATTTTATAATTGTGGCGGCTATAAACATTCTTCTTCTTCTTCTTATCTCTTTTGTTAATGTCTTTGTTTTGATTATACTAAGTTTCATATTTTTCTCATAATATTTTAATGTGTTTGTTTACCTTCTTTGTCTGCTAGCAGAAAACTATAAGAAGACAAGTGGCTAGCCTCTACCTCTGGCCCCAAACTCTTGAAATGCCTATTCTTGATGCTCTGGTGTAAGTTTTCAATATGGAATTATGAGCTTTCTCTGTGAAATAATCTTAGTAGTAGTAGAACCAGAAACAGCAGTTTATTCATCATCCTCATTACATGATTGGGCAAATTCCACATGTGGGTGCTTTTAGCAATTAGCATTGAGCTCATGAGTCATGACTTGAAATTCAATCAATATGTTCTTGCATATGGGGAAAAGGGTCCATGAAAAAATACAGAGGTTTTCAATTGTCAGATCTGATTTAGCTTGTAACTTCTAACGTAGATTAGCATTAAAATATATCCTTCTATTTATTTTCTTTTGATTTTGATAGAGCACCTATCAAGAAGCCTGTGGGGTTATTACATGTAAAGGTTGTACGGGCACGCAAACTCTTGAAGATGGACATCCTTGGAGCATCCGATCCTTATGTTAAACTCAGTCTAAGTGGGGAGAGGCTTCCAGCAAAGAAAACTTCTATTAAGATGAAGACACTGGACCCTGAGTGGAATGAAGATTTCAAATTGATTGTAAAGGACCCAAAATCTCAAGTCCTACAGTTACATGTCTATGATTGGGAAAAGGTTTAAGATATCTTCCTTCTCTCTCATAAATTATTGCACAAACCTAAATAACTAAAATATCTTGCGAAGTCGAAATAATTTTTTTCCGTAGAAGAAACAACATTCACTTAATCCAAAAGCTCTTCCATCATTTTGAGTCGGTGCAGATAGAATCAATTGAAACTCTTGGCTGCATTTGAGAAAAATGGAAAAGTTGAGTCAATCCTACCTAAAATTATTGTTCAGATCAAGTCACATAATAACCTACCATGCTTACCATCCTGGTTATAGATTCCTTATCCAATTGTACTACACATTTACCATCTTCATTATCCATCTAAAGAAGGGGAACTGATAACTTATTTCTTACTCTGGTTTTAGGATTCAAAATCAGGTCAAACTTATTTATTCATCCCGAATAGTGTTTGCAGGTTCATATTTTTCCTGTTCTGAATTCACAGGTAGGGATGCATGACAAGTTGGGAATGCAAGTAGTTCCACTGAGATTGCTCACTCCAAACGTGACTAAAGAATTTACTCTTGATTTGCTCAAGAACACAAATCCTAACGATCCCCATAACAAGAAGTATAGAGGAAAAATAGTGGTGGAAATGACCTTTAATCCTTTCAAAGAAGACAATGAAAGATTTAGTGGACTTTTGAATGAACATATGAGGAATGACAGTGGGGGTGAAAGAGCAACTGAAGATGTGCCCTCCTCTGGTGCAGGTTTACTACTAGTTGTGATACAAGGTGCTGAGCATGTTGAAGGGAAGCATCACAACAACCCCTATGCTATCATCCTTTTTAAAGGAGAACGGAAGAATACTAAGGTGAATATTTTCTTTATGGCTGAACCATTTTGAATTTACCTCCAGTCCTCTCCTTGGCTGGTGGGGTGGGAAAGGATGATAGCTGTTAAAGCTGACTGACAATGAAGTGTTATGGTTCCTACTGTCATACATACTAGAATTGGTACATTTTTTTTTGAGGTTTTTCTTCAGAATATATGTTTTTAAAGTGCTATGTTGATTTAGTTAAACTAACAGTTGGAAGTGTTTTTCTCTAGCTAATCAAGAAAACCCGGGATCCATGCTGGAATGAGGAATTCGAATTTATGCTAGAAGAGGCACCAGCAAAGGAGAAGATCCATATTGAAGTTATGAGCAAGAGGAAAGGCTTTGGTTTCAGCTTTAAGGTCAGGACAGTAGGCTCTTAATTCCATCGCTTGAAATTATTGTCTTGTTGAGGAAATTAGGACCTCTAATTTTGGGCATCCTATTTAGGAATCGCTGGGGCATGTTGACATCGACCTCATCGATGTTGTTCATAATGGCCACATTAACAAGAAGTACAATCTCATTCGATCAAAGCATGGAGTAATACATGTCGGACTACGGTGGAAGGTGACTTGAGCAATGGAGTCGTACATGTCTGCAGTGCAGGTCGTAATTTGTAAAGATCAGTTTGTTTGGGATTTTGCAGTGAAGTCAGCCGAACTCCGCCATCATTTTGAGGGTCATGTAGCCTGTAGGCCTTGGACTGCTCTACACATTTCAAGCTTGGGGGCAAGCTTCTTTATAAGGGCCAAAGCTTTCATTTTCAAGGATGGGCCTGAGATTCAACATGCCATCATTTTTCCTGGGGTTGATAATTGATTCCTGGGCATGGCTTATTTTTATTTATTCATTTATTTTAGGTAAATGTATTACGTACCATCTATTAAATTAAAGAAACAAATCAAAGAGGGTTTAAAATGATATTATACTTTTGGGTTATCATCCTTGTCACTATTAAATAGATGCCCTTAAAAAAATAAGAGTGTGTTTGGCAACGTCAAAAACAATTTTTGATGACAATTCTTAAAATTAGTTTTTTAATTATTTTTAAAAATAAAATTGTGTTTGGGAATACAAATATGGGAAATTTTTAAAATTTGTTATGAAATTATGTCTTGGTAAATAACATGGGAAAGAAGTAGTAAAAAACATTACGAAATTATTTGTTTTTTTTCTCTTTTACTTTCTCTTTCATTTTTTTTTAAAGCAATTTCAAATTATTTCAAACCGTTTTTTTTTTTAACTATTTTTAAATATGGTTTTGTTAAAATTTATATAAATCATAAGTCTTGAAATATATTCTACTAGGACAAACATAATACTAATATGTAGATTAAGAAAATGTATACAAAAAAGGTTGAAATTAACTTTGAACTTATCTTAAATGTTTATTTTTTTTAGCAAACAAACAGGTTCAAATAAAGGATTTTAAATTAGGGTTTGTTGTTGAAAGGAAAAGAGAGAAATAGAGAGAATAAGGAAGAAGAAATGTTGATATAGAAGAGAATAACTAGAGGAAATATTTTAAATGAATAAAAAAATTTTAAATGGATGTATTAATATGAGTAATGTTTAGGGATGACAATAGGACGGGTTGTCCTCATCTTAATCTGTTCTTATTTATTCAAAATGATTCTCATCTCCATTTCATTAAAAAAGTTAAACGGGGTAGGGTGGATATAAAAAATTATCATACTCATCCCATTTAACTTTTAAATTTTTTTAATTACATTAAAATAAATACATTTTAAAAATAATTAATTTTTTTATAACTTATTTTATTAAAAAGTATTTTATTATTATTCATATATTAAAAATATAAAAAAATTAAATAATTTAATTTAATTTTATATATAATTAGGGTATGACAAGGTAATATCTGAACCTAGGTTTTAAAAAAAATGAAAATCTAAATCCGTCCTAATTTGATTTATTTAAAACTTGAACTCATCTCCATTAGGGATGAGATGGGATGTACACTCGAAAAAACCCGTCTTATTGTCATCACTCGTGTCATGTTAATAGGAATTACCCTGGGGATGTTGAAATCGATTTCATCATGTTGTTTACAATGGTCACATCAACAAGAATTACAATGTCATTCGATCGAAGCATGAAGTAATACATGTTGAGTTACGGTGGAAGGTGACTTGGCAAATGTCACAACTCAGCCAGATAAGACTGCAGTGTAGGTTGTAATTTGTAAATATCGCTTTCTTTGGGATTTTGTAGTCCTTTGATTTGTAACATTTGTTAGCATAGCCTTTGGAATCACGTCGCGGAATACTAGATTGGATTAGAAACGTTGGATTTTCCACATCGTTTGTGGTGAAAAGGTCTCCATCCTTCGAGCTAGCTTTTGTGGTGAAAATAATCAAAATCACACATTTTGAGGGCAGTGGGACTTCGCAATGAAGTGAGTTGAACTTTGGGTTTTCTACAGTAGCAGTATATTTTTTAAAATACCATAACATTGAAAATAATTTTAGAATTACGTCATTTTTTAATTTTAACAAAAACTTGTTTCTTTTAAAAAGACCAGTTTTATATAAAAAAATATGAACTTATTTTTTTAAAAAACAAGTTCAATATAAAAAATAAATTTGTATATTTTCAAAAAATGAATTTAATATAAAAAGTAAATTCATCTTTTGAAAAAACATTTTAATGTAAAAATAAAAATAATAATAAAAAGAGTTGTATTTTTATATTTATTTTCTAAACAACGGCCCAAGCTTTCATTTTCAAGAATGGGCCTGAGATTCAGAAAGCCATCATTTTTCTTGGGTTTGATTCCTGGGCATGGCTTACTTTTATTTATAGGTAAAAGTAAGATGCATTGAAGAAACAAATCAAAGAGAGTTTAAAATTGATTACATACTTTGGGCCTTTAGAGAACTATTTTCTATTTGAAAGAAAAAAAAAAACTGTTTCAATAAATATTCTCCCCAAAAAAATCTCAAATATACAAATCCCTCTTTGCTTCTCAATAATAAATCTTAAAACAAAATCCATATTCCAAGGTATAATCTTTTATTAAAAACTTGCTCGTTGGAAAAAAATATTTGAAATAAATTCAAAGTTAATTCCAATCTTCCTAAATGTTGTTTTTTAAATTAACATGTTAGAGCTAAAACCAATCTAAACATGCCTAAAATGCATATATGAAATGTAGAAATAAATAAAAAATCTAAACATACTTCCAACCATTTGTATTCATTTTGCCCATCATAGAGTCTATGCTATAATTTATGGTTGTAATAAAAAAAACGAAAACAAGATCAATGACCATCTTAGAATATTATGAACCAAAATTTTTGGACTTGGATGGAAGATTATGAGTTAGATTTTGTTTAGGAAAATCTAACATAACATAATATTTATTATGGCTATAATACATGGATTTATTTTAGTACTTATGATTTATGTAAATTTTGACAAAAATGTATTGTAAAAGATAGTTAAAAAAAAGCATTTAGAAATTAATTTATAAGTATTTTAGAAGTGAAATTTTTTAAAAAGAAAAGGTGAAGGAGAAATGGAAAAAAAAAAAAAAAAAGGATTTTGTGGAATTGGGACCTATAAGATCAAATATAGAGAGTATGTCTAGAATTATTGTGAAGAAAAATGTGAGGAAAATAAAATAAAAGAGAAAAAAAAAGTGAAGAAAAATAAAAATAAGTTTAAATTTAATAAATTTGTTGTAAAACAAAGACAAATATAATGCAAATCAAAGTAGTAGAGATAAAATATATCTTACTTTGATATATAATATGGAAGAAGGAATCAAAGAAGAGAATTGAGAAAGTGAAAGAAAGAGAGAAAGAGAGAGAATGAGAGGAAGAGCTTTCTTTCTTTCTCGGGATGCTTTTACATGGAGGGATAAGAAGCCTTTTATAGGCTTCATAATATGAACTCCATTTACTCATCTTTAAGATGAGTAATGGGAGTTCATAATGGCCATCAATGTGGTCATTCATTCTTTTCATTTACAACACTCCCCCTTGGATGACCACCATATTAAAAGAATATGCTTCATTAAAACCTTGCTAGTAAAAAACCCTATAGGAAAAACCTAGCGAAGGAAAAAGAGTACAATATTCTTTTCTTGGAATATTAGGACTGTCTCGTTAAAAACCTTGCCAGTAAAACCCAGTAGGACAAAACCTGGACGAAGGAAAAAAGAGTACAGTACACTAACACTCTTTTACAAGCATACTCCCCCTCATGTCGATATCCTTGAGTTGACGCATTCCAATCCTGTGTATTAACTTCTTGAATGTTGAGGTTGGCAATGATTTTGTGAATAAATCTGCTAGATTATCACTTGAGCGTATTTGTTGCACATCAATTTCACCATTCTTCTGGAGTTCATGTGTATAAAAGAATTTTGGTGAAATGTGTTTAGTTCTATCTCCTTTAATATAACCCCCTGTTATTTGTGCAATGCATGCAGCATTATCTTCAAATAATGTTGTCGGGTCACCTTTGATAGAGGAGAGTCCACATGATTCTCGAATATGCTGGATCATAGATCTTAGCCATATACATTCACGACTTGCTTCATGAATTGCCAGTATTTCCGAATGATTTGATGATGTGGCTACCATTGTTTGTTTGACAGATCTTCATGAAATAGCAGTACCATTGCAATTAAACACATACCCTGTTTGTGACCTGCCTTTATGTGGATCTGAAAGATATCCTGCATCTGCATATCCAAGCAATTGTTGCTTTGATTCCCTTGAGTAAAATAAACCCATATCAGTAGTTCCGTGAAGATAACGCAATATATGTTTGATACCATTCCAATGTCTTCGAGTTGGAGCGGAACTATATCTTGCTAATAAATTGACAGAAAAAGCAATGTCTGGACGTGTACAATTGGCAAGATACATAAGTGCACCAATAGCACTAAGATACGGTACTTCAGGACCAAGTAACTCTTCATCCTTTTCGCAAGGACGAAATGGGTCATTTTTCACATCAAGTGATCGGACAACCATTGGAGAACTTAAAGGATGCGCTTTATCCATATAAAAACGCTTCAAAACTTTCTTAATGTATGTTGATTGATGTACTAAAACTCCATTTGGGAAATGCTCGATCTGCAGGCCGAGACAAAATTTTGTTTTTCCAAGATCTTTCATCTCAAATTCTTTTTTCAAGTAATTTGTTGTTCTTGTGAGCTCTTCAGGAGTTCCAACAAGATTTAAGTCATCAACATACACTGCAATAATTGCAAATCCGGTTTCTGATTTCTTAATGAAGATGCATGGGCATATAGGGTTATTCACATACCCTTCTTTTAGCAAGTATTCGCTAAGGCGATTGTACCACATGCGTCCAGATTGCTTTAATCCATACAAGGATCGTTGTAACTTGATTGAGTACATGCTACGAGGCTTTGTATTATTTGCATCAGGCAATTTAAATCCTTCGGGGATTTTCATGTATATATAATTATCCATGGATCCATATAAATATGCTGTAATAACATCCATGAGACGCATATCCAGTCCTTCTGAGACTGCCAAACTAATTAAGAAACGAAATGTGATTGCGTCCATGACAGGAGAATATGTTTCCTCGTAGTCAATACCAGGTCTCTGCGAGAAACCTTGTGCTACTAATCGCGCTTTATATCTTATGATCTCATTATTCTCATTGCGCTTTCGTACAAATACCCATTTGTACCCAACGGGCTTTACATCTTCAGGTGTTTGGACTACAGGTCCAAAAACTTCTCGTTTTGTTAATGAGTTTAACTCTGCCTGTATAGCTTCTTTCCATTTTGGCCAATCATTTCTATGTCGACATTCTTCCACATTTCGTGGTTCGGGATCTTCATCATTTATTATGATATCAGAGGCCACTTGGAAAGCAAAAATATTGTTAATAACAATATTATTTCGATCCCATTTTTCTCCCGTTTGTACATAACTTACTGAGATCTCACAATTTTCAGGTACCTGTGCCTCTTCAGGGGCTTCTTGTTCAATATGTGCCTCTTCGGGGGCTTCTTGTTTAATTTGTGCCTCTTCGGGGGCTTTCTGCATTATTTGTGCCTCTTTTAGGGCTATAGATTTATCAATTTTAAATTGATCAGTCATTTTGATGGTCTCTTCTAGAGTGCCAAGTTTTTCTTGGGTTCTCCTCTTCCGGGGAGTTACATCCTTTGAGTCGACAGGTCTACCACGCTTCAGGCGTATCTTAGATTCATTTGTTAACTGTTCTACAAGGACATTAATCCGTGCTGGAGTATTTGCAGCCGGGATATGTGACTTTGTCACTTTCTTGGTATCAATGAATGCATCTGGTAATTGATTTGCAAGATTTTGCAAATGAATGATCCTTTGAACTTCTAGTTCACATTGATTTGTACGAGGATCAAGATGGGTCATAGTAGATGCCTTCCAACTAATTTCTCGTCGTTCTTCAAGAATCGACTTTTCTCTCCCTAATGATGGGAAAACACTCTCATTAAAATGACAATCCGCAAAGCGGGCTGTAAAAACATCGCCTGTCAAAGGTTCAAGATATCTTATGATAGATGGAGAATCAAAACCTACATAAACCCCAAGTCTTCGTTGGGGACCCATTTTAGTGCGTTGTGTAGGTGCAATTGGTACATATACTGCACAACCAAAGATTCGTAAGTGAGAGATATTTGGTTGTTTTCCAAGCACAAGTTGTGAAGGGGAGTATTCATGGTAAGTTGTAGGTCGAATACGGACTAAAGCTGCAGCATGCATAATAGCATGTCCCCAGGCGGAAGTAGGTAATTTGGTTTTCATTAGTAATGATCGAGCTATTAATTGGAGACGTTTGATGAAGGATTCTGCTAAACCATTCTGGGTATGAGTATGAGCAACAGGATGCTCAATATTTATCCCTACTGACATGCAATAGTCAATGAATGTTTGAGAAGTAAATTCGCCAGCATTATCAAGACGTATTGTCTTAATTGGATAATCTGGAAATTGTGCTCGTAATCTGATTATTTGTGCAAGGAGTCTAGCAAAGGCTACGTTACGTGTAGAAAGGAGACAAACATGTGACCACCTAGTAGAAGCATCTATTAAGATCATAAAATAACGGAATGGTCCACATGGTGGATGGATAGACCCACATATGTCCCCATGTATTCTTTCTAAAAAGATTGGTGACTCAGATATGACTTTAGTAAAAGATGGTCTGATTATCAATTTGCCTTGTGAGCAGGCAGCACATGAGTATTCATTGGGCGAAAGAATCTTCTGGTTCTTTAGTGGATGCCCATGTGAGTGTTCGATTATTCGACGCATCATTGAAGACCCTGGGTGACCTAGCCTGTCATGCCAAAGGACAAAAACTTTTGGGTCGTTGAACTTCTGGTTCACGACAACATATGATTCAATAGGCTTTATAGTTGTATGATACAACCCAGAGGAGAAAGCCGGGAGTTTTTCCATTATAAGCTTCTGGCCAGATATGATGGAAGTAATATAAAGATATTCTACATTATCTTCATTCATAGTTTCAATATGATATCCATTTCTGCGGATATCTTTAAAACTGAGCAAATTTCTTCTGGATTTGCTAGAATATAACGCATCATTTATATGGAATCTAGTTCCATTTGGCAACATTATGTTTGCTCTTCCAGAGCCTTCAACTAAGTTTGTAGTACCAGATATGGTACTTACATTAGCTTTTATTAATGTCAATTCGAGGAAATATCTTTTATCTCGAAGAATTGTGTGCGTGGTCGCACAGTCCGCGAGACATACAACATCCTCATTCATCTTGAGACCAAATAACACATGGATTTCAGATATAACAAAAAAAACAGGGCATAATGTAAATAACAAAGTAAATCAGATGTAAATATAAGACATAATAATATATTATTTTATATATAAAGTAACATCAATCAATGTTAATTTTTTCATCATTTATCAAATGGTCTGTTTTTTCATTGGGACCTCCAAAGAAATCAATGTCATAGTAGGTTAGGTCCAATCCATCACCATCGGTAAAGTTCATCTCTATCTCTTTTCCTTTAGCTTTTATTGATGCTTGATAGAGGTCGACCAAATGTTTGGGCGTACGACAGGTACGCGACCAATGCCCCTTCATACCACATCTATAACAATTATTCTCATGGTTCTTAGGAGGTTTATCTTGTATACGCTTCCCATTTTCTTGTATTGTCTCAGTATTGTTTCACTTCTGGTGGTGCAATGAGGCTTTCATTTTCTGAGAATTATTACTATAAGAACCATGGTATCGGGGATTTCTTCCACGACCACGACCACGTCCTCGTCCTCGTCCACGTCCACGAGTTTGGGACGATATTGCATTCACTTCAGGGAATGGTTCAGATCCAGTTGGACGAGACTGGTGATTTCTCATCAAAAGCTCATTATTTTGTTCAGCAACAAGAAGACATGATATTAATTCAGAATATTTTGTAAATCTACGCTCTCGATATTGCTGCTGCAGGAGCACATTCGAGGCATGAAACGTAGTAAAAGTTTTCTCTAACATGTCTTCCTCTGTGATTTTTTCTCCACACAGCTTTAATTGAGAGCTGATTTTGAAAAGTGCAGAGTTGTATTCACTAACAGTTTTAAAATCTTGCAACCTTAGGTGCATCCAATCATATCGAGCTTTTGGGAGAATCACAGTTTTCTGGTGGTCATATCTTTCTTTCAAATTACTCCATAGAGTAAATGGGTCCTTTACCGTAAGATACTCATTTTTTAAACCTTCATGGAGGTGATGGCGAAGGAAAATCAATGCTTTTGCGCGATCCTGCAGTGATGCTTGATTTCCTTGTTTGATCGTAGCTCCAAGGTTTATTGCATCAAGATGTAATTCAGCATCAAGGATCCAAGATAGATAGTTCTTTCCCGAAATGTCAAGTGCCACAAATTCGAGTTTTGTGATATTCGACATTGTCAAATAACTTCAGAGCAATTCGTGCTGATAACGTGTTGTAAAACAAAGACAAATATAATGCAAATCAAAGTAGTAGAGATAAAATATATCTTACTTTGATATATAATTTGGAAGAAGGAATCAAAGAAGAGAATTGAGAAAGTGAAAGAAAGAGAGAAAGAGAGAGAATGAGAGGAAGAACTTTCTTTCTTTCTCGGGATGCTTTTACATGGAGGGGTAAGAAGCCTTTTATAGGTTTCATAATATGAACTCCATTTACTCATCTTTAAGATGAGTAATGGGAGTTCATAATGACCATCAATGTGGTCATTCATTCTTTTCATTTACAACAAAATTATTTTTATATAACTTTTTAAATTCATTTGGTTTATTTTTTAGGATTAAATAATTATAAAATGTATAAAATTTTAATTAATTTAATATTTTTTTTATTGAAACCAAGACGAGAGAATCATTTTATTTAGCATTTTTATTTTCTTTCTACTGTATTTTCTGCCGAACATAGCCACGGATTCAGTACGTGAACCGTTTGGTTTTGGTTTTTACATTTTAAACCCTAGCCTTGCTTTGGTGCGCCTCTCTCCGTCTCTAAACCCTACACTGCTTCTCACTCTTTCTTTTGTTTCCCAACCAGATCAAAACCCCTGAAACCACCAACGACCTAGGCCCCATTCAGATTCCTCTGAACGACCACTTCTCAGGTCGCCAAACTTGCCTCTATGGCGTACATTTCCGTAACTAAGCTCCATCGATGGAAACCCAGGCTCTTTATTTCTGGGGCTTCAAACCCATCCTCTCTCAACTTCATCCAGTCGTTCTCTTCAGTCGATGAATCGATCGCCGCTGGTGATCTGACCTCGAGCCCAATCCCAGAATCTCCCGTTTCTGGTTCACCATCCGAACCCGGAAACTTAACTGCAGCAGAAGCAGGAGAGAAGGCAAGTCCGAGGACCCCAAGAGGTAAGCTTCGAAACCCAGAAAAAATTGAGGATATAATATGTAGAATGATGGCGAACCGGGCCTGGACGACCCGGTTGCAGAACTCGATTCGATCACTGGTACCTCAATTTGATCACTCGCTTGTTTGGAACGTTTTACACGGTTCCCGGAACTCGGATCACGCTCTGCAGTTCTTCCGGTGGGTGGAGCGGGCAGGCTTGTTCCGGCACGACCGAGACACCCATTTAAAGATCATTGAAATATTGGGTCGAGCTTCGAAGCTCAACCATGCTCGGTGTATCCTATTGGATATGCCAAAGAAGGGGGTTGAATGGGATGAGGACTTGTTTGTTTTACTTATTGATAGTTATGGTAAAGCTGGAATTGTTCAGGAGAGTGTTAAGGTTTTTCAGAAAATGAAGGAATTGGGTGTTGAGAGAACAATCAAATCGTATGATGCTTTGTTTAAGGTGATATTACGGCGGGGACGGTATATGATGGCAAAGAGGTATTTTAACGCAATGTTGAATGAAGGAGTAATGCCAACGCGCCACACTTATAATATTATGATATGGGGTTTCTTTTTGTCTTTGAAGGTGGAGACCGCAAATAGATTCTTTGAAGAGATGAAGGAGCGGGGGATTTCACCTGATGTGGTTACATACAACACTATGATTAATGGGTATTATCGTATTAAGAAAATGGAGGAGGCAGAAAAGTTTTTCGTGGAGATGAAAGGGAGGAATATGGAACCTACTGTGATTAGTTATACAACAATGATTAAGGGGTATGTTTCAGTGGGGCAAGTTGATGATGGATTGAGACTGTTTGAGGAGATGAAGTCTTTTGGTATCAAGCCAAATGCTGTAACATATTCAACTTTGTTGCCTGGGCTTTGTGATGGAGAGAAAATGCTTGAGGCACAAAATGTGGTGAAGGAGATGGTGGAGAGATACATTGCTCCTAAAGATAATTCAATCTTCATGAGGTTGATAACATGTCAGTGTAAGGCTGGTCAATTGGATGCAGCTGCAGATGTGCTCAAGGCAATGATTCGGTTGAGTATTCCAACAGAGGCTGGACATTATGGTGTTTTAATTGAGAACTTTTGCAAGTCTGGAGTGTATGATCGAGCAGTGAAGTTGTTGGATAGGCTTATTGAGAAGGAAATCATTTTGAGGCCGCAGAATTCTTTGGAGATGGAATCCAGTGGTTATAACCTGATAATTGAGTACCTCTGCAACAGTGGGCAGACATCAAAGGCAGAAACCCTTTTCCGGCAGTTGATGAAAAAAGGTGTTCAGGATCCTATTGCCTTCAATAATTTGATACGTGGGCATTCAAAAGAAGGTGCTCCTGAATCTGCTTTTGAAATTCTAAAGATCATGGGTAGAAGAGAAGTTCCTAGAGAAGCAGATGCCTACCGGTTGCTCATTGAGAGTTTCTTGAAGAAAGGTGAGCCAGCTGATGCTAAAACGGCGTTGGATGGCATGATTGAGAATGGACACATTCCGGATTCATCACTATTCAGGTCTGTGATGGAAAGTTTGTTTGAAGATGGAAGGATTCAAACCGCAAGCCGAGTGATGAATAATATGGTGGAGAAGGGGGTGAAAGAGAACGTGGATTTGGTTGCTAAGATCTTGGAAGCTCTCCTCTTGAGAGGTCATGTTGAGGAAGCCCTTGGACGGATTGATTTACTGATGAATAATGGCTGTGAACCTGATTTTGATGGGCTTTTATCTGTTCTCTGTGCAAAAGGGAAGACCATTGCTGCTCTCAAGTTGTTAGATTTTGGTTTGGAGAGAGATTATAATATAAGCTTTTCAAGCTATGAGAATGTGTTGGATGCTCTTTTAACAGCAGGGAAAACCCTTAATGCGTACTCAATATTGTGTAAGATAATGCAGAAGGGAGGAGCTACTGATTGGAGTAGCTGCAAGGATCTCATCAGGAGCCTCAATGAGGAGGGAAACACAAAGCAAGCAGATATTCTTTCAAGGATGATCAAGGGGGAGGAAAAAGTCCATGGGAGCAAGAAAGGAAAGAAGCAAGCTTCAGTAGTCTCCTGATTTTTGTTCCTTCTTATTTTTCTGCCATTCTTAGGTGAGGATCTATATTCAAACTTTTCTTTAACAATGATGACGAGTATTTCTTTTTGAGCAAAATAAATTGTAAGGAATTCAATGTAATCTGGATTTGTTCACCGTTTTGAATCCGGGTTATGTAATGATGTTTCTTCTAATTGTGAAAAGAACAATATAGTCCATTGACAAGATACATGTCTCTGGAAGAATGTAGTTCTAATATTCAGGGATTGCAAACAGTGGATGGGTTCTGATCCATCTGACAAAATGGAGAACCTAGAGTGCATGAGAGATGGTCAGTGGGTCCAGTGCCACCAGATGTGTTGCAATGGAGCTTGCATCAGTGACTCTGGTCAAGATGATTTGCTGCAAAGTATATTGGCAAGTTTCAGATAAAATCTATTGACTTCGAGACTCTAAGGTGGTGTTTGTTTTTTTGACATACTGCTGAAAGCAATTTACTTCTAGATTCCAAATGATATGTTTTTTTAATCTTTGTTTTGACTTGTAACTTGTTTACAAATATTTTTGACTGAAAAGAGAAAGCCAAATATTTTGGCTTCCTTCCTAATGCAAATTATTAGCTGAAAACCCTACCATTCACACGGTCTAACACACAACCCTTTGCTCACTGTCACTGTGAAGTCAAAACCCGACCTTGCTTACTATCACTGTGGCTTCACACTGCTGCACTATTTCTGCCCTTCCCGAGGTAGATTTCTTCTCCAATATGTCTTTATCTAGGTTTGAGACATAGATCTTTCGTTCTTCTGTACTCTTTTTCTGTCAAATCTGTGGTCTTGTTTTGTTAGTGTTTTTTATGATTTATGATTTACTTGGTTGTTTGACTGTGGCAATTTTTGTGGTTTGTTTGATTATTAGGTTTATTTTTTATTTTTTTATGGTTTGTTTGATTGTTGAACATAAAAGGGGATTTTTGTTTTTTGTTTTTTTTTGGTTTTTATTGTTTGTGCATTTGCACTTAGATGGTTTGCTAAAATGCCCATGAGAGTGGGGGTAGAGGTTGGAACAATGAAGCAACACCTTCGTAATGGTGTTATCTCCTATGGGCTTCCTCAGCAATGGTTTTTCAATTGCTGGGATCCTTCAGTTGGGTTGTTTCCCATATTAAGGCAGGTTTCATAGCTTTTAACTTAAGTTGTTCAGTTCTTCATGGCAATGCTAGTACATTCCTGTTGCACTGTGACTACATTGATTGGAACATCTGTAATTGGGTTTTCCAGTGAGTGAAAAACTGAAGAATTATTATTGTTATCATAAGAACAAGACATTTTTTTTAATCATTTGATTTTGCATTGGGTAAGAGTTTGGGAGATGGAAGTGCAGTCTAAGGACATTCCTTTTAACTGGTTTTATTGGGTTTTGGTTGATCTACACAGATTTCTGTATATGCCAACCAAATTTGGTTTCACTTGGTTAATTAATATAAACACGAGGCCACATTTTTCTTTGGTTTCACTTGAAAACCAGAAATTTGAATAGAAGTATGCCCAGGTCATGTGTAATTTGTATCTGCTATGCATCAACTTGCACTAGTTGCATACATCTGTAGCCTACTTTGATGTGTGTCTTGAACAGACTATAACTATAAGGGAGGAAATTTTGAAACTGGGCATGGGATCATATAATTTGAAGCCTGAACTGTCCTGAGATTAACCAAAGTGTCAGATGAAAATGAAGATGTTGAAGATGAAATGATGTTGGAATGCTGGATGGAAAGATCACAAAGCTACCGCCACTGAAGGGTAGGGAAATCAACTAGAAGCACCATGGAGGTTGGAGAGTCATCGGGCTTTTTGCGAGGGAGAGTAGTTTTTTTAAATTATCTGTAATGTAAGAAGTGAACTTGTGTTTTGAAAAAACAAATTTAAGTGTTTTTAGATTTAGTTTTCAAACAATCATTTAAAAAAAAAAAATTTTTATTACAACTAGTGAACTTGTGTTTTGAACATGAGACAAAGCGCTCAAGTGGAGTCTCCGAACAACTAAAATAAGTTACTCCTTGATAAACAAGTTTGGGTAAAAATGCCCATTTAAAAAAAAAAAATGTAACATATAGCCACTTTTTGAAGCTTATATTCAAAGTCGCCTTTTTGGTGTCACGTAGACGTTATATCATTAAAAAATACTTTTTTTTTTCATCATTTTAGTTAAAGTCGTAATTAGCAAATACAGCTTTATATTTGAACTAAAGTCGCAGTTGGCAAATGCGGCTTTATATTTGAACTAAAGCCGCAATTGGCAACTACGGCTTTAGTTAATTTTTTTAAAAATTAAAAATTTAATTAAAAATTATTAAATTACAATTTATAATTTAAATTTTAAAAATATACTTAAATAATAAATTATTTATATTTAAATTTAAAAATCTAGTTACACATAGGTTCCATGTGAGATTATATATGTTTTTTATTTTCCACTATATTAATGTTTAATGAATATTTTTTGTGACTTTAATTAAACTATTAAAAATTACATTTTGTAATAGACTTTTTTAATTAATTTCATTAACTAATTTTGTAAAAAAAATCTATATATGACAACTACGGTTTAAGAGTATACTATTATTTCGATAAAGATGAATTTGTCATAATACAAATAAATTAATATTTTAAAAAATAATAAATTAAATGTTTTAAATTAATAAATTATAAAATTTTATATATTATTTATATACTATATAAGTTTATTATTTTAAGATTATTAATTTATTAATAAATAAAACATTCATTTATAATATCTTTTATTTATTAATTTATGTTTATTGAACTAATACTAAACTCTTAAGTTTAAATATAAATAATTTATTATTAAAGTATATATTTTTAATTTCAATAATAAATTATAATTTAATAGTTTTTAATTAAATTTGAAAATTAAAAAAAATTATAATTGAAATCTCAGTTACCAATTGTGACTTAAAAGTATACTATTATTTAGATAAAGATAAATTTATCATAATACAAATAAATTAATATTTTAAAAAACAACAAATTAAATATCTCAAATTAATAAATTATACAATTTTATATATTATTTATATGTTATATAAATTTATTATTTTAAGATTATTAATTTATTAATAAATAAAATATTCATTTATAATATCTTCTATTTATCAATTTATGTTTGTTGAAGTAATACTAGATTTTGAAGTTTAAATATAAATAATTTATTATTTAAGTATATTTTTTAAATTGTAATTTAATAGTTTTTAATTAAATTTGAAAGGAAAAAAAATATTATAATTAAAATATCAGTTATCAATTGCGGCTTAAAAGTATATTATTATTTTGATAAAGATAAATTTATCATAATACGAAATAAATTAATATTTTAAAAAACAATAAATTAAATATCTTAAATTAATAAATTATACAATTTTATATATTATGTATATGTTATATAAGTTTATCATTTTAAGATTATTAATTTATTAACAAATAAAATATTCATTTATAATATCTTTTATTTATTAATTTATATTTGTTGAAGTAATACTAGATTTTTAAATTTAAATGTAAATAATTTATTATTTAAGTATATTTTTTAAATTTCAATCATAAATTGTAATTTAATAATTTTTAATTTAAAAAAAAATTACTAAAGTTGCAGTTGACAATTGCGGCTTTAGTTCAAAAAGTGGCTAGATGTTACATATATTTTTTTTAAATGTGCCATTATGACCCAAAACTCCTTGATAACACCAATATATATATATATAAAATTAAATATTATTTTATTAAATAAATTAATTTTAATTATTTTACATTTATATTTAATTTAATTTATTATAAAAATGTCTTTTTTTTATATAATCTATATACTTATTAAATATAAAAAATATAAAAATTAAAAAAATTACACATATATTATTATTTATTTGATATCATTCAATACATTTAAATTAAAATGAATCATAATTTTAATATTAAATATAATATATATTTTTTTATTGACGTAAAGGATATTATTATTAAATATAATAAATTATACATATCAAAATTTTTAAAGAAATAATTTAAAATATTTATTTTTTACTTTTTATAATTTTTTAAATATTTTGAGTCAAAACCATGCGATATTTTATATCTATAAAATGGAATTACGGATATAGATGTCAACAGATATTTTCATCCTTTGGAGATATCCCTTTACAAACAACATACATGGAGTGTTACTCAACGAGGGTGTTATCGAGGGTATGTATTAAAAATTGTACACAGAATTTACGTTTACTACTAGTTACTACTTACTAGTTACTAACTTACTACACAAAGTGAAAATATATATATAGATATTTTTTTTTATAATTTTAAGGAGAAAAGGACGCTTTAAATCCTATCCATTTGTCAGTAAAGTGTCTTCACTGCTTTTGTCCCTACTCCATCTTATATTCACCCTTTGCATTTGGCGAAATTCCAATTGAAGCTTTTGTTTATATATTTGCAATTTTTCTATTTCTATTCCATTGCCAACCATCCAGTTTGATATTTGCAAGATTGATTGAGATGGTACGGGCATGCCAAAATAGGTGGGACGTGCCTCTCTGAATGGCCTTTTAAAATTTGACGGCTGTGATGACTCCTGACTCATCTCACAGCTCACAACTCTTGGCACAAATCTTGCCCTTGCCTGATTTTAGGTCAACTTGTAAATGACCAATAGGCCCTTCATGAACTTCATATCTTTTGTGAAACTCCGAGGGCGTTTATGGTACAAGGAGTCCAAAATCCAAACCCCTATCCCCTTCTGCCCTGCTGATATCTTCATAAATATCTCATATCGCTCGCCTCTGCGCTCTTGTGCTAGAAGCCTGCAAGCCTAACCTTATCCTTCTACTTTGCAGCCATGGCTTCTGCTTCTTCCCTGGTTCTTCCCTCTCTTTCCCTCCCCAAAACCCTCGCCATCTCCAAACCCACTTCACTCTCCTTCTTCTCCCTTCCCTTTTCCTGCTCTTCGCTTAAGTTTCACTCCAACAAAATTTCACTTTCTCCTTCTTCCAGAGGGTTTCTGACCTTGTCGTCTCGGTTCGTCCGAAACGTTGCCGTTTCGTCCGACTACGAGCAAGACGAGGATGTCTTGAGCGATGAGGGTGAGCCCAGTTTCTCCCCTGATCTCAAACTCTTTGTGGGTAACCTCCCCTTCAACGTCGACAGCGCCGGCCTCGCCGGCTTGTTCGAACAAGCCGGAAATGTTGAGATGGTCGAGGTACATTTTTTCTTTCGTTGTTTTTCCTTTCCTGAAATTCTTCTTTGAACTGTGAAATTTCCCTCTAAACATATTTGGGTTTTTAAAACTATGTCGAGATAAATGGAACCGTGTGACAAAGTCCTTCCCTAAAAAATTATCCTGCAATTTTTTTCTTTGGACATTAACGGAGACTTCAGGGTTGGTTTTGCGTGAAGAAATACATGATTCTGATGTGCGGAAGTTATTGTTTTGGGCAGGTAATTTATGACAAGATAACTGGTAGAAGTAGAGGGTTTGGGTTTGTTACCATGTCCACTGTTGAGGAAGTGGAAGCAGCTGCTCAACAATTCAATGGCTATGTAAGCTTCATGCTCCTATGTTTTTAATTTAGTACATTCTTATAGTCGGGTGATTTTGTGATGTGATTTTTCTGGTTATCTGTGTATAAAAGAAGGGAAAGAAAATGGAATTAAGCACTTACATTTGCACTTGGAATTATTTAACCTATATCCTATTATTTGCTTGGGAGTTTTAAATGGAGGTGAGGCTTGAAAACTGTGTCTTGCTTGAGATCTAACTGATTTGACTAAGTTTGATCAATAATAGGCACAATGTTAGCATGGTTTTAAGAAGAGAGAAGTTTTGGTGCTCACTCTCCATCAGGCCTTTATTGAGTCCCAATTACCAGTTGCGAATTTACTTTCATCTTGAATGTGGTAATCCATTTGCTAGCAGCAGGTTTATTGTATCTGAGGGTTTATAGTGTATGGCAGGAACTTGAGGGGAGGCAATTGAGGGTGAATTCCGGACCTCCTCCTGCTCGAAGGGAAAACAGCAATTTCAGAGGGGAAAACACCAATTTCAGAGGGCCCAGGGGTGGGGCAAATTTGAATTCTACTAACCGGATTTATGTTGGCAACCTTTCATGGGGTGTTGATGATTTAGCCCTTGAGACCTTGTTTAGTGAGCAAGGAAAGGTTACGGAAGCCAGGGTGATTTATGACAGAGAGACTGGTCGATCAAGGGGTTTTGGATTTGTGACTTACAATTCTGCTGAAGAGGTCAACAGAGCAATTGAATCCTTGGATGGCGTTGTAAGTGTATCATCAATCTATCTAATTACGAACCTCCTTATTATGCATGGTTAATTTTTTTCTTTTTCTTTTAATTATTAACATTCAAACCCATGTAACAACTATAGTTTCTGTCTAATGTTTCATAATCTCTTATTGGTTTATTCTTAAATCATGCTTAAATTTTTTTTTGGTGCAGGACTTGAATGGCAGGTCAATTCGTGTAACCATGGCAGAATCTAGGCCAAGGAGGCAATTTTGAGCACTGAATCCTTTATCAGCATTCAACTTAGACAAAGATTTGGGGTATAGCTTTAAACCAGTTTTGCACTTAATTTATGTATTCTATGTTAGTAACCTCTGCACTGATGATATCATATCTTGGAACCAACCATAAGTAACATCCCGCAAAAAGAGAAAAAAAAAGAAAAAGAAGACAATAATTAAAAAAAAAAATCCACTATCGTTGGATTAACAAGCTTGAGAAGCTTCCCATACAAATTATTTTGTTCAGACTCTTTTGTTCAGGAGCCAGTATAATCTTCTCTGAACAGTTGCATAAGATATTTATTTATTATCTGAACAAGTAATAAGTTCTCCCCCATTCAGTTTTTTACTTCTTGTTTTACCCTAATACAACTGCTCACTCTTAACAGGGATTTTGGAGGCTGTGCATCTACAATGAATTGCAGTTTTGTCAGATATTTGAAGAACAAGCTCCTTGCTCCACATTTACATTGGGCACAATGGTTCTCTAGTGTCTGTCCTTTGCATTTAGATACACCAGAGCCAGCAATTGTGTAATGAAATTTTATGATGTGTGTTATAATTCCATGATTTGGATAAGATATTGACGTGTATCACATCTTTTTATGACATTCAAAAGAGTTGGTGCATGAATCAGTGAATTGATGGGCTTATCTTGTATGCTTGTCTCAGAAGAATTTTGTGATTGGTAGATGAATTGCGGGGTGGTGTAATCTGGGATTCTTGCAGCTGGCATCCAAGTGTTTGAAATCTGTAGTTGGTTTATTTTCTGGGAAGCTCACACAAGACTTCACCAGTGGTAAAAATCATCTACACTGTGCGAGCCATTCAAGGTTTCCCAGCCATGTCCACTAGAACCCTTACCTTGTGTTTAATGCTTTAGGGAGCCATTCGACGTCACACAGCATGGAATCTTCCCATTTGGGTTGCCATGGCATTTGATGGTGTGCCATCATGCTTCATTGTGGAGTTGAGATGGACCTAATGTGGACAATAAATCATAGTCTAAATTAAGGATGTAGGAGGCAAATTCCAAATGGTATCTTCTCTTTGAGATGCTGGGGGCTTCCAAACTTGTGATATGATGTTACATGGTAAAACACAGTGGACTGAATTGTTTCCATGTGATCTCCATGTGTTAATTGTTCTGTATTTTGTGATTTCTTCTCTACACAGCTGTTTGCTAGTGCTCTTTTAAATTTTTTTCCTTCATAAATGGTTCTTAGGATGATGGTTTCTGCAGGGTTTTTGAGCACAAACCATTAATTGAGGGAAAGAGAGGGGCGAGCTTCACGTTCCTGTCGTCATGAGAGTTCAGAGAAGAGTAGGCATGGATCTTGATACATAACGTGGTTCAATTAATTTTTGAGTCGAACTGGTAGTGTAACACAGGCATTCAAAATTTTGATTATGGAAGGTCTTAGATTTGAACCTTAAGCACATCTATTCTCCTAACATTTGAATCCATGTCTAAAACAGTTGTTAAAACAAACAATTGTATACATCATCTTTCTCCGGAATTTGCATTGATTTAGATCTCATTAGTATTGTGGGTATCTGTACAGGGATATTAGCAATTAAATAATCTGTTCTCCACTTTTTTAGGGTTCCATGAGGATTAAAACCTCTGAATTGTTGATCAAAGGATCCTATTACCCATAGTTATAATTAAATTTGGCACAGCATCCCTGCAAATTGGATCATGATCTTCCTGAGTTTTGGATCTGCATCCAGAATTGGCAGCATCACTGCCATGAAACTTTACCATCTAAACTATCCCCAAGATGTTACTTGGGGAGTCGTGGACAAATTTCTTATTTGGATCAAATCCCTCTCCTAGCTGACTGATGCAAAAATTTTCAGTGGGATTAGCATGAAGATTTATTCTACAGAAAGAATTCAAAATTTTCTGACATCACAGACGCTTCATGGTCCACATATAAGAGTCTTCTCTATGGTAATGGAGTCAGCAGAGGACCCAAAGCTTGGCTGTGTCAACTGCTTACAAGAAAAAGGATCTCGATTGAATTATATTTGCCTTGTTGACTCATTCTTCACGAGTCAAAAGGGACCCTTTTCTTAATGCTCTGAAATTTAGTGGCCACTCCAAGCCAATGGTAAATTCATAGTTTGACATTTAGCACAGCTCCATGATTTATTTATACACCAAATTTGGAGTTGTCTAGCGTATGATAACAGCTAACAAACTTCTGGGGAAGACCAGTGGAAGTGGCGTCCAACCACGTATCACTAGAGCATTGGTGAAGTAGTCATGGTTACCCGCTTAGTCAACCCAGTGCCACGAGAGTCAAGCTTGTGAGTCTGGCATCAATCCTCTTGTCAATATAATAAAAGGCAATAAAAGGCTCTTTTCTTGTCATTTTGATCCTCATTGATCCATCTCTTTGTCTTTGTTCGTGTATTTCTTTCTTCACAGGGAACTTGGATAAAGTCCACCTTTGCTGATGACTTCTACAGTTCTACTTCATCAATATGCATGTACGCTGCTTTCAATAAGAGAAAAGATTTTCCCCGACTTTCCTGAGATTCCGATAAATGGAGCGACGAAGTCAAATCCCCCATTAAAGTTAGCAGACAAGCATATGGAGTTGTTTATCAAATAAAATCAAAAGGGTGGGGGTTCTGTGTCCTAAAAATGTGTTCCAACCGCCTCAAAATCCCAAATGCCTTACTCTGTCTTTTAGTTATTCTTTTCTCCCACAAGGTTGCGTCCTGGAGCTCTGCGGTTCTAAACATTCTGTTGGCTGAAATTTTCAACTTCAAACAAGGGTGGAGGATATAGAAGAGGGGCATTCTTTTGGATGATATCTCTGAATAATGCATAATACAATTGTGAGTCTCAGTTCCGTGTAGAGGAATTTTATATTTTTAAGCGCTGACTCTTCATTCATGTCTGGCTGTTTTATGGGTTACTCATGAATGATTTTACTTCATTTTCATTCGTTTGATTCCAGAAAAGAGCCTCATTTTGAAATACATTGACAGAATTTGAATTCAAACCCATATGCATAGCTGATTCCAGATTCAAATTTCTATGTCATTTGCTACTCAATTGTAATCCATCCTGGTGATCCTTTTCTTCTCCAAACCTTGTGAGCATGAATTTCAAATATTTTGATAACAGTGAGAAATAAGCCCATTCTGCTGAATCCCTGTGCAACTGTCTCTGTTCATTACTTTTTGTTACTTTCTTGGGACTTCCTTGTACGTATGCTCCTTGTGTTCCCTTTACATCAGGTCCTCCAATTTGGGTTGTCACTTTAAGATTAAACTGAAAATGAAATCTTAGGTTTCTCCAAATTTCTTAAAAGAGATCTTTGTCCTGGAGTTATGAGCCACTAAAAACCATAATTCACATGTCGGTTGCGGCACTGTACTCAAATGAGGATATTGAACCCAGGATCTAAAGTTTTTATACTTTTTTCTTTTCACATGATTCCCAATGAAATATAGGAAGTTGCTTGATTCCTGTGGTTGGGATCATCCTGAATCTCATTGTCTGGTGATGATTCATGCACTGGTCTTTATGACATGGTTTTATTTAATGGCAGATAAAATCCCCCAATTGAAGTCACAACAAGGGTCTCCATTCAGCATCATGGCTTCTGGTATTTTAAAATCTGTCAGGTTTGTAGGTCTATCTTTGATGAGTAACACGAATTCTTGTTCAATTTAATATTGTTCATGGGTTCTATTTTTTCTTTTCTACTTTTTTTTCCAGTACCGTGTTTCCAGTTACAGTAGATTAATGGCAGTTAGCATGCTTGCCTAGTTTTTCTTTTCTCTTTCTTCTTGTTTATTTTTTTATTTTTATTTTTTTAATTCTAATTCAGATATACCTGGATTGCTGCTTGTATTTTCAAATAATTTTAGTTGAAATTTCAATAATGTAATTTTCAGATTTTATGATGATCTTGAAATAGACAAACCCGCACCATCTGAGAACGGCAGTGACTTGGAGCTCATCGACGAGGCCAATGAGAATCAAATTCATGAGTCATGCTTGAAGAAGGCTGGGGAGAATACATTTGTAAAGCCCTTGCATGAGAAAGAACTTTCCAGAGTCTTCTCTGAGGACTATGAGGTGGTGAAGAAGAAGATATTCGATCCTAGAGGACCTGTCAAAAACCGATGGAACAAAATTTTCTTGGTATCATGTTTGATATCTCTTTTTGTGGACCCTCTGTTTTTCTACTTACCAGGGATGAAGAAAGGCATGTGCATGGATATAAGTCAATCCCTTGAAATAGCCCTCACAGTCGTTAGGTCAACTGTGGATACATTTTACATGATTCAGATTTTTGTTCGATTTAGAACAGCTTATGTTGCTCCTTCCTCTCGTGTATTTGGGAGGGGAGAGCTGGTTATAGACCCTTCAAAGATCGCTTCAAGATACCTGCATAAAGACTTCTGGCTTGATCTTGTAGCTGCTGTGCCTTTTCCACAGGTATATACCTCACTGCAGTTACTTTCTTTGTAGGCTAGCCCTTCTTTGAATTTGGAAGCTGTGATTGATTTTGGATTTGAATCGAGATATGAGCTTGCATATAGTCACTTTATCAAGTTAACTTATGATGGTTAGTTAGAAGTGTCTTGGAATATCTTTTGAGATCATGGAAATTGCTTCTTTAAATCTTTTTTCAGATGCTGATCTGGGCAGTAATCCCAAATCTATGGACTTTGAGGACAATCAATTTAGGACTGGTTCTTCACCTCATTATCATTTTTCAGTACCTCCTGAGGCTCTATATCATCTTTCCACTCTCATCTCAAATTGTGAAGACCACAGGGGTGGTGACAGAAACAGCATGGGCAGGAGCAGCCTACAATCTGATTCTCTATATGTTGGCAAGCCATGTAAGTCTTTTTATAATCATTTACTTAAAATTTTTAAACAAACCCTCTTAATAATGTATGCTCATTTTATTTAGCATATCTTATCCTAGTAAGGTGCGGTTCTGCTAAAAGTTACAGAAATAGTATGTTGTAGACTTGATTAGTTGTTCAGAAAAGACCAAGATCAGATGTTTTGATCTTCTTCAGTTCTTTGTTGCTAATGGCTCATTTCAAGCAAAAACATAATATTCAATCTGATCATCACCCCTTTTTGTTTTCTGAAAAAGGTCGTAGGATCCTGTTGGTACCTATTGTCGACAGAGAGGCAGGAAGAGTGTTGGAGAAAAGTTTGTAGTCTTCAAGAGTCAGAATGCAACTATTGGTTTCTTGATTGCAACAGTTTGCAAGACCCTCATAGAGCTGCTTGGTTCAAATCAAGCAACATCTCAACTCTGTGTGACCCAAGTGGTGACTTCTTTCAGTTTGGAATTTATGCTGATGCTCTCTCTTCTGGAGTTGCATCCTTGAAGTTCTTCAACAAATTCTTCTACTGCCTCTGGTGGGGCATGAGAAACCTGAGGTAATGGCAGCAGCTGGACAGCATATGACAAGATGAAATTATTTCATCTTGTTTGTCATGGTATATTTAAGGCAGAAACCATTTATTAGTACAAAACTTGGGCAATGATTGAAAAAGGATCTGAAACATTTTGCCCAGTAGATTCATATGCATTTCTATAGGGCAGAATGTCTTATATGCAGCCCAAACACCATCTATGATTCTTTGCTCAAGAATATATCAATCTAACTATTTCTATATGTTTTGTAGCTCTTTAGGACAGAATCTTTCGACAAGCATGTGCGTTGGAGAAATAAATTTTGCTATTATTATTGCAATTCTTGGATTGGTGCTTTTCGCCCTGCTTATTGGGAATATGCAGGTAAGTCCTACCTGTTGAATCATAAGAATAAACTACTGTGTTTAGGATGATGAACTTCAAATTATCCATTTGAAGAAACAATATTTTCATTCAAATTATGTTCTAGTTCAGAAGTTCTTCTACTCAGGTATCTAAATTACACAACTAGTGATCATTCACACTAGCCATTACAAAGTTGAATTTCAACTAGAGTTTCAAAAATGTCATTGAGGAATTTCAATTCTACCTTTTTATCTACAGACATACCTCCAGTCCACAACTGTGAGACTAGAAGAGTGGAGGATCAGGAAGGCTGATACCGAACAATGGATGCATCACAGGCAGCTACCACGTGAATTAAAGCAGAGCGTTCGAAGGTACAATCAGTATAGATGGGTTGCCACCAGCGGAGTTGATGAGGAAGCTATACTTAGAAGTCTCCCATTGGATCTCCGGCGAGACATCAAGCGCCACCTCTGCCTTGACCTAGTTCTAAGAGTAAGTCTAAGCTTCTTCCCTCCTTATCAGTTGCTCATCAAGAATGACAAGAAATATTGATGTTAGGCTGATTCTGAGTATGAAACAGGTGCCACTGTTTGCTCAGATGGATGAGAGGATGCTAGATGTAATATGTGAAAGACTGAAGCCTGGTCTATGTACTCCAGGCACTTGCCTGGTCCGGGAGGGTGACCCTGTCAGTGAGATGCTCTTCATTGTCAGAGGCCACCTAGATTCTTACACTACCAATGGTGGCCGCACCGGGTTCTTCAATTCTGGCCGCATTGGCCCCACTGACTTCTGTGGCGAGGAGCTGCTGACATGGGCACTGGACCCGCGTCCAGGTGTCATTTTACCGTCCTCTACGCGCACAGTTATGGCCCTCACTGAAGTGGAAGCTTTTGCCCTCATTGCTGATGACCTGAAGTTTGTAGCTTCTCAGTTCCGAAGACTGCACAGCAAGCAGCTGAGGCACACTCTCAGGTTTTACTCCCACCAGTGGAGGACATGGGCTGCATGCTTTATACAAGCGGCTTGGTTTCGCTACAAGAGGCGGAGAGAGGCGTCTGAGCTTAAGGCTAAGGAGAGTTCTGCGGCCTCTGGGCCTGACCAGGGAATCGAGCAAAAGGCAGGCTTAGCAGTCTATGCTGTAAAACTTGCAGCCAGCACTAGGAGGGGTGGATCCGATTTTGACATCCGCCCATTGCAAAAGCCGATGGAGCCTGATTTTACAGTAGACGACAGATAAGCTGTTGTATTATAGGAAAGGTCATTACATTGATCGGGGAGTAGTATATATAGGCAGTTGTCTTGAGTTCAATTTGCCGATTCGTGGGGTGAGGGAGCTGTACTTATATTAGGTGAACTCTAGCTCTTATTTTGTCTAAATGATCATTTCAATTCAAGAAAATGGGCATTCCATTGAGAATTACAGGAATCAAAACTGTGTACGCTATAGTTAAATTCACCGGCAGAAGAAATACAGTGTCTCTTCTGCATCCCCAAAATGGGCTGGGTGCTTATGCATTGTTCCATACGAGGAAGGAAGATGTTTTGATGCTGACAAAACGAATATCCGATTACTCACTGAAGGGGGAGGTTGATTATGCAAGAACAATATTTGAAGAGATGAGTCACCCAGACACTGTTTCTTGGAATGTGATGATAAGAGGGTATGTTGAAAACCATAGGATTGGGGACGCAAGGGAGTTGTTTGATAAAATGCCTGTTAGGAGTTCTGTTTCTTGGAATACCATGATCATGGCTTACGCCAAAGAAGGAAAGACACATATTGCAATGAAACTTTTCATAGTCATGCCAGATAAAGATGTCGTCAGCTGGACAGCGATCATCACTGCATTATCTCGAGGTTCACATATTGAAGATGCGTGGCGCTTGTTTAAGCTGATGCCAGAGCCTAGTTCAGTCTCCTGGGCTTCAATCATTTCAGGTTTTCAACAGAATGGGCTGGCTGCTGAAACTTTGTGTCGTTTTAAAGAAATGTTGTCAGTGGGAGTTCAACCCACTTCACATTCCTTTACTAGTGCTTTAACTGCTTCTGCAGATTTAGCTATGCTTTCATTGAGCCAACAACTCTACTCTCAACTCCTTAAAAGAGGCTTTGAGAGCAATACCCACATTGGGAATTCGGCCATTTCTATGTTCATAAAATCTGGTAGTTTCCGTAATGCAAGACGTGTCCTTGAGGATTTACCTCAACCTGATATTGTTACTTGGAATGCTATGGTTGTGGGCTATGGGCAGAATGGTTATGGTATTGAGGCAATTATGAGTTTCCATCAGATGCAAAAAGCTAAATTCCTTCCAGATAGGGTAAGTTTCCTGGGACTCTTACATGGGTGTAGCCACTGTGGATATGTAGAGAAAGGGAAGCAATATTTTCATAGTATGGAATCCAATTATGGGATCTCGCCAGGACCTGAGCACTATGCCTGCATGGTCGACCTCCTTTCAAGGGCTGGATTTCTCAAAGAAGCACATAAGTTGATAAAGGAAATGCCCTTTGAGCCAACATGCATCTTTTGGAGGACGTTACTCAATGGATGTAGGATTTGGGGTGATTTGGAATTGGGTTTTTATGCGGCTAATCGTATTTTGGAACTTGATCCTTATAATTCAAGTGCGTGCTTAATGGTCATTGACATTTATGCATCAGCTGGTAGATGGAAAGAGGTTTTAGAGATGAGGAGACAGATGAGGAAAAGAGAAGCAAGGAAGGAGTTGGGTTGTAGTTGGATTGAGATAAAGGGGAGGATACATTTATTCACTACTAGGGATGACACTCATCCAGAAGCAGATCATATTTACCTAACACTTCTGTTGTTATCATGTGATATTGCCCATATTGTCAGAAATTAAATGTATCGATCAAATCTCGCTATGCAACTGGCCTCTTTTCTTGTTTGGTTTGCAAGTAGTCGTCACAGATCACAGATGCCATACCCATCAAGCCTTTCTGGTGGGATATTTACCTTCAAGGATTTGTATTCATTGGCAACATAATATGCCTTCTTTAAGCTAAAAATGAGATTTGGAGTTGAAGCACAGAAGCCACAGGAAACTTGAAACATTTGGGCCTCAACTTTTGGCCCTGTGCGAGTACACATTTGGGTCTATGTTAACAGGAAAGAAACAGGGCACAAAAGTACAAGCCATCCAAGACCGAAGATTTTAAATATTGGAATGAGAAATTAATCATGTTATAGTTTGAGTGGATTGTTTATTGGCTTTATCGCAGAAGGGGGAGCTGGTGACTTCTGTGCGGAGAATCTTAATAGTTGAGTCTCCTGGGGCAGAAAGCTATAAACTTCTAGACCTTTAGGTGTGATATCTCTCATGCTTGCCAATTTTCCCTTGTGTTTTCCTTCTTCCGGATGGATTTATTTGTAATTGAATGCATAGATTGTCTTGGTTTCCTGGATTCTACAATGGGCATTTTATTATCAGTATAAAACTTTAGATAGGACTGACTGTTAATTACCTTGATCTGACCCATTACCTGCCTGTTTGACCCAATTTTTTGCCTGGACTTGAAAAGATTTGAGTTTTGTATTGCGATGGACTTGGTCAAACTTTTTGCCTGAAGATGGCCACTGCAATGCTCGGGCTGTGTTTGGATCAGCCCAAAAGCCAGCCCATCCTGAAAATTAAGATACTTCAATTGTTTTACATAGTTTGCTCATTTGTCTGTGGGGGACTTCGTCATCATGTGATTTTTTTTTCCTTAATCACAGAGCCTGAATATTCACAAATTAGTTTAAATAGTTTATACAGGAGAAGTTTTAATTAATTTGGTGTCTCTTAGTTGTCTTATGGTTTTCTTGGATCAGCCTCTTTGAGATGATAACTGTTTTAAATGGTATATTTCCAATAGAATGGATGAGATGATCAACTACATTGAATTGATGGACCATCAGCGATTTTTATTACAGAACATGTACATCTAATGGGCTTCTCTTAATTGAGCATGCGCATTTTAAACCTATGAGGTCGATTGGGCTCAGAGTGGATAAGTTAACTGGTCTCTAGTAAAAGCTTGGGTAGTTGAGTAGCTAAGCAAGTTGGTTTCCACTACACAAGATGTCAAAACTACGGTAGAAAAGTGTGGTCTGTTTCTTATAATTCCCATGTCCTACCTTTTAATTTCACATGATATAGTGCATATTTTGAAATGAAGGGAGTCGGTAGTCTGTTTTTGAACCAGTTCGGTGCACAAAATAGGATTATAGGATTCATCTGTTGATTGTGGTCCCTCTTCTGCTCATTTTATTGTTGAGAAAAAAAATCACATACTACAAGATAGGAAACCTTGGAAAGCAAAATATGGCAGTAACATTAAATGTTGTGATGCAGGGGTTTGAAGATGACATCTATCTAATTGTTGATATTCCAAATATGTGGCTACTCCATTGTTTTGACCATGCATTGTGTCTAGTGTCATATGGATGAATGATAAGAAAATTGAAGTGTTTGAGTGCTTTTCTTGCCTTTCGCAAGAGCCACATAATCAGGTAATGTGTCATAGAGTTCCAACTGCAGTTTTAACTCACAAAACTATATATGTATCTCTGGGAGACAAATTTTATCCAAAGAAAAGAAAACCGAAAAGCGATTCAGAAATCTCCATGGTAGCTAGTCTTATCCTGAAAATGCTTCACTATGAAACAATTGGGAGCAATGAAATTGAAGCATTGTTTATTAGTTACCTAGTGAAATGAGTGTATGTGTTTGGCGTGCATGTTCCCTCCCAAACTTGCTAATGCCTATTTGTTAATTGAGTTTCAGGCTTTTGTAAAACAGTTGTTTGAATGAAGCCAAAGACAAAAAAGAAATTGTCAGCCCAATGATTCTAGCTTAACTTTTCAACTTCATAATCTTTGACTTGAAGCCTAAGAGAAGTAGAATTCCAATACCTTTCCCAAGTTAATAATGATACTATATCATGGAGAGCATATACAATATAGGTTATAAATCATGTTTTTAATGGATTCTTCTTTGTCTTTACTGAATTCCTTTTAACCAAGTGGAGGGGTGGTGGCTTCCACAGGGGATTCAAATATGCAACACTTGGTTTATAATGTCTGGAGGTTCATCTTTTATGTGTACCCACATGGGGTTATGTATACTGGTTTATCATTTGCAGGCACAAGGAAGAGGGTAGTCCAAAACTAAAAAGGTGGAATCATGATGCATGAGGAGGAAAAAAAAAAGAGAAGAAATTGACAGCCAAGCCTGAGAAATCATAGGTTAAAGAAAGGGAAAAAAGAGGGTATGATGTGAATATTCTTGTTTTAAATATGGAGGTGTAGTTGAGGGTGGTAGACAGGGTGATGAGGGTGAGACATAAAATACCATCCAAAAGAGGGACAAGATCAATAAAGCGGGGAGCTCCAATGGGCCCAAAACCCAGTCAGAAAGCTTCATATTTGTCTGCATCACAATATTTTTTCTTTCTTTTTTTTTTGAAAAAAAGAAGAGGAAATTATCTTTTTCATAACTTGTTTGTGTATGAATAGTGATACTGCGACTGCCTAGGCATTGACACAGTGGGCCTTTTTTTGGGGGTGAGCTTTGTTACATAGTCAGCACAGGTGGGGCCCACTTTGACCATGTTTGTTTTGACTTATAAGCTCAGGAAACCCACACACATTCTGAAACTTCATATTCAAGGTGTGACATTGAAAATGGAAATCCAAATCTGATTCTACTTTATTTGGGGTTTGGGTTTTTGTACTACGACTTGAACTAACATGATAAAAAATCTGGGGGTTTCAATTTGAATTTACATTGAACAATTTTTTTTTTTAATAAATAAGAGTACTGGATCTGGGTTGAATTCAAAAGCTGATATTGATGATTACTATGATTATAAAGTTCCACATTTTAGTCAGGGGTTGTTTTAACTTTCAAGTAATTTGAAGCCCACTCAGATAAAGAAAGTGGTAGATTTTTCAATTTTCTCCTTTCAGTGTGAAAAGAATGAAACCAAACATGTTTTTAGGTTTGTATGTATTTATCAATGCTGCACTCCGATCCACACACAAAGATATTGTGTGACTTTCGGTTGAAAGGCATGGCAGCATCCTTCAGGTGGAGTCATTTTCAGGGTGTTGGGTTGATTTGAGGCGGCAGCTCTTAGAGCCACAAGGGAGTTGAGGGCACCGCTACTTAAGAATTAAGAATCACTTCTTTAAGGGCCTTGTAGGGTCCAGCTGACGTTTGATTTTTCAAATGAATCTTAAGGTCAAGGGCCCTCTTGGCACATGCCAATATTCCTCTGTTTGCCCTTGTCTCTCCATTCTGGTCAAGATTCTCTTAATTTCAACATTGGCTATCCCACATGAGAATGCGTTTTTTCAGGTTAACAACTTGTCAATCTACTTTCAAAACTCCCAACTTTATTTCTTCTTTTACATGTATAAACACATTGGAGTGTGTGCTAATTTGGACCCAAGATTAGGTTTGACATTTGGGAGTTAAGGGACTAGTTTGGATGATAAAGTACATTAGAAAAATCATCTATGGGCAACATGTTACTCTTATCCTGAATAAGCTTTTGAGGGTGTTCTAACTTCTAAGCCATTACTATTAGTCCATTAGATAAGGCAATTGAGTATTGAATTGTAAGGACACCCTAAAGGCATCGGAATTATGTTTTTGACCAACCCAACAAACCGTATAAATATTTCTTTATATATATATTGAAAAATTAATATTTAAAGGTTTGTTCAAGGGTGTTGGACACTATCCAAATGGGGTTTGAATCAAATTTCTTAATGGTAAGGAGTCCTGGGATGATGATCATGCGTTAATGTTGCGGAAAGGAGGTGAAGAAAATAATAGCTGATGGGTTGGGAGCACGGTCATGGCCGTCATTTTGGAATATGGGAATGGTGCTGATGATTAGAGGGTGCATTGAGAGACAAGTCATCCCTACATCTTTTGAATTCTATCTTGCAGAGCAAACAAACTCAATGCCGTCAATTAAAGCTTTCGCCCTTGAACCATGCAACCGAGATTTCTTCATGCCACCATGTGAGGAATGCCTCCAAAGTTCTCCAAAAGAAAAATCATAATGTATCCGTTTCAGATACCAGTGCCATCCTTCCATCTTTACTTCAGATGATAATCATTTGGTCCTAAGCACCCACATGGACCCCAATTCTAAGACATCATCAAATTCAATTGTTTTTATGTTATGGCGCAATTGTTGTAATCGTGCAATAAACATTAATTATTTAGTGGCCTCCTACTTAAAAGATATGAGACTATCGTTTGGATGCTAAAATGGAATTCGGTATTAATTCAATCACAAATGAATAAAAATAAAGAAAAATAGGAGATTTTAACGTAGTTCTACATCAATATAATCTCTACGTTTGCCAAAATAACAACACTAAAAAATTTACTAATCAAACTAAAATGAAAAGATACAACAACGGTGAAAATCATCTTTTTCCTAACTATGATTACATATAGCTTTTTTTTCTCTACAAAACCCTAAATTATATGTATATATATATTGAATATAATAGGAATTCGACAGATAGTACGATTGATAAATTATACTTCATGTCCTTGTGAAGCAAGATTAGGCTTTTAGGGAACCGAAATTAACGACTGCACTTTTCCCTGTCCCAAAACAAAACCACCGTCTTCACTTTGTCTACTCCCCCGGAATGATCGCGCGGTGCAGCTCCATCACTTTCGCTTTTCACTATCCACCATTGTTAATTTCATTCTATCATGCTTCCACCATATCAACCTCACTATCATCATGTAACAAAGGAAAATGCTCTATCCAGTATCCAATGACTTTGTCTATGTAAAATATTTTAATCTTTGCTATAACATAGATAGAAGAAAAGAGGTGTATCATGCATGAGCGGGTGGGCTAGGCAATAGGGCATGAGCTTAAAAAAGTTGGTGAAACAGTGGAACGTGGTTAGTGATAAGGGCTATGTAGGCTAATGATTTCCAATTGAGGATTGGGTGGGTTGGGCGGACCTGCACCACCCATGCGCCCATGCCCATCCCCTCACTGCCAATGCCATCAATACACTGTATATTGTTTGCACCTACTTTACTTTCCAACCACCTTCTTCCTCGCACCATACTATCTACATGTCTTCCTGTGTGTGCACCACCTCCCCCACCCCCCTCTTTCCACTGCCTTTATTTTTCCAGTCCAAGTTCATAGTCCACTGTTGCACTCCTTTTCAGTGCAAGTCCCTAACCATTTTCCCTTTTACTTCTGTTCATTTTATTAAATGGGATATGGGTATACAAGACAAAACCTTTTCAAACCGACCAATGGTCCAATCCCATGAAATTAGGCTTTTGTTTGCAAAATTAGGATGACCCCCTTCACTTGACCTCTCTGCCCATGCACCATGCTTGCTGTAGCAGGTAGCAACCCATGATATGAAACACAGCAACACGTTCACAACATCACCACATGCACATCGTTCTTTCTTATCTCCCAATAAAGAATCAAATAAATTTATCAAAAGTTAGTCCAAAACAGCTTTTTAAATACTTGTTTCTACTTTCATTTTTTTCTGTTTGAAAATGATTTTATTTTTTACATGATTCCCTTTGTCAAAAAGAAAGGAAACTTTCATTCAATTCAATGACATAAAGATACACTGCACATATTTTCTTTCCATGTACGCTACATAAATGTGTAAAATCATGGTTGGTGAGAAAAAGGCATCTTGAAGAGAAGAAACCTTGAGAGAACATGTTTGTAGTGTTAAGAGGCGTGTCGCATGGAGAAGGCAACAAATTGGCTTAAAAGTCAAAACCAAAAGGGTTTTTGTCATCTTCTAACGTGGCAAAAGCATCCATTGCTCACACAATAATCCAAGCACTCCTTGCCAAACAACTTTGGAGATCCTTGTCCATCTCCAACTGCACATTCATATCGTTGCATCATGGAATTGGATCCGTGACTCATCCATATTTTTCCGCACTCCTTCTCCACGACCTCTTCCTCTTCCTAATCACTTCGAACATGTATGAATTTTATGACACTTCACTTCTCTTCCCAACCATTGGCTCAAACATCCACACTAGAACTGATGGTAAAGCCCAAAATTGATCATGAACTGTTCCATTCAGTGTTTTAATGGGTTTTGGTGTATCTGGTGTGCCGACAAGTGCTTTTTCGTTGCTTAATTTAAAATCTAGTATGCCCTTTTTGACTCACTTTCCATTTGATAACAGACATTTTGTTTTTCCAAATTTTTGTTCTGGCTACTATGCTTTGTTTGACAATGAAGGCAATGATGTAGGCCTACAAGGCTGAGGTGCCAAAGCCTATACACAATGCAAGTGGCTTTAATTTCTGTCACTTAGAGTTGGTTACGTGAAATTCATGCTGATAAGCCGTGATTATGTGTAGGCTTTATGGGGCTCGAAAATGAGATTAAACATTGGCTGCTTCAGCTCGATAGGTCAAAAAGATAAATGGGTTGTGGTAAAGATAAAAAGGGAGAAAGCCTAGATTGAGTTGTACCTATTAGGTGGGGGTGTGTGGGGGACAAAGGCGACCACCATTATATCCCAAATCTACTCTGAAAAGCATACAAAAATAAGCATGGGGATAGCAGGAGGTAAGGGATCATTCCCTTCTGAATAAGATTTCCATAGTGGATATACAAATCGAGTCTTATGCAGTCCCTGCAAAAGTTCCATTCGATATGACCCAACTCCCAACTTTCCGTAAAGTTTGGCCCCTTCTCCCCCTCCCTCTCCCTTGATTATTCCCAAAATAAAATTTTCAAGCAGCATATTTTGAAAAGACCCTCACCAACTAAACACAGGGGAAGTTAGGAGTTTGAATGGTAGTTAGGAGAAGAAGAATTAGAGTAAATATTGGTTGGTTTAAGTTAAGTTAGTTATAACAAGTCCAAATGACCGTTGCAGGGTGTAATGGTGGGGAGACAAGGGGGTCCTCTCTGTGTTGTGGCTTTGAGAGACCATAGATAAAAAGGGGTTACCAAAAATTTTCAAATGGAAACAGGATTGGGACTGTGTGTGGTGAGAATTGTTGGGGGCAGCAAAAAATGGGTGCAACTTGAATTATGATTGGTGGGAATATGAATAATGATGAGGGAAGAGGAAATGGTGTATATCCAAATCCACTGGGAAGGGGACACGCGTCGGGAGAGGGAGTGTTGGGTGATTTGATTAGAGGCCAAAAGGTAGAGGACAAGAGGATGAAGGTGAAGGCCAGGTATTACCACAAACTTTGGGTGCATCTGATGGGCTGATGCTGCACTATGACTTGGGGTTGTGGGTAGTTTTAATCATAGTCTGCTGTCTCTTGTGTTGTCCATCACAATTATTTCTTCCAGCTCCCTAATAAAAGCTGCCACTTCTCCAAAATTCATCACTTCTTTTTGGCTTTGCAGACTTGAGTTTTTTCTTATCCTTTTTTTCTCTCTGTTTTCTTTTCTGTGGATATATCTTTTGAAATTATGACATCAACCAGAAATCATATTTTTTCACTTTCCATTAGTTTGGTTACTTGATTCCTCTGAAAATGTTTATTTATTTATCTATGCACTTTTTTTTTTCTTTTTCATATTTCGAAAACCCCATCTTTGCTATTTCATTTAAAAAAGAAAAAGAAAAAAAGATTTGCTTTCTAACCATCTCAGTTCCACTCAATTCCACCCCCATTAACTCTTTTTCCAAGCAATAAGTGGCTAGAATCATTGACCAGATCGTAAAAGGAAATGGGCATATCATCTGAAAAGACTAACAAAATGTGCAGGAGTTGGCCATGGTGCCCCCAGCCCTGATCAAGTTGATCAAACCCTAAAACCCCTGAATTCTCTTTTATTTAACAGTTTAGAAGAACAGAGTAGATCAGATGGTCATGACTCATGATGGTCCAATCATGTTCTATCTTTACATAAAACCAAAATTTCATCAGTGGGTCCTACTAAATCTTGAGGAAGCATGCTATGCTTTTTTTTAATAAGAAAATTACAGCTCCAACATCTTTGAGACAGTTCAATTATCATTAATTATCAGTACAAGGGACATTTACATAAAAAGACTAGCCTAAGGGGAAGTTGAAAGGATGGTATCAGAAGTGAAGCAATGTACAGAGTAGGCAGCATTATTGCTAGGGACATGTGAGTCTTCCATGGCAGCCAGAAGAACAGCTCTGGGGCTCTGGCAGTAACACCATAGATAATAAAATGAAATTTGACCATGTTTATTTGTAGCACAGGCCACAGAGGGATGAAGGAAGTTATGGGACTTGAAATGGAGGATGCATTGGGAAATGAAGGTAATAAAGGGATGGGTCGGGTGTTGGTAGGACTAAAAGATGGTGACAGATCCAACCCTAAGGGGTCTTAGCTCAACAGCTTCCACAGACACATGCATGAAGCTCTCAGAATACTCCAATTATTATTTCTTTTAGCTGCTCTCTGCACTTTCACATTTGCTATACCGGTAGGCCACGTGTGTTGGTACCATTTCATTTTTGGGCGTTTGTATGATGCTCAGTTATTCTATTTTTATCATTTTTACTGCCCGCCAGACTGAAACTGAAGCCCCCTTTGCCAGGGTGGCAGAATGCAGATACAGCCCACCCCCCGCCAATGCCAAAGACAGGGCTTCCTCCCCTGTTTTCTTCCTCTTCCTCTTCTTTCTTTTTTCTTCTTATATTTATCTCCATCCTCCATTACCAGTTGGGCCCACTTTCAATAATTGAAACACCACGAAAATGGAAAAATTCTAACCAAATTAAAAGGAGGAAAAAAATTGTTAAAATTAAGCTCAATTCGATATTTCATTTTTATTGTTTTTCTTTTTAATCTCTTTTCCAAGAATCAAACGTAGCCTTCATTTTGGGTTATCCCCCACGCCCCCTCTGTCCTGTTTTGTTGTATTGTTTCTGTTTGGAGAACTGAGAAATCTGACAAAACTGAGTGTAGAGTTTAGGGCATTGTCCCTTTCTTTACAGTAGGGAGAATCTTTTTAAGGATGAAGCCATGGCAGGCATAAAACCGGTATACTTTGTGTACCCATACCTTTGTTCACATATATTGAACTATTTATAGTGTCCCAGCTAGCATCTCAATCAACATCCCATTATCACCTACTAATGCAGCTATCAGCATCTCAATTAACTATTCCCATCTATTCATTCCTTTCACAATGGCCCCCAAAGAATTAACTAACTGACATATTATAAAATGGAGGATATTTTTGTTAGGTGAGTGACTGGCTGAGCAATGAATTCATCCTTCAGGAAAATATCATATCCAAACAAGTATTCGTTGAATATTTGAGAGTCGAATCCCTGTCAACCCATTAAAAACAAAACCAGAATAACTGCCATCCTCAACTGGGACTGAATTCGAAAACCCTTTCCATTTTTGCAATAATACTGTTACTCAAGTATTACCCAACATGGAGATTATGCATGTTGAGCAAGGAACCCCTACTTTCTTACGAAATTTTATCATTGGTGATGATTTTTCCACCAACCACAATCATGTTATGGGCATCAAAAAGTGATAAGAGAGACTAAAAGAAAAAAAGCAATAAACCAAGAAAGTCTATACTTCTTCTAGGTTGCAAACAACAACGGTTGAAAAAGTAGTAAGTTGGTATCCGATGTTTTCCACAAAGGGGATTATGAACTCAAATCGCAAGTAATTAATGGATAAACAAAACACCATGGGGCACTCAGAAACACTTTGATATACACGTGCAGTACTCGCAAACACACAAAAACATGCGATAAACGCGCATGCAAGCATGCACAAGGAAGACACATAATTTATAAGTATAACAACTCTATCCCCCAATTAAGAAATGAATAATGGTTTGTTTATAACCTCAACACTTAGTGAGTGGGCAGGAAGTAGACTTGAGGACAGAGCAGAGGAGAAGGGGAGGGAGCCATAAAGGGCCAAAGTTTGGGGATTGGGGTATATTTAAGGAATATAATAAGGATTAGTTTAAGAGCATGGGGGGAGTTCCTGCAATATTGGCATTGGAAAGAAGAATAAAAAAAACAAGAGCAAATATAAAGAAAGAGAAAGACCCATCAAAATATTAAGAAATAGGGAAATGGGGTGACTAGAAAAGTGAGAAAAAACAATGTGGGTGTTTGGAGAAGAAAATGTGATAGGAGGAGAAGGGGCAAAGCAATTAGTAGGGATGGATGGGAGTGGGGACAGCATGCTTGTGTGAGGTAAGGAAGTGGGATATAGGGAAGGGCGTGAAATAAAAATACAATGTTTCCTATGCTTACAACAACTGTGTCGAGTGAGGGAGGGTGGATGAGGGTACAAGCTCATACCCCATTACCCACATATGTTTATTCAATCATCAATCCTCCCATTTCTCCATTTTTACCCATCATCCTCACTCTCTATCTTCTCAAAATGCCTATCTCAGAATCCCCACCTAGGAAAGGAAATTACAAATCATCATTCATGAAGAAATGCCATGACCCTTCAAGTTTTTTAACTTGTAAGTTTCAAGGCCATGTTTGGTTCATAAAGCTAAAAGTCAAAAAAGAAAAGAAAATGTAAATAAAAATTTACGTATTTTTAAATTATTTAATCTTTTTATAAAAATATTAAAATAAATTAAATGAATTTAAAACCGGATATATAAATAATTTATGAATTTTAAATTTATTTTCTTATTTTTCTATTTATCTTTTTCTTGTATTTTTCCTTAATTTTTTTTTTTGAGAACCAAACTTAGTTAGAGAATAAGAATATGAATTTGATGCATATATTTTTTTTAATATAGAAATTTTGAGAAAATACATTTGATTTTGAGTAGAAAAAAAATTCAATAACCTCTTGATTTTTCTTTTCATTTGGAAATGAGAAAAATAAAACTTTCAAATTTAGATGATGTCGATATTAGGTCTACTAAAGGGTCTATATTTATCATGAAATTTTTATTTATACTTGGTTTCATATCTTAAAATCTTAAATTATCTTTTAGAAATCCTATAAGAGAAAAATAAAATTTAATAATAATGAAAAAAAATATTTATTAAATAAATTTTCTTTGAGAAGGTAAAGGAAATATGGAATAAATGTAATTGTACCAAAAAAAAAAGTGGCCACGCGCGCCAATATGCCTAGTGTTTGTAAATGGAAGTTGGTAGAAGCGTGGGAAGAGTAATCACGTGCCACTGAAGGCCTATATATACGCATGGAGATGAGAAGTGAGGCAAGAGCGGTGAAGAGGAAGGAGGGACTGCTTTACTTGTTTTGTTTTTGTGACACTTGTTTTCAAGGCTCTACCCCATAGAGGCTCGAGAGGTAGATACGTCTATTTCTGAGGCATTCGTAATTTCCAAGCAACCCACTGGGAGAAAAGGTTTTAGTCAATACAGCGTGAGATGGAGATTGAAGCTGAAGTGGAGCAGTCTAAATTCAAGAGGATTTGCGTGTTCTGCGGGAGTAGCCAGGGGAAAAAGACTAGCTATCAGGATGCTGCTATTCAGCTTGGCAAAGAATTGGTATTCAATCAATTTGTGTTTGTTTGTTTTTTCTGTGTTTTTCTCTCGATGAATGAATGTTTTTTTGGCTTTCTTTAATGGGTTCTGTCTTGGCTTTCGAATTTCGAGATGGGTTTTGCCTGAAATCAATTGAAGTTGCTTGCTTTTGAAATGAGATTTTATTGTGTGCTGGGTTTGTCTCTGTTTTGGTTTATGCAAGTGAACTGTTCTGAGCCTTGCATGTTAATAATGTCTTTGGCTCTGTTTCTTGAGCAGCTCTCCTTCTCTCTCTGTCGTCTCTCTCCTCTCTCTAAATGTCTTTATCAGGGGGAACCCAGTTAGAATCAAACTACTTGCCCATTTTGGAGATGCAAACTATGTGCTATGTTTTTCAGATGGTTATGTGGAATATGTCCTTTCTGTTTTTCATTTTTGGGTTAATTTTATTATTCCCAATTTCACCTCTTCTTCTCTTCCGATACTGGCCTGTACGCCTTTTTCTCGCCCTCTCCAAACATTAGAAGACATGGATTACATGAAGTTATCAAGTAGTATTAATATTGAAGGAAGATTGAAGAAATCAATCTTTAAATGTAGTCTGAGGAGCCGCAATCTCAAATGGGTTCACCTCAGTTGTTTCCATTAATCTTGAAGATAGAAGTTTATTTACTCTCTCTGAGCTGCTTTGGCTGTGGTCTCTTGAAGGTCTCAAGGAACATTGATTTGGTCTACGGAGGGGGTAGCATAGGCCTGATGGGTTTGGTTTCTCAAGCTGTTCACAATGGTGGCCGTCATGTTATTGGGTGAGTCCCTGCCCTTTCTTTTTCTTCTTCTACTTCCAATCTGTCTTCAAATTCTCCAATAAAAGATCAAACAAAAAGATGAAGAAACAACAAGAAATCAGCGAATTGGGTCTGCTTTTCATTGTTGTTTTGTGGTTTTGTTCTCCATAACAGCTGATTTTTGTCATGTTGTTGTCCCTCCTTCTCTGCAGAGTTATTCCCAAGACGCTCATGCCTCGAGAGGTATGTCTGCTAACTCTACCCAAAAAAGTTTCATGCCTTTTCTCATGAATAAAAAAATTACAGATTCTTTTTTTTTTTCCTTCCTTTCTTCCATGGACCGGCTTTACATTTTGCTCCATTTTCTTATCCACCTCCCTTTCTTTCTTTTCAAATCTTTATATCACTTTCCATGCCTCTAGCTACCTTTTTTTTTTTTTAATATATGTTTTTTTTCTTTTATACTGTTTTGTTTTCTTGTTTGTTTTGTTCTTCAAATCTCTGTTTTTCTGGTGGAAAGTTGATAGCCTTATCCATAATTGTACACGGGGTAGCTGGCATTTTACCTTTATGTATGCTTATATATTTTTCTGATTTTGTACTGTTTTCTTCTACTATTTCATCCTTATTTGATCAGATGAGCTATGATCAGCATTTGTTTTCTTTTGTCGTTTTTTTTCCTTGGCTTTTATAAAGTTAGATTTTTATATATATATATATATCTATATTTTTTAAATCTATCCACTTGGTACCGTATGAATTACTAGATGGAGTTGAAGATCTTGGTTTAAGTCCACCATTCCTGCAACTCTCATCATTGATTCACTGCACAATACTCCAACTCTATATTTCTCTCTACAAGTTTCCAAATTTTCTTTTCAAAAAATAAAGAAGTAAATATAAAATCTGTGGTTTGGTGCCCTTTTTCAGCTAACTGGTGTAACAGTGGGGGAAGTGAAGGCAGTTGCAGATATGCATCAAAGGAAAGCAGAGATGGCTAAGCATTCAGATGCCTTTATTGCCTTACCAGGTTGGTATAAACTACAAAAACAAAAACAAAAACAAAAATTCTCACTTACACTAAAATCTCCAAAGCAAATCATGAAAACATGAAGACCATCAGGTGCTTTTATTTTTCTAATTTTGGCATCCAAGATTCACCATATCTCTTGTCTTGATTCTTTCTCACAGTTGCTAAATCATCCCTCAATAGTAAAGAAATCCTTGGTCTGATCCCTCAGTTTCTATTCAGTAAACTGGTACAAAATTTTGAAAGGGCCCATCTCCTGATTCCTATCAGATTGGTTAATTAATCAGGATTTTCTCCCTTTGCAAGTTGGAGCTTCTTCTTTGAGCTTTTGCATGGGCAAAAAAAGTTGATCACAGAAAAAGCATCTTTTAATCCTCCTTAAAGATGCTAATCAAGTTGGGATTATCCTGATACATTTATACAAGAGATTGTTAGAAGTGGAAAAAGGAATTTATCATGAAAAGTTGTGAAAATACTGCACTTTATACTGTTCTGCCTGTTCTATTTTGATGCTATATATGGTCTTGGTAGTCCTGTGAAAGCAACTGTGTGATCAAGCCTAAATTATCATAACTCTCTCAACTTTCTAACACAAAACCCAAGATCCATGATTAGAGAGCAACTCTCCCAACCCTACTTCTTTGACCCATCAACATCTTACACTGAAAATTAGACCCTCTGAAGAACCCAGCTTCTGTTAACCATGCCCTTTTTTTCCCTCTCTGTTATAGTTCTCTAGCCAGTGACCCCATCCTGTGTCAACGTTTGTTTACCATATTAAGGGAAAGCTTTCCACATACACCCTTTTACCAAATAATTTTTGCCATCTAGGAACTGCCCCTAACCCAATCATGTTCACTCATTTTAAATGCTTCTCTTATCCTCATGAGCTTATAAAATCCCTTTTTTATTAGGATAAGCAAGGGCAAGATAGTCATTCCATCTTCCTGGGGGACACCACCACACCCCCTTGGAAAAAAAAAAGAAAAGGACCTCTGTTGCATGATAGTATGAGAGACATTATGACCTGAATGGGGTTGGCAGGGGATTGTGCCTCTGTTTTCAGAGAGGAGATGGGGGTAATAAATATTCTTTGCTTTGGAGTGGGAAAACTGAGAGAGGCCAGCATGGGCATTGAGACCGTCATGGTGCCAATACATGAAACCTTGTCCAGCAAATGGAAGTTTGTGGACTATAATAATCCTGAGTCAGGGTACAATATGCTGCTTACCAGTTACCATCATATGGGCAGTCAGTCCTCCATGGGCATCAAATGAATGGTAGTGGGACTGTAATAAACCTCCCTTGTCAAAGTACATTTCACTAAACATCAAATGTCCAGAGTGAACAGGCAGTTAAGTCTGTCCTTGATGGAGCAAGCCATGAAGACCATGCCCATCAAATGAAAAAGGTTGTGGACTGTGATAATAACCCTTTAGTCAAAGTACATTGCACTAACCATCAAATGAAAGAGTGAACAGACAGTTGAATCAGTCCTTTTTACCCTTTACTAGTTAGAAGTGATCGATCAAATACTTTATGCCTCACTAGTAGTTGTGTTAGCCTATTAGTCTGTGCTTAACTGCCTTTGCGTCTTGAATGTTTTTCTGCATCTCTCTCTCTCTCTCTCTCTCGTGTATCATACCCACTTTCTATACAGTTGTTGCAGTCACCAACTACATTATGATGTGTTGTTGTACTTGGGAACCTTTGGTTATTTCAAACAGAAAAACATGGGTAATCTTGCCAAAAGCAATTAGTGATATGGCCTGATCTCTAATGCACTACATGCAGGAGGTTATGGTACCCTTGAGGAGCTACTTGAAGTGATAGCCTGGGCTCAACTTGGGATTCATGATAAGCCAGTAATTCTTCTTAGCCTATGTTTCTTTGAGATTCTGTTAATGCCTTGTGCAGTGTTTGTTGTAGAGATGAAATTTATATACCTTTTGCAGGTGGGATTGCTGAATGTGGATGGATACTACAACTCCTTACTGTCATTTATTGACAAAGCCGTGGAAGAAGGTTTCATTAGTCCCAGTGCCCGCCACATTATTGTATCTGCCCCAACAGCAGTGGAGTTGGTGAAGAAATTGGAGGTATTTTCACCAAAAAAAAAAAATTCCTCACTCCATTGCTTCTTCTTTCTGAATTGTTATATGTTTTTCAATTCACTTAGTAATTCGGAATCCTGAAATGTACTCATAATCCGTTCCATCTCTTGACTCTGCTCACCGCTCTGTTCTGCAGTTTCTTTAAGTTTTTTTACTGTACAATTTCTTATATTGCTTTCTTATTGTAGGAGTACGTCCCAAGCCATCAGGGGGTTGCTTCAAAGTTGAGCTGGGAGATGGAGCAGCTTGATTATCCTGAAGAATATGATATCTCTAGTTGAAATGAGCATATTACTACATAGCAGATGGAAGTAGATGGGAATCTGGAACTGAAAAGGCTAATTTGGAAAGAAAACAAAGTCGAAATTTCTGTTGTGGGGAATTCATTTTGTAAATTACTATAATTGACATGAATATGTGAAGCTTCGCTATTCCCTCCTATTGGAAATTTAGTCTTCTGTTAAGTTGTTAGTACTAGATTACTATGAACAATTATTCCCCTTTAAATGTTAATTTATTATGTGTTCACTAATTTCTTCGCACTCTTCTTTTTCCTTTTGTTTTTGTGTGGGTGTGAGGGCTTAAAGATGGGCTTCCTAAACAATTTTACAAAATGACAACAAAATTCACTACCTGAAGGGGAGGCTAAAGAGATCTGCCTGATCAAAATTACAAATTACATTGAAAGATTGTTAATGTCCTCGTGTAAGATGATTGGGTTCCCTAGAAAACAATTCCCACAACTGTTATATAGGTCCCTCACAATTCATTGATACCAGAGAGATGAAACAATCAAAGACCAAAAGACCCCAGGAAAGCTGAAAGAAAATATCCACAGACTTGTCCCTGAAAACAGATATTACAAAGCCCATTCACCCAAGGCCTGATATGGAACATGATTATGCCGTATTCAGAATCTCAGATCCCCAAACTAGGGAATGCTGCCTTAATAAATGGGTGCAGCCAGGAAGACAAGAATAAGGCAGGACTATACAAGAAGTCCTAGAGGGTATGATGCAAGGGGACATCTAGCAGAAGACCCTAAAATGAACCCAACGCTAGCCATAATTCTTCGTGATAGACATGAAATTGTATGGTGGAGGTACCTTATCATCGAGTTGTTTCACATCAAACTCTCTTAAATATCTTACATATATTGAGGCTTTCTGTAGGCAAATTTTATTAACTGATCCTGATAAGCCAATTCCATGCTTCTCCTTTCCTTGTCATAACGGTTATCTTATGGATGAAACCGAAATTAATGCACAAAAGTCAGGATCTGGTCAACTAAAAGACTGTTAAGAGTAAATGGTTGAGATGTTTATGGATCATGCAGGCGAGAACAGAAGCAACAGTCCACTAAGAGAGGCGAAATAGTCTAAAATCGAAAGAAGAAAGGGGGGCCAATTTTGTAAGACATGTTTTCAATCTGTTTTCATGTACCTACTTCAGTTAAGGTGCGAGCTTGAGACAACAGACAAGACTAGTCCAACGGAAGACTAGTCCAGCCGATAACAGAAGGGGACCCAGTGGGGTTGAAGGCGAGGGGAGGAGAGGAGAGGGGGCCTCGTCCTGTTCACCTAAAGACCAAGTAGTGGCCCCCCTCTTGTCTGCAAATGGGACACTGACATGTGTTCCAGAGGGCCACATGTAATGGTATAGAGGGAAAGGAAAGACCATGTGCCACTGACGTTTTAGGAGAATATCAAAGCCAAATTTGGCCCCAGTTTCTCCTTGTGGCTTCTTGTGGTTGATACCACTGCCTTGCACTATTGATTTAACCCAAAAGCATTTGGTTGGTAAGGAGTCGATTTTGATGGTTGATTGGTAAGAGACCTGTACTTTGAAATGAGGCTGAAACATGGAAGAGGAATGATAAATGGAAGGCCCTCAACTTTTTTGTGTCTGCTAAAAAAAGGGTAAATTTGCTCTATAATATTTCATTAATAACAAAATGGACTTGTTGATGGATGCATAGTTGCTTGATGTTTTATGGCTAAAGCAGAGAAAGAAGATATGAATTTTGAAACGATCACGTAGCCCTGCAGTTGCTGACGTTGAGAGGGAAAAGCACATTCATCAATCCAATGTAAGACAGCTGCAGAATTTTGCATGGTCATGTTAGGCTAGTTACCACAACTTTGCCTTTTTTCTGTGCCTTTGTCGCTAAAAATGACAGGCATTAAGATAGGATGGCTAGTGAACAGGTAGGCAAAGCAGCCAAAAAAACTTTTATGGATAAGGAAGATATCATAGTCCGGAGATGATATCATCCACGATACCTTTGTATGATTGAACAGACTACCCCTGAAGACGTAACATGTGAATCTTTATGTTAATGTGCTCAACTCATAAAAGTTTTCTGAGTCTTCTTTCGCCCACATATGGTCTTCTGGTTTGATAGCATTCTTGTCATACCCCATTATGCCAATAGCACCAGCCACCCATGTCGCTTTCCTCACTCTTAACCCATATTATTTTTTCCATTTCAACTGCTGTTATTTCACCCATTTGGCTGGGCTATGGGCTTTGGCCCTGTATTTTGATAGTTCAGTTTGCCAATTGGGCTTCCCAAAACGTGGCTAGATTGGTATTTAAGACCAGACCATTGATTCACAGTCCGGAACCTGCAGTTAACCATAAAAGAGGAGAAAAAAAACACTGCTGCCTAACTCCATTGGTTTCTAAAGCAACCAGAATCCGTCCGTAGTGTTTGGAGGAGGTGGTGTGGACGGACTCATCCCTAGACAAAGGTTCAGTCTCATTCTTATTTCCTTGGACTTGTTATCCACTCTACTGGGTGGTTGGGACTATCATTGTTATCGTTAGCCTGGACAGACATGTGACACCAGGGTCTCAAGAGGCAACACTTTTAACTCTATGAGTGACCTGTGACATGACAAGGTGGCACAAGGGTGTAATGCTTTGCACAAAGAGACGGCTTGGTAAGCCATGCCATGGCATGTTGCGCTCCAAAAGTGATTTAGACGAGGCATATCAATGCAGCAACAATGATGCCAATTCAGATAAGATGCCTAAGGCTTGGCACAAGGTTGCAATGCCATGACATGTTCTTGCACCAAGAAGAAGGCTTGGGCAAGGCATGGAGCTGCAACAACAAGAAGGTGGATGTAGGAGCATGTTGCCTCGGCAAAGACCTAATCTGGATGTGTAGACCAAGAGAGGGCTTGACACACACATGAGCTACATAGAGGTGCAAGCAATAGTAGCATGAAGAGTTGGACTCGAAGTAACATTGCCAATCAAGCATGAGCAAAAATCTTGATTCCTATTGTAATTATGAGTAAGACTAAGATTGTTTGTCACTAGTTCAAGTAGGAATGGTCGGTGCCATAACCTATGAGCAAGGGTCCAATTAAAACTAGGATTGTATATTCCTGGTCTAACAAGGGGTGGGTGACACACTACTCTATAAAAAGGGACGACGGGGAAAGCCTTCTAACAAAGAGTTTTAGAGAAAGCATGAACTCACCAAAGAGATTATAAGAGTCATGTTGTAAGTCAAACCTTGTATGGGTTAATAAAATACAAGTTGGGATCAATGTCCAGTGATATGATGTGTGCCTTGTGTGAGATTGTTCCTTGTTGCCATCTCATTGGGGAAAGTGTAAGCTAGCTTAGATGGCTTCTAAGCGCCGCACATATGTGAAAACTTGAGTGGGAATTTCATGGTTGTGACAGTTACTTTATATTTATCCCTTTCGAAGTCTTGTCATATGATTAGTCAAGAGTCAAGCAAGTGTGAGGAGCCTAAACCCCAAACCAAAAAAAGGTAGTGGACTTTGGAGGAAAATAGGGGGCAGTTCACCTACGTTCAAGCCTGAAGCCCCTCGTTACAATCAGTCTATTCCCCTACAATGATGCTCAACAAGTATTTCTAGGCTCCTTATTGATGAATGAAGAGTGAAGATGAATGATTTTCATACTCCAAAAGAATGTTGACATATAAGCTTGGAGGTATTTTGAAGTTAAAAAAATTGACCAACATGTAATGAGCCATCAGTTGGAAGTGAACTTAAAACGAAGCCAGCATGGCAAAAGACACAAAAGTTAGAGGGCTTTGGTAAATTAACTTAAGGCTTAATAATTTAATTTAAGTCATTAAAAAGATTAAATATGTTTAATAAAATAATTTAAAATCATAACTTAAAGCAAAAAAATAATTTTAGGTATTAAATTAAAATAGTTAATTTAAAAGATTTTTGATAAATCAACTTAATGATTTATTATGATTTAATGATTTAAGTGGTATTTATTATTTTATTAAATAAAAAGAATACAAATATTTAATTTTTTCTATTTAGTTAAAAGTAACATAATAATATCAACTAATATGACTAAAGTAAATTTCTTATCTATAAGTCAGTCTAATTATATTGATTAATATCAACAAGTTACTTTTAGTAGAATAAAAAAAATCAAATATTTTGGCTTTATCTATTCAATAAAAAAAAAACAAATATCACCTTAATTTAAGTCATTAAGTACATTAATCATGTTTAGTAAAATAATTTAATATTATAAATTAAAGTTATTTTTAACTTTATATATTAAATTAAAATAGTTAATTTATTCTTAATCTTAAATCTTTTTTTATCTTATTTGCCCACACTATGAATATATTTTAAAATTATGATTCTAAATGCATGACTCATTTTTTATAACAAATATTTTATTGTTATTTTATATATCTATAATATTTTATAAATAAATTTAAAGCATGAATATGAGTTTAAATAAAAAAAAGGATAACTATTAGTTAAAATCATTGAAGGTAAATGTATCAATTTAATGATTTAGAATACATTTTAAGTTAATTTTATCAAATAATCTTAATACTTAAAGTAAAAATGTAAAAATAAGTTTTAAATTAATAATTTAACTTAAAGTCAACCTAAGTAATTAAATAATAAATAATAATAATAATTACCAAATATCCACTTATTCTCAATCTTAAATTCTTTTTACCTCATTTGTCAACAATATTTAGAGTATATTTTAAAATTATGATTCTATGTCTATAATTAATTTTTTATAATAAATATTTTATGATTGTTTTATATATTTACAATGCTTTAAATATAGATGTTTTATAAATAAATTTATTACTTAAAATTATAAAAATAAATATAAGTTAAAATTATAGATATGGGAAAATTAGCGAGGGTAAATGTATTAATTTAATGATTTAAAATAAATTTTAAATTAACAACTTAAGAATAATTTAACTTAAAATCAATTTAAATTATTAAATAATTATTATTAAATTTTATCAAATACCCACTTAGACTCGTAAGCACAAAATAAGATAAGTTCACTACCTAGACTCATGGCTAATGTGGTCTTCTTGCTTAGAAAAAATAGAAAGTGGAGGATGTGCATTGATTTAACTGACTTAAATGGAGCATGCCCTAAAGACAGCTTCCATTTCCCCGAATTAACCAAGTGGTGGATGCTGTAGCCAAACATGAGCTATTGACGTTGATGGATGCATTTTTCTGGCTACACCTAAATAGCCAAAACTCTCCTTTCGCACCACCCAAACATTCAAACGTACCTCAGGATGTTCATGGATATTCCAACGGTTTCAATGTCAAGATCAAGTTGTTGGACACCAGCCCAGAAAAACTGATAAGCAAGGTGGACAGATACCAAAGTTCATGTCCAACAGTTTCAATGTCAAGCTAAAGTCGTTGAACACGAGCCCGGAGCAGTTGATGAGAAAGGTGGGTTAGTTCGAGTTCAGGTCTACAACGGCCCAATAGCAAAGCAACATATTACTGCAAAGCAAACTCTAGTGAATGCAATTAGCATATTGATAAATCCTAAAAAATTGCATACATAGACAATGTTAATCATCACCTTTCAAGGTACTCCAGTCATATATATATATATGGTGATACATGGATGTCTCAACGACTCGTAAAACTTGCTTCCAAGCTTTGTGTCGCCCCTGCATTTGCTTTACCAAATGAAACTGCACTGCCAGCAAACCATTGACCCACCACAAACATTGATTCTACCAGTATAAGAACCAGTACTTCCTCCTCCTTGACATCCAAACATACACTAGGAAGCACTATAACCCAAGGAGGATCACTTTTCAAAGAAAAATGGAGGTGCATTGTTGTTGGTACCAGGGGTCGCTCTTTCTCTTCTGTTTTTTTCTTGGGTTCCTTTGCTTTCCAGCTGATGCAGCAGTAAAGAAGTATCAGTTTGATGTGAGTTCCTAATATACATATTTCTTTTCCATTCACAAAGGTTTCTCATTCATGATCTTTCTTGCATCTACAAACTGAAATATAAACTAGCTGCTCTTCTGCTTCTCTGGGTCTCAGATTCAAGTGAAGAATGTGAGCAGGCTCTGCCATGCCAAACCAATTGTTACAGTAAATGGGTTGTTCCCAGGACCTACCATTTATGTCAGAGAAGGAGATCAAGTCCTCGTCAATGTCACCAACCATGCGCAATATAACATTTCCATTCATTGGTGCATATATTGAATATCCATTTCCATATATTGATATGTACGTCCATTAGATTTAGTTTAAGTTCATATTCACAGATGCAACCGTCTGTTTTACACAGGCATGGCTTGAAACAATTCCGTAATGGTTGGGCTGATGGACCGGCTTATATAACACAGTGTCCCATCAAAACGGGGCACAGCTACACGTACAACTTTCAAGTCTCGGGTCAGCGAGGAACGTTATGGTGGCATGCACACATTTTATGGCTAAGAGCAACAGTTTATGGCGCCATTGTCATCATGCCTAAACAAGGAACTCCATTTCCATTCCCTCAACCTTATTTTGAGGCTAATATAGTCCTAGGTTGGCAGTCATATGATGATGATGATGATCACCTAGAATTATTTGAAATTTTTTGAAGTGGATTGATGGTTTAACATGCAGAAATTCTGTGCAGGAGAATGGTGGAATTCAGATGTTGAAACAATTGTTAATCAAGCTAATAAATTGGGGTTGCCACCTCCTATGTCAGATGCTCATACTATTAATGGAAAACCAGGGCCACTCTTCCCATGCTCTGAGAAGCGTAAAACCCTACTCTCAACTCATGCACCCACCCACCCCCCCCACCCCCCTTTCCCCTTTTTTTCCAAACCCAGAAAAAGAAAATGAAATCTCACGAAAATAACTCATTATAAAGGTTTATTCCATTTAATTTGCTTGTAACCTGACCTAGATCTCTTACTTTGCTTTGTTCCAGATACATTTGCCATGGAGGTTGAGTCAGGTAAAACCTACCTCCTAAGGATCGTCAATGCTGCACTCAATGACGAGCTCTTCTTCGCAATTGCTGGTCATAATATGACAGTGGTAGAGATTGATGCAGTCTACACCAAGCCCTTCACAACCCAAGCTCTCCTAATTGCACCTGGCCAAACTACAAATGTGCTGGTTAAAGCTGACCAATCTCCAAGTCGATACTTCATGGCAGCCAGGCCTTTCATGGATGCGCCAGTCCCCGTGGACAACAAGACTGCTACTGCAATTTTGCAATACAAAGGCATCCCAAACACAGTTCTCCCAACCTTGCCCCAGCTGCCTGCTCCTAATGACACCGACTTTGCATTGAGCTACAACAGTAAGCTAAAGAGTTTAAACACCCCACAATTCCCTGCAAATGTCCCCCTTCAAGTTGATCGCCATCTCTTTTACACCATTGGTCTAGGACAAAACCCATGCCCCACTTGCCAAAATGGAACACAACTCGCTGCTTCACTGAACAATATAACCTTTGTGATGCCTAAAGTTGCGCTTCTGCAAGCTCATTATTTCAATATTAAGGGAGTTTTTAGAACTGACTTCCCAGACCGCCCTCTTGCTCCATTCAATTACACAGGCGCACCACTTACTGCTAATCTCGGCACTTCCTTAGGCACAAGGCTCAGTAAGTTGGCTTTCAATTCAACCATTGAATTGGTATTACAAGACACTAATCTCCTGACCGTTGAGTCCCATCCTTTTCATCTTCATGGTTACAACTTCTTCGTTGTGGGGAATGGGATCGGAAATTTTGATCCCAAGAAAGACCCAGCTAAATTCAACTTGATTGATCCCCCAGAGAGAAATACAGTTGGTGTCCCCACTGGAGGTTGGACAGCTATCAGGTTCAGAGCTGATAATCCAGGTAATCCAATGCAGAAGTACTACAAGCCTCTGCGAAAACCACTCTAAATAAGCAATACATGCACAAATTTTGAAACAAGATATTCATTCACTATTTACATTGGTCTGCAGGTGTTTGGTTCATGCACTGTCATTTAGAACTCCACACCATGTGGGGGTTAAAGATGGCTTTTGTGGTTGAGAATGGAAAGTCGCCTGAAGAATCTGTTCTACCACCACCAAAAGACCTTCCACCCTGCTAGATGTTGCTTAACAAAGAAGAAATCTTGACTGTCACTTGGGGAGCTTCAGTTTCTTCTATATGCCTCCCTTTTTCTATTCTCCTGCAAAAGCTGCAGTAATTCTTTGAGTATGAGAATCCATAATTTAAATGAATTGCTTTATGATTGTTTAGAGGTCTAGATGAGACCTTTATATGTCAATAAACCTCTATCAAGGAAATCGTCTTTTGATTCACTAACATATTTGTTCCTCACAACTTGGGTTTTGAGACTGCCATGGCTTACTACAGAAATTAAAGAAGTGATGCAACTATGCCTTAAAAGGGTTAATGCTCTCTACCGAAGAAAATTTCAGAACTCAAAATCCTATAGCTCACTATAGTGCACCTAGGAGGAGTTCAAGATGACACCATCCAAAAGAATTATAAGAAAACAAAGGTTCTCTTCTCCCACATCAAGCATAACAAGAAAACCTTGGTATAAAAGCAGCTTATATAGACTTGTCAGGCACTATAATTAAAACCTGTTACTACTTTGCATTTCTCTGTCACTATACTCGAAACCAGAGTAAAGGAACAACAACTCATCAGGACAACTATATATTCTACATTAGATGAAGATTTTGATCAGGTTCTCAAGGTACTATTCAATGATGGAAGCCTTCTATTTGGGAAAGAAATATAATCTCCAGCAACAGGTAAATTTTTATGAATTGGAACCACCATTCATACCCAAAGGAAAACTGACTGTAACATAGCTGGAATATATCTACTGAAACCAGCTTATGAGGAAACAGCATTTGCACCAAAAGAAGTTTCTTTTAAGTAGAGCACCTGTTAGCATTTGAGAAGAGCTTATTCCTAGGCAGAAAAGACAATCTAAGGGTCATAGCACCTTCAAAAAGAAAGAATAATAGCAAACAAAACACTTGAATTTGCACGGACAAGGATTGATTAGGAATTTACAGTTACACCATGAAGTTACAGAAGCACAAAATGTCATTGTTACAAGAGTTGAATAGCCAGTGAACCCTGATTTAAACCAGCTAAAGAGGAGCAAGCTTCCCTTAGCCATCCTGGCATATTCATAACACCCTTCAATCTACAAACACCTCAAAAACAGGGGATAAATTCACAAAAGAACATAGTAATCAGTTACCAACACGAACACAAGATACCTAGTTCAATAATAATTGAAGTTTAAGCAAGATCCATAGTCTATTATATGAGAAAGCGCAAGTTTGTGAGAATGCCACACAAATCCTTATCCAAGTCCTCCAAGATTTGGAGGATTTTCTCCTCTACGAATATCCATACTGTGTGGCTTATAGACGCCAAAAAGGATTGTTCAAATTAATACATGAATCCTTATTGCGATCTCCTTTCTCCTATTTTGATGGAAGTTTACAAGCATACAGAAATTTGCAAGTGAAACATGAGGATCAGTTATGAGTGAGGTGAATTACAATATACCTTCTAAACGATGATATGGTAATTTGATTGTTATCTAATATGCAACAAAAGGAATTTCATCTATCTAGCAATCAAAATGTATAAAAGGGAAAAATAAATAAAATACAGTGATGTTATACTGTAAGTTTCAGTCTAAAATATTCAATTGCCCAACTCACCATGTTCATGATTTTGGTGGCCATTTGAAGAGGATAATGGTGTCTTTACATCGCCCGGCCTTGATTTTTTTGAATTGCAACGTTGTGATTTTTGCCTAAAAACCAACATTTTGGGAATGATGTTCCAACTTCTCTTCATCTTCACCAGCTTCTGAATCTCTTGTTTCATGCTCAAGCACTCTTTCTCAAGCTCCAAAACACGCTCTCTCATGTCATCAACACCAGCACCATGATCTTGTTCAGGGTCCACTTGATGGGAACCATCAGTTTTGGGGATCCCAAGGTTGTCATTGGGATCTTGTGAGTTTGCAAGATTGTCGGACACAAAGAACCAACCAGAAACTGTTGTTCGGAGGCGAAGCTGTTCAAAGAAGAGGACTTGGACAATTACTCGGAGAGGTAGCCTCTCATTCTGAGCAGCATGGGTGCTGGCCTCTAATGAGAGCTTCTGGCAATTCATGAGTCTGCAGATCTGCTCTCTCTCCGAATCTATAAGCCAAGGATGTGCCTGAAAAATTGTGATATGTGTTAAGCATTTAGCATTTTCAGAACTAGACATTGTCACACATCAACACATACATATGCTGATGTACTTGTTGATAATGTTCCCCAATCCAAGCTAGCCCATATGCTAGCACCTGATCCAACCCCTCCCTACACCATCTGCAGCTTACCATGGTTCATAGTAGGCTGCTTTCCCGGTTCTGATCCTAGAGCCAGCAAAAGGAGTTTCACACAATTTGCCAGCAGAACTAAAAATATTTTATCTTAGTTAATTCAGTTGACTGGCAATTGCCATCTGATTAGACTGGATTGAGACATGATCCCACATTATTTCATTAATTTCACTGAACAAAGGAGGCTTTTTATTAAATGTGAAGATAAGATATAGCCATTTCCAAGGTTCTCTTATTTCAACAAACTTTTATCATTGTATATAAAAATATTCTAGTCATTCCAGGGTTCTGTTTCAATTTTTATACAGGAAGTATCATGAACATGGGATTCGCCAAATACTCTAGATTTCTTTACCTTAAGGTATAGATCAATTGCATGGTAAATGCTGTCATTAACTGGTCTAGCATAATCAGGTACTGCAGCAGCAAGTGACTGAAATTTTGGCAACTTCAAATTAACATCTGGCGCCACCTCAGCAAGATATCCATCCACCAGATTGGCCACCAACATCACTGGTGTCAGGCAATCAGGCCCATCCATCAACTTTCCCTCCTCAACTATACATGGAGAAGCTGTTGCAACTGCAGTATTCTCCACTGACATGAAATGATCAAGAATCCTCTGAACACAGTCTATATCATAGAGGGTTTCCACTGAATAACCCATATTTGGTATAAGAAGATCCTCAAGTACAGCTTGGTCCAATTGGGTTCCTACCCTCCTCTCCAAATTTTCTCTACATAATGAACTTGTATGCAAGATCATAGCTGTTCGGAGCAGCCTAAGAAGAAACTTAGTCGATGTGACCCCCTTCCGATTAGGAAGTAAATCCACAATATCTTCTAGGAGAGCCCTTTGATCTGCCTCAGAAGGAGTGGGAATGGTTGTCCCTGGGTTGACATGATTTGTATCCTTGAAGCTAGATTGTCTATTCATCAAGGGGAGATACCTCTTAGCATAGAAAATGAGGGACCCAGCAACTCTCTCAGGCTTCATCCCTCTCAATTCAACAGCTTGCATCATTCGTTTATAGAAAGGTAAACTAAGGAAGGACACATCTCCATACCACCAATCTTCACGCACTGATTGTGGCTTATTCACAGTAGATATTCCATTCCATAAGACGACACCTGCTGGACTCTGCACATTGGTACAACCTGACACAGGCCAACCAAATAAGGTTGGGTCTGCACAAGCTTTCATTGCCAATGAATCGATGCATCTTGAAACAATATGAAGATCCTCAGCATATGGTAGAACTTCACATGTTCCAAGAGCTTTTATTGAGTCCACCCAATTGCTGAAAACTTCATTGAGGAAACCCTCTGTTTGTGCAATAAGATTTCCCTCGCCGTAATTTTCATTCATTTGAAGGTACTCTGCCGCACACCTAAGGCTGACTATGTTCAAAGAAGTGAGCTCTATTTTAACACCATAGCAAAATTTTGTTACAAGTTCAAATGCCTTAGCCCCACCAGGTAATTCATGAAGTTGTAAAACACAATGGGATCCATCCTCATTGGAGCAATTTTCTATAAGCTTTTCCAGTAAACCACTTCTTGAAAGCAATGGAAACTGAAAGAAATGCCAAAACAGGGGCGAACAAAATTCAGGTGAAAAGGAAAAATTGCATGCTAGTCATAGAAAGCACATGCATTAATAAAGTCCACATAGAAACCAAAACACAGCAACAATGTTAATGGTTAATGAAAGCCAGGTAGAAAAAGATTGCACCTTGTGGAGATTAAAGGACATTTCACCAATTTCAACAGCAACATCGCTTGGAAGTCCAGTTGTACAAAACCTGAGATCATGATGAAGCTTCGTTAAAATACAGAAAAATCCTACTGGAACAGCATTGTTCATGGTAACAAAATAAATTATTCAATCAAACCACATAGATGCTAAGGGAAAAAGTTATATAGTTCATGAACCCCATAATCCCATTGAGCAAGGGCTGTGATCCCTTTTATTATCACAACAATCCAGTCTTCTATTCTTGCAGATGGTGATGATCAAATGCACCCCTCAAAATAATCTCAGACAGATTATCACAAGCAGCTAATGTGGTAATCTTCTGAACCTCATTGTCTGATGTGCAACCGTTAAATGGTGGTTGAACCATCCTGATTATCGATTGTACAACCTCAAGAGTCAACCATTAGCAGTACAAAGTTGTGGCTTTAGCAAGTGATAAACCAGTGGATGATATGGAATCAAAATGCCACACAAGATACTTTGCAAATATATATGCCAATCAAATTCATATCTGCCAGGCAGCTATAATGGTAATGTCCAATTGCAGTTTTGAAATATTAATAAAGTCATTATACCAAATCTGAAATTTACAAAATCACCGGATAGCAGTATGATATCAGTACATCAAACCCAGTCCTCTGGCCTGGATGCTTCTATCAACTTTCGACTATTTCAAACAATCACACTGTTATCTAGGGTCCAACAAAATTTTCTCCCTCTTCCTCTCTCCCTTCACCCAAACAGGAACCATAGTTTGCTACACCCCATTGATGTCCATATGATTGTGGATTCATTTTTGTAGCATGCCTACTCAATTCTTCACTTCTGTTTCAATGTGCTTACGCTTGAAATAGTACGTACCATTAAATAAATAAATAAAAAAGCATAGAAAACCCTCTGAAATAAAGAAAGAAGGATTATGATCAACTTTTTATTCAATGATTTAGATCCCATAAATCATACAGCTCAACTTCAATCTTAGAAACTCTGTAAGTGACAACTGTGTTTTAACTTCAAAATCAACTTTTTATTCAATGATTTAGATCCCATAAATCATACAGCTCAACTTCAATCTTAGAAACTCTGTAAGTGACAACTGTGTTTTAACTTCAAAATCAGACCATTTAGGCTTAGTTCAAATGCCCAGAACAAACAAGACAATGTTTAAGTAAACTTCTTGCCTTTTTCGTGGTGCGGTGGCAAGAAACTTCATATGATACCTATTCTAAATATTCATATTCAAATTCAAGTAACAAATTCCCAAATGTCGTATTTCAAAAAAAAAAAAGGAAAATTGAAGCACACCCACATCAGATTTCTTGATTTAGCATTTGGATTAAATACCGAAAAAACCAAATAAAAAGGAAAGAAAGAAATGGAGGTTGATGAAGCTTACCAGGTATGGCCTTCACGGTGAAAGGCTTCAGGTTTAGAGCCCAGCTTCATGCATGCCATGTGTTGTTGTCGTTCTGAAATGGGCATAGCTTAGAACATTGAATGAGATCATGAACACGGCGAAAGCGGAGAAAAAGAATGAGAAAGAGAAAGCGAAAGAGAAAGAGGAGTTCCGAGTCTACAGGAATAGGTAAAGGAGAGAACGAAACATTCTGTTTCAAATCTCCTTGGATTTCTCCGCCCTCTCCACCTTCGATTTTCACTCACTTTTACTCTAGTTTTTGCCATCTCGCCATTTACATGTTGGTCCTGTTACCCCGACTCCCACTGTTGCATCACGCTATCTTCCATGGGATTTACGTGAATAATTAGAATTAAGCCAATAAAAAAAAAATTTAAATTGTTTCTTCTACTTTTAAAATCAGGAAATACAGAAAAAAGATTTTATTGGACCGGCAGTATTGTGGTATGAGAAGGAACATAGTCATCATATTCGAAAGGTAGCTTGAATAATCAAATTCCTGAAGGAATTTGGGTCAATTATAGAACTTGACTATATTAAGATAACTCTCCTATTTCTTCACACAACATATTATCGTATGAGTTTGTTTTGGGTGAATGGATGGAGGCAAGTTTATGATCAGTCACCACAGTATGGGCCACCTTATATTTGGGTCACCCTTGTCAGGCCCGTTTCCAATTCGGTCCAGATCAAACCACCTTCTTAAACCGTTTCAACGACGTCTCCGAGTACTGTCCTGTACTCTCAAAAAGCATACACAGACAGCTGAAATTAATCAATTATAAAACATTGAAAAAGGGGAACAGGTGTTGTGCACCAACGGGATGGGCCCTCAATCTGAATGAATATAATGCGCCCACAACACCACGGATCCAGTGTTCCAAGCCCATGGGTTTGGGCATAGAGCGCGGTGGCCTTTGTGCGTAGTAATGTGTGATGTGAAGTTGTGATTCTTGTGAACAGCCAATGGGATGACGGCGCCAGCATCGGCAGCCGAAGCGGCAGCGCAGCCGCCTCGGCCACTGTGTCAACACGTGTATGATTTAATGTGGCTACCACCGTGGCACCCGCCACCCATCTCATCAAAGGAGCCGACGCACCCGATTGCCTGCAAGTACAACTGCCACATGCCCTCGCTTTTAATTTCCTTTCTGTTTCGGGCTCACCCGTGAGTCCGTGACTCAATACCTTTCTCCTTGTGTTTATTTATATAATAATATTTAATTCGCATGGAAATTATCATAGGATGGGTTTATTTTTATATTTATATTTAAATTTCCTTATTTTATTGTATGCTATAAATTTAACTATAGGAATTATGTAGTAGCTATAATGTTGTTTGGGACTACAAGCTTTTGATCCTATTAAAAAAGAGAACAGTACCAGAAGAGAATACTACTGTTTGGATGAATAGAAATTATTCACAACCCATCCCTTTTTTGGAAGCCAAAATTAGAGGAGAAAATAAGTCTAATTAAGATTCAGTCCAAATACGACAACACAGGTTAGAGATGCTCTAAAAACAGGAAAATAATGTAAAGCTAAACGAGATAGGCCTGGAGGTGGAATCACGGACAGGGCAAAAATGAAAGGAAATGAAATGGGTAGGGGAGAGGAGAAAATGGCAAATACTGATTCATTTAATGGAGTGACTGACTGACTGGGGAATCCCAAATGGCAGTAGAAGAGGAAGGTATTGAGGGCAAAGGCCAAAGGGGCAGCGTCGAGACAGAGATTCGGGAAGTAAGCGAGGGGGTTGGAGGAGGGGGGCCGTCACAGTCTTCACGTGGGGGCAGATATCCCTTGACAAGGGGACATCAAACCCCACGTCATCTTTCATCATCCTCTGACACGTGGAAGATTCCCCCAGCTAGTCAACTTCCACCCATTCCCACACCAACTGCCTACTTTTTGTTGTCTTGTAGCTGTCACCATAGCCCGCTCCTTTGTCTTTTTTTTTTTTTTCTTTTTTTTTTCTTTCCTCTCACATCAGACATCAACCCCCTCCCCACCAAATTATTAATCAGGTATATTTATATACAATTATTATCCGCTTCAGTCTACAAAGTACAAACTAATCGTATACATCCAATTTCCTTTTTCTTTTTACTTTCAAAAAACAAATAATATTTCCAAAAACAATAATTTGTGGTAGCCTGGCCCTGATGTGGGTGGGTTAGGTGGCCTTAAGGGAGTGAAGAGCGTGTGCATAGTAATGGATGGCTTGAAAGGAATATGGATAGGGGGTCCACCCTAATGCCCAGGGAGTGGGGCAGGCGTTTGAAGCGAGTTTTAAAGATGGAAGAGAAGAGATGTCCGGAGTGGTGGGCTCAATTTGGTTCGCTTTGTTGTTTCTTCTCCAACCATTCTCATCTCATCTCATTCCTTTGTAGGCCCCCTTGCAGCTATTGTTTTTGTTCATCCGTCTCCATCTCTCTGCCCCACAACAATCCTCACGGTTATTAAATATTTACCCCATTATATGAGATCATAGCACCCCCTTCATTTATTTCTGATTAGTTACAGACGTCTTAGTTTTAGTTTTAGCATTCTACAATGATAATAGATTGAAAAACTTAACTAAGATCTTTTTTTGTATCCAAGGTCTAAATTAATTAGACAGATGTATGAGCTACGCGATCTTCGAGCTCGAAATTAATAACCTTACCTAATATGATAATTTATTGAACCCCAATTGGTTGGAGACCTTAAAGTACGAACCCAATCTCAGCTTCGAGCAAACCTTTCAAAAAAGGAAGGGCAAAAGAGGGGAGATTTTAAGGAACAACGTGAAGAAATTATGATAGGTTGAGCAACCTTAATCATTGTGGCCAAAGCTCCTACCTGCTCTTTTTGTTACTCTTAATTTTGAAATGACAGACTTTTTATTTGAAAGAAAATATGAATAGATTTTTTTCTTATTTATTCAATTTTATTTTTTTTAAGAAAATATGAATAAGCTTAGCTTCTTTTTTTTTTTTTTTTTTTGTTACGGTTTAAAAATTATTTTAGTAAAATCTTTATTGGATGTATTTTTTCAAATATATTATTTTTGCTCAAAAATCCATTTACCCGACAAAGGTGAAACAGCCAATCAAGTTTCCGGAGTAGATTCAGTGAGTAGCGTGCAAGCACGCGCTTCATGAAAGCGTGAGTGGGAAGCAATGTCTACTCTTCCCTGCAAATAGAATGGACTGACAGAGAGTTCCAGTTAACCTCTACCTTCTCGAAGGTTAAAAAACTAACCCAGGTCCCAGGCTAAACAGTCAACCGTAGTTAAATAAGCCTGGAAACACGTAACTAGGGTTAACATCTCCAGTTAAGGACTGCTTTGCTTTGAGAGAAGTAAGACCAAAAGCTGCCACTCCCCAAAAAATCCCGATAAGTGGTCAAAATACCACGATACGATCAACCTCAAGCGATAAAAGTGGGAAAACAAAACAGCCCAATCCAATCCAATTTTTTTATGAGTAACAGAATTGAGAAACAAATATTTTATGAAGTAAAAAGAACAAGGAAAGCAAAAACAAATGGGAAAAAGGTGAAAATGGTTTTGCTTTCTTTAAGATCTTTGTTGGTTTGCTGGCTTAGCAAGATACACAGTTTCTCCAGATCCGAAGAAAAAGGTAGGAAATAGAAAATCAGGTTAAAAAAAAATTATTATTATTAGTAATTATAAAAAAAAATGAAGGTACTACTTCTTGCTCTGAGTTCTGATATTTTTAACCTTTTCTGTGCTGTGGCTTTGGACTTTTGTATGATCCAAAAGGCATTGAATGAATCTTTGAAAACTTTTACTCTCTCTTCTCTCTCTTCTCTTCTCTTCTATATTGCTTTAGCTGAGTGGATTTTCCTATGCTTTATCTGCCTTGTCGGTGATTGTTATCAAAGCCTCATAAAACAATAAATCAGGATTTTGGAATTGTTTTGTTGTTTTTGTTTTTTTGTTTTTGTTTTTAAGCAGAGGTTTGTGTGTAGTTAGTGGTAGTTGAAGGACACCGATTATCTTTGTGTTCTCCTCTGGAGTGTGTTTCGTGCGTGTGTGTGCCGACTCTGGATCTTGATGAGTCATTTTTCCCGACTCGGCTCGGGAATAGCTGAGTCGGAAACGATTTGAGGATCGGCTGGGCTGAGTTGTGGGAGCTTGGGTTGATGAGCCGAGGGAGGAAGGAGCTAGGGTTTGGACTCTGTAACTGTGTGATTTGTGGAGTTGAAGCGATGAGCGGAAGGAATGCTTTTTTATTTCGAGAGTTGTAGGGTTTTTCTGCTGAGTTTCTTTCTTTCTTTTGTTTGTTGTGTTTGTTGATGATGATTGAAATTGTTGAAGTGGGGAATTGAAGTGAATGAAGGTTTATGATTTTGTGGTTTGGTTAAGATTTTGTGGAATTGTACGTGTTTTAGGGTTTTCTTGAAAGAGATCGAGAGGAAAGTTCTTGTTAAAATATAATTCTTGTTGTGGTTTGGAATAGAGTGCCCGAGTCTATCTTAGTTTGGCGGGGAAGGTCCTATTTTTGGCTCTGCTTTGATCGGATGCTTCATAAGGTAAAGAAAAATTTTCAGATGAAAATTTATTATGTTGTGTACGATTTGTTTTCTTCTTCCTTACTGTTGATTAAATCATAAGAAGCCTAAATCTTGTGACGTCTGTGGCAGGAAGGAGCTTTTATGCATTGAAGACTGTTGATTACTATCACAACATTGATTGAAATGATTCCATTTTTGGGTTCAAAAGAGAAATCAAAGGAGGCGGGGAAGTGTTTAAATCCTCAACTCTGGCATGCTTGTGCCGGAGGAATGGTACAAATGCCTCCTGTGAATAGCAAGGTCTTTTACTTTCCCCAAGGCCATGCTGAGCACGCATGTGCTAGTGTGGATTTCAGGAATTACCCAAGGATTCCGGCATACATACCCTGCAGAGTTTCTGCAATGAAATTCATGGCAGATCCTGAGAGTGATGAGGTTTATGCGAAGATTACTCTGGTTCCGTTGAATGGTAGTGAGAGTGATTATGACGATGATGGATATGGAAATGGAACAGAGTCCCAAGAGAAACCTGCCTCTTTTGCAAAGACATTGACACAATCCGATGCCAATAATGGTGGGGGCTTCTCAGTTCCACGATATTGTGCGGAGACTATATTTCCCCGCTTGGATTACACTGCTGATCCTCCCGTACAAAACATCCTTGCAAAGGATGTGCATGGAGAAACGTGGAAATTTAGGCATATTTACAGAGGGACTCCACGGCGTCATCTATTGACAACGGGATGGAGCACTTTTGTTAACCACAAGAAGCTTATAGCTGGGGATTCAATTGTATTTTTGAGAGCAGAAAATGGGGATCTTTGTGTTGGAATTCGAAGAGCAAAGAGGGGAATTGGATGTGGACCGGAATCATCTTCTGGTTGGAACCCAGCTGGTTGTAACTATGTCATGCCATATGGAGGATTTTCAGCATTCCTGAGGGAAGATGAGAACAAATTGACAAGAAATGGGAATGGTGGCAGTTCAGGCTCCAATGGGAGTTTTTTTGGCAGGGTAAAAGTGACAGCTGAAGCCGTTATTGAAGCTGTGAGACTTGCTGTCAATGGGCAGCCCTTTGAGGTCATCTATTACCCACGAGCTAGCACGCCAGAATTCTGTGTGAAGTCTTCATTGGTGAAGTCAGCATCGCAGATCCGGTGGTGTTCTGGGATGAGGTTCAAAATGGCTTTTGAAACTGAGGATTCTTCACGTATAAGTTGGTTTATGGGGACTATCTCCTCTGTTCAGGTTGCTGATCCCGTCCGCTGGCCTGATTCACCTTGGAGGCTTCTCCAGGTATTGTCGTCTCTCTTGTTTATGCATTTCTATTTACTGTGAAAGGCAAAAACGAAAAAAAAAAGAAAAAGAAAAAGAAAAAGGAAAAATATATGGTCCCTGAACGAAGGTGCCATGTTTCCCCTTGTTTCTGTTGCTTTTTTTCCCTTTTTTTATTCTGTTTTAAAGTTTTGCCAACTCTACTCTCCAAATGATTTCTCATCCTGAAGAAAGCTTTTTTTGAAGTTTCAAATTATGAAAAAGAAAAGAAGAGAATTATCCTTTTTTGGCAGTTCACATCCTTTGTAGTTTATTGAAAATAATACAGCATATAAAGGTTCAAATTTCGTTTGTCTTCAACATGCTCTTGCTACGACTTGCCATACGGAGACAACTGTTTTTGGGTAAATAATTTTTTTTTTTTTTCTCTAGTTATGCAAATGCTGATATCACGGACCTGGGCTTGAAACCATCCTTCCATATATCATACAACCACCTCATTTACTGTTATATATTGTCTGGGAGGTTTTATTTGTATCAGATGCTGCTCAGTACTTGCATCAGATACTGCTCAGTAATAATATGTTAGCTATTTAACTGGAACCAGAGTGTGTTATATGGTACTGGGAATCCTTGGGTCATGAATCTCAATGGTCCATTATCTTATTATTGAATTGGTTCTCTGTTTAAGTTTATAATGCATAAAGTCGGGTGTCTATTCTGTTCTAAAATTTTTCTCTTCCTGGATGTTTCTGGTGCTATGCTGTTGTGTCGCTTCTTACACTACTCTGTTCTGAGTAGAATTCTAATGCTATTGCAGTAGATTGCATCTTCCTTAGCACCAAGAATCTTGTGCACCAAGTTTTTATATTTCTTGAACCATTAATGGTGAAAGATCCTCAAATTTTTTAGAGCACATACTTCGATTAGCAAAGTTTCAAACAAAGTAGAATGGAGGCTGTTTTGATTCATGGAGAGTCTCAGATACACGTCCCTATAAGTTGTGCAAAGGGCATTAATAAATGTTTTTATGCACATACCTAGAGAAGATGTCTTTGTAACCTAGTAATGGTTCAGATCTATGAAGTTCTGCTCAGGCTACCCTAAAGAAGTACTCATAAGGTTATCCTCAATTGAGGTTTTCTGGGAGATTTAATACAATTTTTAAACAGACTATAAAATATCTTGATTTTGTATCACCATAGGGCTAGTAATAGTTACAAGTATTGAACAAGACCAGTACATTGATCCACCTACCAGAGGGCTCGGCTTAGAACCTCCCAGTTAATCTCTTTTCTTCCATATCACCCGGACTCTTTGGTTTCAATCTCTTTTCTTTTCTTTTTCTCCCCTGGACTTGGTTGCCTTACATTTCCTCTTTTGAGTTTCTACAAAGTTAATGATATAATCTCTTTGTTCCCTCCCCTCTCATCTGCTCTTAATAATTTGTTGAAGTAAATATGTTGCAGGTGACATGGGATGAACCAGATCTGCTTCAAAATGTGAAACGCGTCAGCCCATGGCTGGTAGAATTGGTATCCAATATGCCATCCATCCATCTGACCCATTTTTCACCACCGAGAAAGAAGTTGAGATTCCCCCAATACCCAGATTTCCCCCTTGATGCCCAATTTTCAATGCCAACGTTTTCCAGCAACCTTGTAGGGCCAAGTAACCCCTTTGGTTGTTTATCCGACAATATTCCTGCTGGCATGCAGGGAGCCAGGCATGCTCAATATGGTTTATCTTTATCTGATCCCCATCACAATAAATTTCAGTCAGGTCTGTTTTCAGCAGCTTTCCCACAGCTCGATCATCCTGCCACACCCCCTAAAGCCTCCAATGATTATGTTAGTCGCAAACGTAGCTGCAGTGAAAATGTTTCTTCCTTGTTAACCATTGCACAATCTACAGAGACTTCAAAGAAATCCGATGATAGAAAGACAGGATTTACACTTTTTGGTCGACCAATACTAACTGAGCAACAGATGTCCCAAAGCTGCTCTGGTGATACGGTCTCACCAGTTATTACTGGGAATAGTTCATCAGAAGGGAATCAAGATAAGATGGCAAATTTTTCTGATGGTTCTGGATCTGCACTTCATCAACATGGCCTTCCAGAGCACTCATCCTGTGAAGGGTACCAAACATACAAGGTTAATCACCGTGAAACCGAGCCCAACTTGGAGACTGGTCACTGTAAGGTTTTCATGGAATCTGAGGATGTGGGTCGCACTCTTGATCTTTCATTACTTACATCTTATGATGAATTATGCGGCAAGCTGGCAAAAATGTTTACTATAGAAGATTCTGAGATGCGGAACCATGTGCTCTATAGGGATGCAACTGGTGCAGTCAAACATATCGGCGATGAACCATTTAGGTGAGAGTTGTTTTGCCTGTTGCCCCCCTCTCATTCTTCCTGTTTCATCTCTTGACCACATTTTTTTTTTTTTTTAGCATTTTGATAAATGAGTGTAGGGATATAATCTCTTAGCTTTTTTGAAAGAGGACCAATGTTTTCAAAAATCAAACTAACTCTTTATTTTCCTTTGTCTGACATTGCAGTGACTTCACAAAAACAGCGAAAAGGTTGACAATTTTAATGGATTCAAGCAGCGACAATGTAGGAGTGTACAGAAAATAAGAAACCTCAATTGTCAAATGTACAGCTGGATGACCAAATCCTTTGTTCCATGCTGACCTTTTTATCCTTCCTAGGGTTGGGGAGATGGGGAGCTCGTTTGATGCAGTTTTGGACTTTCCAGTATAAAGCCTCCCAGATTATTGTTTTTTCCACAACTGAGGAAGCAATCTTTGAATTTTGGAATTTCCCTTAAAATAAATGCATTAGTTCAATCAGCAAATTTGTTGGTAGTCTGTTCTATTGTATTATTCAGACAATGCTTACAAATACAAGTTAACAAGTGCTTGGGTCGAAAGGCTTTTGAGAATGAAATTAATGCATACAAGTCTTCTAAGCAAAGCTAGCAAGCACATCAGTCATATATGCCTGATATCTGTCTGAGTTGCTGCTTTCTTGATCCTCCTCCTGGTTTATTTTGTGTAAACATGCTTTATGGTTGCCCATACAAGTTATCTTCCAGTTTCTTGTATGTATTTAAGAACAATAAAACACATCTCTACCCTGATTATATATATTGATATGTCCATTGTCAGGCTTTCTTGGGAGAGACTGTCAGTGTCCAAATGCCTTACTGATGTAAATGAGATTCAATTTTTATAATACCTGTGGGTGGCCCATGCTATTGGGGGTTTTTAATCTTTGAAATTTGTTCCATGGATGGAGACTAGTGGGGCTGGGGAAAACCGGTTTCAAAAGGTCCTTCCAGGTTATAACTGTGTGAGTTTGACCAAATTGAGTTTTGGGTTGTTAAGAAGAGGTTGTTTAAAGGGGAAACAGATTCTCAAGGATCACGGAAATGGACTTCCGATCAGTAGGTGAGCAACACGTGTGACAAATTCTCAAACCTGCCCAAAATATGGAAGAAAAAGCCAAAAAAGAAAAAGAAAAAAAAGGGGGGTAGATGGGTGTGAATTGCACAAGTCACACCATCACATGATAAGCCTATTATTATTATTTTGTGTTTACAACAACTTTCAAGTAAATGTCCCCGCAAGTGTTGGATTAAGTTATAGGGATTGCAACAAAGATTAGTCAAATCCAATAGCTAAAACAACATGGAAGAGCTGGAAACCACAACACATTCTAGGCGGCCGCACGTGGGTTGTGGGGTCAACAGCAATAATAGATTCACGTGTGGCTTCAAGGTTCAACGTCACCCCCAAAAAGTGCATATGTTGCGGCGTTTGAATTACAGGGCTGTTGCCGTTTTTCCAGGAAAATTGTTTGTTGGTTTTCCCTCCAATGCGATGCTGAGGTGGATATTTATTAATTCCACAACTAATCTCTACTTGCTCCCTCCATTTTATATTTGCAAGTGGGCTCACGGGGGTCAATTAATCTGACAACTAAAATGAAAACCCATGGTCAAGGACTCCAAGGTGGGAATTTGGGAAGGAGACACTCCCATTTCCAAAGCTTTGTTTCATTGAAACCTCACACTCATGTTTCTTTGTTTTCAGTAGTCATGCTTTCTCCACCCAAACCCTCCCTAGGGTTTCGCTTGCCTTCACAATTACGTCAACTCGTCAACCGACTCCTCCTTTCTTTTCTTTCCCTAACAAGCCAACACGGTAACACCCAAAACGATGAGAAAGCTGCCGTTTTGAGAGATCCAAGTCACGCGAAAAGGGGCACGCTATCTGGGACAATTACGTCATCAGCATTGAATGAGAGTGAGATTTTTTGTCCTTTTTGACTTTTCCTTGGGCAGTGATATTTTCACCTCATTTTTTCAAGCGGTCCACGCCAGATTAGTGTTAGACGTGTCCCTTCCCGAAAAACCCAACTTCTCGTCTACTTATATATCGCGTTCATTTCAAAGTTTTTGTACTTTTAATTTTCAGAAATTCCCTTCGTCTTATAATTGCGATAACTGACGAGAGAAGATGTAGGCGGTATCCTAGATTGCGCATAAGATTCCCGCAAAGCCTAATATTGCGTATAGAATAATATTTCTTTTATTTTAAGATAAGTAATAAAAATGATTGCGTTTGATAATCATGATGGTGACAGATTTCATGGACTTGTTTAAGAAATTTGAACATTTACAAAAAGTTAGCAGAGGATGTCCGTGCCCTTAGTCTATTTTCGGCAGTTAGTTACTATATACGAACGGAGTTATAACTTTTTACTTCATTCACTGTCTCATAGATTAGGACTTGTATAATGTTGAAGATGATATGATGGAGCCATGGACCCACGAGTTTGAACTTGATCATAATTTATACCTTTTTTTTTTTTCCCCTTGACACGAAAGCGTGGTCTTTGAATGCGAGTCTTTGAATGATACCGTCCCGGAAGAAAGCTATATAAAAGGATGATTGACTAATTTCCTTTAAAAAAATGAAATTTCATGATTGATTGAGAGTAAGATGACTCCTTTCTCAAAATGAAAATGATAATAATAATATTGGGAGATATAGGTCGATAGAGTGTAACACGTGAGGATGACTTTAATGCAGCTAATGGGATAGAGAAAAACAAATTGGTGGAGAGAGCGGAGAGGGTGACCACTCTACCTCTCTTTTTCCTTGTTTTTTTCCAACCCAATACGACACTGATTCCAACTGCCCACGCCCGTGCGGTGGACCCCCGTCCCAACGGATACTGCTTTCACCACGTCATTCTCCCTGATTTCCCCTCCCCTCCCCCCCTTGTGGGCCTCCCTTTAACTTTAACTTTAACTTTTACAAGAGCCCTTCCCCACCTCATGCTAGGTCCGTCCATCACTCCCCGGCCCACACCCACTTCTAAAGCTCGGATTTTATTGCTTCTCTGAGTTATACCATGAGTTTCACGTGTACCGCTACTGGGTGTAATGGAACTTCGGCTGGGCTCGGCTGAGCAAAGCTGTCAATCCCAAGACAGGTGGTTGGACTTGGGCCAGCCCAGTGTAGGCCATGTCTTTTCATGGCTTGGGCCCCATTTTACCAGGAGTGTACAAATCAAGGCCCACCCCGGCTCACATGTGTTAACACGGTCGGCCCAACTCAAATTAGAGCACAAGCGGGGCCGTACATGATTTTATTTTCGAATATTTTTAAATAGGTAATTTTCCAAAAATATTTCTAAATAAAACATTTGAAATGCTTATACCAAAGTTTCGTATGAATGCAGGTATCCATGGTCATGTTTTATTATGTATAACACCAATGATATAAGGGGGTTCTATTATAAGTAGTTGCACTTTCATTGTAGTGTTGTACAACATTAAAATTATTAAATCAATTTGATAACTTATAATGACTTAATAACTTAATTTAAGTTATTAAGTAAATTAAGTATGTTTGATAAAATAACTTAATAGTATGATTTAAAGTAAAAAAATTATATTAAATAATAAATAAAAATAATTAACTTATTTTAAAGTTTATATATTCATTTTATTTTTTTATACCACTATTATTACTCAACTTTTTTTACCCTAGTTATGATTTAGGAGGATAAATATTTCAATTTGATAATTTAGAATAAATGTTAAATTAATTTTATCCAACAATCTTAATACTTAAAGTAAAAATTAAGTAATAAGTTTTAATTCAACAACTTAAGTATAATTTTAATTAAAGTCAACTTAAGTCATTACGTAACAAGTATTAAGTTTTACCAAATCAATTTGATAACTTAGAATGAATTAATAACCTAGTTTAAGTTATTAAGTAAATTAAGTATGTTTGATAAAATAACTTAATAACATGATTTAAAGTAAAAAAAATATTTTAAATAATAAATAAAAACAATTAACTTATTTTAAAGTTTATATATTCATTTTATTTTTTATATCACTATTATTACTCAACTTTTTTACCATAATTATAATTTAGAAGGATAAATATGTCAATTTGATGATTTAGAATAAATGTTAAATTAATTTTATCCAACAATCTTAATACTTAAAATAAAAATTAAGTAATAAGTTTTAATTCAACAAATTAAGTATAATTTAAATTAAAGTAAACTTAAGTCATTACGTAACAAGTATTAAGTTTTACCAAACACCCTCTTAATACAATATTATGTCAATTACCTTTTAAATATGTTGTAATTTTTTTTTTCTTTATAAAATGTTAAGATCAACTTTGTTCAAAATGGATAAAATTTGAAAATATATATAAAATTAACTGAAGCCACACTCAATTCATATTCCTTAATACAATTGACAATATTTAAAAAAATTAAAATTAAAATTCATATTCCCCTAAAGAAAGAAAAAATTAGGGTAGATTTAGCTCATTTCTCCTCAAGTTTAGGTTAAATATACATAGTTATCATAAGTTTAAAATTTTATCAAATATTTTTCTTATTTTGAATCAAATGAGAATCAAGAGAAAATAGCAAATGAAACGGCTAGGAGAAGGAGAGGTATTTGAATCTATGTATATTTAACCAATCCTTAGGAAAAATGAGTGAAATAATAATAAAAATAATTTGTTCACTAGCATCTCATCTGGTTTATTGCTACCCCTCTTTCTCTTTTTGGCCCACCTCAACCCAGTTCAAGCCCAACAAGCCATTCTAACCAAAAATAGCTTCGGCCCAACTGTTTGACTACGAGTCCAGTGGAGGTTGGTAAAAAAATTGTCCTTATTTTAACCACAATGAAAAAAGCAGGGAACATTCGAGAGGAAAAAATCAAACATCAAATATGGTTGTCATGACGTCATATTTACACAAGGTTTTTAATCATTAAAATTCTAAAATAAAAAAAATTTCATTGCTATCATTTGAAATTTATGTTTTAAATTCAATTAAACAATTTTTATTAATAAAATAATGCGCCCTAAATATTTGACAATTAGTTGTACAAATACACAATTCAATTAATCAAATTCTTTTACATATAAAATAACCATAAGCCAAATCAAGCTTTATTTTTCTTCATCCATAGTAAAATAAATAAATAAATAAATAAATTTTAAAAAATATGATTGTAGTTGGAAATATGGATTTGATAAAAATATTCTTATTAAGCAAAAAAAAAAAAAAAAAATCATCTTCATGGGATGTTAGTTTGAGGGAAATTTATCTTTTAAATGTGAAAAAAAAAAAAAAAAAATCTTATTCAGGGAGGAAATCTAACTTAGAGTCTTAGACGTTCAGAAAGATCATGACAAGTAGATGAAAGAAATAGGCCACCTGGCAAGATAGCGCGTCCTGGACGGGCACCGCCTGCCTAACAAGTGACAACTGCCCTCGCCCTGGTTTCCTTGTTGGACTTGACCACCAACTCTTTCTTTTCCTTGTTGGACTTCTTCCCACGCTCCCACGCTCCCACACGTAACACGTCTTTCTCTATTTCTCTACAACTCCTATAAATTCCCCCTCCCGCCGTAAGGGATCGCCACCATCATTCTCTCTTCACTCTTCAATTCCACTACTTGTTCTTCCTCTTCCCCTAGAGTTGTTCTTCTACGCCCTTTTGCTATTTTCTTGCAATTTTGTAATGGCTCGAGTTGACACATTCAAGGCTATAGCCATCGTCATCTTCGCTGCAGTCCTCTCTATGGTTGTTTCTACCGTGTCCGCTCAAGATCTCTCGGAGGCTCCTGCGCCGGCGCCGGGACTGGATACTGGATCGGCCTGTTCGTCCGGCATATCTGGAGCTATGTTGTGGTCATCATTGGTTATCGCTGCTCTCGCTATTTTCAAGCAGTGATCCGCTTTTTTTTTATGGCCATTATATATGGTTTATAAATGATGAGGATTATTCTTCTTGATTTGATTGTTCCCATTTAGTTGTTTATTTAACGCAGATTAATAGAAGAGATTATTATTATTATTATTATAATTATGTTAATTCTTTTCAATTATGGATGGAGAAGAAGGGATCATTGGGATTATTCTTTCCGTTTATGAGAGGACTAAATAAAAAAAATTTAGTTAATAAATTTTAATTTTTAAAATTATTGTCCTTATTTTAATTTTTTAAATTCATAAATTAATAAAGTTAAGACACTAAGAACTATTTTTTAATATTTCTTCGAAAATATTATTGAAGAATTTGATTAAAATAGTTGTCATAGTTTACATTAAGTTCAAATTTAATTCGATTAATAAAAAACCATTTATGGAGTATGTGTTTACAGGTTTTTCCCATTATAATTAAGGCTTAGGGTCAATGGACAGTTGGGCTGTTTTTTCAACCCAAACCCAATTGATTTAATGTTTTTATAATATTTATAATACATATTATTCATATAATATTTTTTTTCTAAGGAAAAATATTAAATTATATAATATTATATATTTTTTATTTTTTAGAAAAATATATAAATTTATATTTATTTTTTAGTTACTATCTCAAAATTTTATCATATATATATATATTTTACAAATATAATAAATAAATAAATAAAAATTGTTTAAAAAGTATTATAGATGGATTCTGAATGATGTACCCAACCAACTTGAAGTAAACTCAATCCTAAATCTAACCCAATCGATCCAAATCTAACTTAACTTAAACAATTTGAATTCAATCCGATTTTAGAAAACTGATATTAGGTTGAGTTTGGATTTAGTACCTCAATTAGAGTTCAAGTTAGATTAAATTTTTTAATTTGGGTTGGGTTTGAATTAATCATCAACCCGATCAATCAACTTGTCCAACTCTTGGTGTATTTTTAAAAATTGTTTGATGATGAATGATAAAATGGTAAAATTGATGAGAAATAATAATTTTTTTTAAAAAAAATTAATTTAATTAATGTTTGTATTTTAATCTATAAAAGTTCTATGGACAATTGTGTTTTGAATTCAGTTTGACCCACAAATTAAGATTTTGTTCATAAAAGTTATATAATTGATGAAAATGATATAAAATGTGAAAAGATCAATATACCATTCAAAACTATTTTGAGTATTTTCTACCACAATGTTTCACAAACTTTTTTATTTTAATTTTTTTTAATAATTATTCCAAAAATGTATTATTTTTAGAAAACTATTTTTTTTTTTAAAAATAATAATTTTGACATATTTTTAGTTATTTTTTACCTACACAATTTTTAAAATATATATTTTCCAAGATGATTGATTTTTAAATAATAATAATAATAATTTATTTTTATTTTTTTGGAAAATTTGTGTATTTTTTTCCAAATCATTAAATTAAATTAAATTTTATTGAGATTTACAAAATGAATAAAATTTAAATTAATATTTTTCTACTTTTTTTTATAGTCAATAAAGATCATTTTTGGAAAAATAAAAAATTCATATTCTTCTTCTCAATTTTCATACTTCCTTTAGGTTTTGGGCTTAAATGATAAACTTATATGGACCAAAGCTTAATTTTTGAACCCAACTATATCCAAAACACAATTGTCCCAAAGTTTTAACATCATAAATAAATTTCAATCTTAAATAAATATTGATATCAATAATATTACAATTATAATTTTTTTAAAATTATTTCCACCAATAAAAGTTTAATTAATGTCCATATTAATTATTTATAATTAAACCCCCTTAAAGGCTTCTCTGTATTGGTGGCCAAAAGTGTCGTAATCTACTTAAATAATCCCTCATGAATAGCTTTTACAAGAAAATAGAAAGCTTCTAAAAGAAGCTAGAGGCGAGTACGCATTTCCACAAATAAAAAAGAGAAAGTAGAATAGTGTGGATTATTCTAAAGAGCTCTTGACAATTCTTATAACACCAAGAATTGTGTGCAAGGTTTTTTAAAGAATTCTGGATTTGTGGCAAACCACCAAGATTCCAAAGAGTTCTCTTGATTTCCATAAATAGGAGTAGGTCTCATTTCACAAAAACACCAAGCACTTGAGCTTCCAAAAACATTGTAAAATGTATAAAAAGTTTTTATTCTTCTAAATTCTGAGTTTTGCTTCCTTTATTTGTCTCTAGCTTCAAAGTCAAGTGACTTGCTTATCCTAATAAGCTAAGAACATGACTGACTTGACAATTTAAAGTATCTTAAGTCGTCTTAATTGTTGAATGCAAACTAAAACTATAAAAAAAATGATAAATCTATGACAATAAGCCCATCAAAAAATAGGTCATAACGATTGAGGAGAATGGAAGCCCAATTAGCAAAATATCAAACATATTACAAGATGAAGAGGATAATTGAAAAAATTAGGATAGGAAATTAAAACTTAGTCGTGCAAAACCAGTTGGAAGAGTTCATGTTCGCAAGGATAGTGACAAAGTCGAAAGAGTTCACATTCTCAGGAAAAGTGACAACAAAAATGTTTTTACAAAGAATTCTAGCATTCAATAATTATAGAGGAAATGTACAACGATTAAACCTTGATTTGAAGGATTCTTGTTTCACTAAAATTTTCTTTGAAGTGCATCAAAATAGTATATTTTAGAAATGTCGTTGTTACTATTGGTGCAATACTAACAATGTTCTTCCTAGCTAGCTTCTTTCGAGTGAACAATATGTGTACTTGCAACAAGATGTGTCCGGATGATTTTTCTGGGCACACCTCTTTGAAGCTTAAGTTAGCATTTTGAAGAAACAAACAATCGTTTTTCTAGGGATTTTTTTTTTTTTCATACAAAATGAATTATGATGTTTGGTGACTATTTATTTTGATCAAGTTGCAACCTTTCATATGTGTCTTTACTATTTTAAATGTCAATAATTGATTTTGTAAATAATAGTCTTTAAGATAAAGTAGTGTTTTCGTCCATAAATATTTTTAACATAACAGTTCGGTATTGTAGTATTTATTGCTTAAACAACACCTAGATAATATTTTGGCCATCATACCAAGATAGGGAAGAGATTCAACCTAGATGGATGCAAGGGTCCCACAATGCCCCTCAATTCTCCTAGCCATATATGATTAGATACCAAACGGTCGATTGGAGAGAATTTACTATCGTTTTGTGGAGAAGTTTTCAAATTTTGGCGCTAAGGGGACATGTGTCTGTCGCACAAGGTTCGAGAGGACCATCATTATGATAGCTAACAGGCAACATGCCATTTCAGACACCTCAATCAACGCACCCACTTTCAACCTACTTAAAGGCCTCTTGGCTTTTAGCCTCTGCTTCTCGCATTTTGTGTGTTTGCATTTGAGAGTTTTGTTACTTGCTATCCTACTGTCAACGCTGCTAAGGTTTCATACTGCAACTTCGTCGTTGATGCCTAAATATCATTGTTCTATTCAACCAAGTCATATTCTTTTCTTGTTCTTCATTCTTTTTTCTATTCTTAGATGTATGCTTTATAGACTATTCTTGTAGAACTTTTTAGTGTTCTGATTGCATGAGTATTCTAGGGTTCGATGTTGCAATTTCAAAGTTTCGATTGCAGGTTTCTAAGGGTTTTTGTTTAAATAGGGTTTATAAGGGTTTTTTTACAACCAAAGCATGAATTGCTTATCCAATAACTTGCCATACGACTTTAGCACCCCTCTTGCCATTGAACATATGTGGCTTAGACACTTCCACCCTTAGTGCCTCATTAGCAGTCATGACTCGTGCTAACACAACAGTCTTGTAGATGGTCACCTCTTATTAAACCTCCTGGTCTCAAATCTCCATGCATGTAGCCTCCATCCTTGACTCCATGCTAGCAAGCATGCTCATGACCTTGTCTTGGAAAGACATGAGCTCCTCGTGTGACATCGGTTGAACTTGTGAGCCTAACACCCCCTCACAAAGGTCTTAGATTTGCTTCCTGAGATTCTCTATGCCCTTCTCTATGCCTTGCTCTATCAAGTACACCCCTCCCGAGTGTCCACCATGGCTACCTCCACATTGGCTAGCCTTGCATCCATATTCGCGAAGGCATCACGAAACTTATCCTTCCTTTTCCTACCACGTACAGTAGGTTCGGTCTCCCTCCCATGGGTTTGCTCGCTAGTCTCCTCAACATTAAAGCCTAACATGCTTTCTTCACTATGCCCACTTCGTAGCCACACTTTGATATCAACTATCACGGACTTAGGCCTTTCCTAAGCTCACATGTAGCACTTAGATAAGTCAAGACACTTGGATGTTACTAAGTCAACCTTACCCACTCACTTAGCTAGCTATGCTAAGTATGCACACGACTTGGAAGCTAAAAGGCTCACGTAAGCAACACTTAAACAATGAAAGTTTTATTGCTCTCAAATTATGCTTACAAGGCCTTTGGAAACTCACTTGTTTGGTGCCTTGACCAAATGAGGGTCTCACCTATTTATAGGCATCTTAGGAAGTCTCTGGAACCTTGGATGGTTCCTTACAAATCAAAAATATTTTAAAAACTCCAACATAAATCTGTATACAAGGTTATGTACAAAATAACTTTGAAAAACTCTAGAATACCCCACACTATTCCAAGGTCTCCTAACCTATTATAGAGATGTGTGGACATCTCTAGAAGCTTCCACACTCTTCCACCATGTAAGTAAGTGTAGATGGCTCCATGAGTCTCCAAAAGCATCTTATTCCCTATATAAGGCTCAAGGGAGGGTCATTTGGAGCAGGGTGTGACAATATGCATTCTTCAAGTTCAACCATATGATTTAGCACATTTCTTAATTCTAAGAAGTAATACAATAATTAATATTATAAAAACAACAACAATAATAATAAGAAAAAGAGCATAGCAAACCACCACCATCACCAATGATAAAGTTGGTTACAAAATGTAGCCCTTTTCCCTTCATTTTTGGATAACTAAACAATTCTTTTTCAACAAGGCGTAGATTGCCTTTCCCAACAAGAAAGAGTCATTGGAATTGATATAAAATATGGCATTAGTTATAAGTAATCTGAACATATGTTAAAAAGAATATTCTTTAGCCTGCCAGACTTTCTTTTCATAATTATTGATTCAAAGAATAATTTCTCAGAGTTCAAGTCAGTCATTAGGGAAAGGCATATGTTCTTGATGTTCCTATTCAATCAAACTATTGTCAAATCAATGAAAAGAAATGTTCCTGCTTAGAATGGTGGCTGCAAGCCTATCATTAACAACACCTCCTGTGGGGCAGCAGTTAGATAAAGATCATTAACCATATAATGAGATCCAAGGAGCAAAAGATACAGAGCTTAGACAGTGCAAAATTGCATCATATCAGTGATCAAAGAGTAAAAAGAAAAGAAGGAAAAGATAAACAATTATCAGTAGAGGAATATTTCCAACCAGCGGTCATAAGAATTTAATAGACTTTATATCCATCAAATCTCTGGATGTTAATAATGAAGTTAAGAGAAACAAAATCTCCATCAGCTCCCTTACAATTATGAGGTTAGATATCTGAACAAGATGTTTAGTTGTGTTTAACTAAATGAATCTGAAGTCACAACAATAGGGAAAAGGAAAAATGGGGAAGCTCAAAATACGAAACACAAAAAAGTATCTCATTTATGCCCTCGATGACCAAGATTCAATTATACGCCCCAAGCATTTATTATGAGTAGTACACTCAACAAAATGCAGGGAAATCATATATCCAAAGACATTAATAGCTATATGAAAATCATCAAACAGTAACAATGATGGATATGATAGTTTAACATCTTCAAAAAAGAACACTGGCATGCAATCCAACCAGTTCAGGACAAAACATCCAGCATCCATGGATAGAATTTTGTCTCGTATCTACACATACCATTTGACCAACATTATGGGCAGCCTGCTGCATGCAGGAACATTCATAATTTACTCTCTTGAAAGAAAGCAATAAGGCTTTTTTCTCCTTCAATAGCAGAAAGACTATTTTTTTCATTATTCTGCAGAATGCCATTTGCCAAAAATGCTTGTTCATACTTTGGGTCCACAATGAATGCATTTATATCCATTCATGAAAGGAATAATCACATTCCTCTGTCCAAAATGCAAAAGTTTCTAAAAGGGTCAAACAATCGTTCTCTTAAACTTGTCGTAGTTTCATAACCAAGACCTTGCTAAGAGGCTGACATGCAATTCTCCATTGCTGCTTGATGATTGATAAATATAACTATGTGAGTGAGAAATTCCAATCGAGTACGAGGGATCTTAACCAAATGAACTATTTGACTAAAGTCAAAAGGTTAGAACACATATTCCATACAAACCAAATCAACCATTTGAGTAAGTCAGAAAATTAGAACATGGAGAAGAATTCTTTTTCTATTGGGATTTGAAATGATATAACCATGTTCAAATGCTCCAATCTCCAATCTATTTGATTCTCCAAAACCACTTTTTCGATTGTTTCGTTCCTCTTCTAGTGATTCATCAGATTCATTGGAAAAGTGAACCAATTCAGTCCAAGATGGCAAAGCATTACGGAACACATAACAAAAGAAGACAAATCAGAAAAATAAAAATTAAAAGAAAAAGGAAAGAAACCAACGGCAATAAAACAAGAAAACAGAAAAACAAAAGCAATTTGACCAATAGGGAACACAATATATGGAATATATTCCCATCTCATTCAATTGTGCTCTTCAATGCTAGTGGCATCTCCATCTCGTCAGCTTCAGGGTAATTGTCTTCCCCGTTAGGGTTTTGAATATCGCCCACGGAATGTGAAGAATCCTCATTTTTCTGAGATGGGAGGAAGAAGAGCCTCCATGCAAGAAGAAAAATAAAAAGCAAGAACCTTAATCTGTGTATCTATCTCTCTTGTTTCTTCAAAAATTAAGAGACACATTAAAGACAGATGTGAAGAATCCTCGTTTTGCCGCAAGCATTTTAGAGAGATCAGAAGAAGAAAAGCATCCATATAAGAAGAAAAATGAAAAGGGATAACCCAGAAAATTGAAAACGAAGAACCCTAACTGTGTATCTATCTCTCTTGTTTCTTCAAAAATTAAGAGAAACATTGGAGACAGACCCATTAGGGTTTTCAAGATCGCCTATGGAATTTGTCCACATGCGAAGAATCCTCGTTTCGCCACAAGCATTTTAGAGAGATCAGATGAAGAAAAGCATCCATATAAGAAGAAAAATGAAAAGGAAGAACCCAGAAAAATAAAAAGAAAGAACCCTAATTGTGTATCTATCTCTCTTGTTTCTTCAAAATTAAGAGAAACATCGGAGACAGACCCATTAGGGTTCTGAAGATCGCCTATGGAATTTATCCACATGCGAAGATTCCTTGTTTTGCCGCAAGCATTTTAGAGAGATCGGATGAAGAAAAACATCCATATAAGAAGAAAAATAAAAAGGAAGAACCATAATCTGTATATCTATCTCTCTTGTTTCTTCAAAAATTGAAAGAAACATTGGAGACAGATCAAGAGCTCTCAAGAATAACCCAACGAGCAAGATGCCACTTTTTAAATACCCGTTGCGGTACAAAATCCAACGGCTAGTTTTTTGGATTTTCTCAAATCTTGAAAATAATTAGGGCTGAAACTCGAAAGACGTTCTCGTTGGTTTTCTTTAATTCGGTGCATTCTACTAATTAAATCGGATGCTCACGTAAAATATTGGCAATTTATTGTTGATTTTTTTGTCATTTTTTTTTCTAAGTTTTAAACAAAAATTAATTTGATAAGAAAAATTATAAAAAAAAAAATCATCAATTTTAATAATTTAACTAAATTAACAACAAATTTTGGTAATTTATGTGAAATGCACTTATTTAAAAATTAATAATTTTATTGATAAGTTTTATTTTTTAAAATAAATAAATATAAATGTATGGAAATGAATAGAGAGTTTTGGGAGTTTTGGGTCAAAATGACCCATTTTTGAAACTTAATGTTGAAAACGGGCACATTTTGAAACTATTGTTTAAAATGACCTCTTTGATGCCACGTGGGCGCCACATCATTAAAAAATATTTTTTTTTTCGTCATTATAGTGAAAGCCGCAGTTGAGAAATGCGACTTCATTTTTGCACTAAAGCCGCAGTTGGAAAATGCGGCTTCATTTTTTCCCAACTGCGGCTTCATTTTTGTACTAAAGCCGCATTTACCAAACGCGGCTTCATTTTTTAACTAAAGCCGCGGTTGGCAACTGCGGCTTTAGTTCATTTTTATTTAAATTTAAAATTTAATTAAAAAATTATTAAATTATAATTTATGAATGAAATTTAAAAATATACTTAAATAATAAATTATTTATATTTAAATTTAAAATTCTAATATTACTTCAACAAACATAAATTGATAAATAGAAGATATTATAAATGAATATTTTATTTATTAATAAATTAATAATCTTAAAATAATAAATTTATATAACATATAAATAATATATAAAATTGTATAATTTATTAATTTAAGATATTTAATTTGTTAATTTTTAATATATTAATTTATTTATATTATGATAAATTTATCTTTATCGAAATAATAGTATAGTAGTTAATAACTGAGATTTCAATTATAATATTTTTTTTTACTTTCCAATTTAATTAAAAACTATTAAATGACAATTTATGATTGAAATTTAAAAAATATACTTAAATAAAAAATTATTTATATTTAAACTTAAAAATCTAGTATTACTTCAACAAACATAAATTAATAAATAGAAGATATTATAAATGAATGTTTTATTTATTAATAAATTAATAATCTTAAAATAATAAATTTATATAACATATAAATAATATATAAATTGTATAAATTATTAATTTAAGATATTTAATTTTTTAATTGTTAAGATATTAATTTATTTATATTATGATAAATTTATCTTTATCGAAATAATAGTATAGTAGTTAATAACTGAGATTTCAATTATAATATTTTTTTTACTTTCAAATTTAATAAAACTATTAAATGACAATTTATGATTGAAAATTTAAAAATATACTTAAATAAAAAATTATTTATATTTAAACTTAAAAATCTAGTATTATTTCAACAAACATAAATTGATAAATAGAATATATTATAAATGAAAATTTGATTTATTAATAAATTAATAATCTTAAAATAATAAATTTATATAACATATAAATAATATATATAAAATTGTATAATTTATTAATTTAAGATATTTAATTTGTTAATTTTTAAGATATTAATTTATTTGTATTATGACAAATTTATCTTTAACAAAATAATAACATACTCTTAAGCCGTAGTTGTCATATATAGATTTTTTTACAAAATTAGTTAATGAAATTAATTACAAAAAGTCTACTACAAAATGTAATTTTTAATAGTTTAATTAAAGTCACAAAAAATATCCACTAAACATTAATATAGTGGAAAATAAAAAACATATATAATCTCACATACCTCCACAAGGAGAGAACCTATGTGTAACTGGTACTCTCTTCCTTTTTGGACGCCCCTCTCTAACTGTAGCAGGTACTGCATGTAACACATGAAGAACATCTGTCTGTGATGGGACTAGAACTGGAAATAGAGATGGTGGTGGAGGTAGCAATCTAGGTCGACGTAAGCCCCGCCTACCCCTCGGAATGACTGGCGGTAAATCTAGCTGAGTAGATGTGTCAATCTGCACTAATGGTGGGTCTGAAGAGGTAGGTCTAAAGAGGTAGGGGGTTGTACTGATGGTGGGTCTGAAGAGGTAAGGGGTTGGGCTGATGGTGGGTCTGAAGAAGTAGGGTGTTGCACTGATGGTACGTCTGAAGAGATGGGTGACTGTACTAATCGTGAGGATAAAAAGGTAGGGGACTGTAATGATGCTGATACTGACGATGTGATGGGCTAACAACTACTATATCTACCTCTCCCTCGAGATGTCGACCGACCTCGAACAAGTGGTGGTCGAGCAACTGTCGACTGAGCTGGTGGCCTATCTCCTCCATGCTCTACATGTGGGAGACGATAATCCTCTCGAATAATGCACATAACATCAGTGGTCATACGAATAATATCAACAATACCAGTGCGGCAAGCATCAGTATCAGAGTCCTCCAATGCATGACCTCCTCGAGATATGATAGATGTCATAATCTCAATCTGTCACATAAAATGATATATAATTATTTGTTGGAATAAATATTATACAAAATATGTACATAATATCAAAGTGATACGAACCAATAAGTAGGTAGATAAAGCAGTAGCCTGGTACCGCATAGGTCCAAAATCACTCATAGGTGTAATAAAACGACGTGTAATACGACGATACCATGTCATGTACGGAGCATGGTAGTCCATATGAGGCCCTATAGGCGCCGCAGTGACAATGTGGTCCCCCCTAGCCTCCCATAATGCCACGTAGTGCTCATGATACAACCTCCAATCAAACTGAGGTCGACCACGTCGATCTATGGAGTGAAAGTCAGAATCTATAAGGGGTGTCGAAGGAATACCATGTATGAGTCCAAACTGTCGCAACACACGCTCAGGACGATGCCACTCAACAATATAAAAAAAAATAAGTGGTGACATCATCCGCCAAATATCCTGATCGGCTAAACAAATGTCTGGAAGCAACGCTAGTATATCATCTGTGTAAGGCTGCCATAATACCTGATATATTCATAGATGAGTATGTATTTAATAAAGTATAAATTATATTATTAATATTAAGATGTTCATGTTAAAGAATACTAATATTTAGCCCAAACCTGATCAGATCGATGTCTATCAAACTCATCTCTGTATGTGACCAACACATGATGAGGAGTGTCTGTATGAGATAAGGGAACTCTCCACCTACTCCCTAGTGCATCTGGTGGGAATCTCTCATCTATAGGCACTGGTGCATGGGGAAGTGATCTACTAGGACGACCCACATGTAATCGCTCCCATAACCATAGCTAAAAATGAAATAAAATTATGTTTAAGTTCACATAATTATGACAAAATTACATAATTAATAAGATTAGTAGTTATACCTGCAACAAATGTAATGGTCCTGCAATAGATTCTACACTATCTAAGCTAGCTCGACATAACTCCCGATAAAGATGTGCTAGTGTCGCACTCCCCCAACTATACTATGCAGTCTCACCAAAATCTCTTAACATGGGTAGAATTGCTAATTGGATGTAAACCCTCTTCTTATCTGTAAATAATGAACCACTGACTAACAATAAAAGATAAGTTCTAGCATGGCGTGTAACGTAACCTCATCTACAACCCCTGGTGGTAAGCGGGATAAATGGATAGTAATAAAACGAACTGTAAGGGATGCTCCACGAATATCAGTCTCTGCCGGTCAAACACCCAATAACTCCTCACAAAGTGCATGCCAATCAATATCTGTAGAACCAGTGACAGGATGGCCATGTACACGTAATCCGAATAAGATGGCTACGTCCTGCAATGTGATGGTCATCTCACCAACTGGCATGTGGAATGTGTGCGTCTCTGGGCGCCATCTCTCTACCAGTGCAGTAATCAAAGGCCAATCAACCTTAACATGACCCACTCGATGAAAGACATAAAATCCTGACTGTATAATGTATGGCCGAACACGATCATCCAAAACCCACTCTCGAAGCATCCTATGTCGGCAAGTCAAAACACTACCCATATCTGGATCAACACGAATGGTGGATGATCGATGTCGATGCTGAAGAGTAAGCACAGATGTATCCTCAGGGTCAGGACGAGCACGAAACAACGGAGTATCCATGTCTGCATGTACATCAATACATGATATAAACAAAATATGAATGAATTGACAAGAAACAATAATATCTAACAACATGAATTTCACCCCAAATAAATTGTAAAAATTTGAACAGCATTTCCCCTAAACAGTAGAGATTCAAAATTTTTCAATGTAACCTGATATAAGTAAAATATGAATGAATTGAAAAAAAAACAACAATTTCTAACAACATTAATTTCATTATTAAAATTTTAAAAATTTGAACAACATCTCCCCTAAATAATAGAGATTAATATTTTTTTCATATAACCTGATATAAGCAAAATAAGAATGAATTGACAAAAAATAATAATTTCAAACAAACAAACGTCAATAAGATGTTTAATAAGATAGTTTCTACATATATCTTAAAACGATTAAGGTCAATACTAGTAAATTTAAAAAAAAAAAAAAACAGTACAATAAGATGTTCATGAAGTACATCAACTCCTCCTATCATTGGTTTCTCTATTAGGACAAGAACGCCGATTGTGACCCGATTGCTTGCAAAGTCCACATGTTTGTGGAGTCCTAGTTTCCCTTGCATCCATCTCATTATGCAAACGACTTGATTTTGGTCGACCAGAAGTTAGCCGTTTCATTGAGTCTGAAGGCACAATTATCGGTCCATTATATTAAGGTCACTCCAACTCATCAAATATGGGATAAAACAAGGGAGCCCATGTTGATAGGTAAGCACGTGTGGTGTAATAACCCTGTACAAATTGTCGAAAATCAATTGCTCGACAATGACAAGCAGCAAGAATGTGCGAACATGGGAATCCTAACAAAAGTGTTTTGTTACATGTGCAAGACCCCGTTTGAAGGGTAACATGATATGTGTGAGGTTTCCTATTACTGCTTCCAATAGAGTGTCTAGTTTTAACATGAAAACGTCCCGCCACATGATCATACAAAAGAACCTCATGTGCACCCGCCTTAACAACTTTAGCATTTATCTTGGTGTCAATTGTGGAGTGAATTCTTCACCTGAAGCTAGCCGACTGGCACCATGCTCCCGCCTGACTGTGAAGTAACTGTTAACCCGATAAAAAGTTAACTTGACTAAAGCTGTTATTGGTAAGTTACGAGCACCCTTAAGGACACCATTAAAAACTTCAGACATATTAGTTGTCATAATCTCATATCTCCACCCACCATCATATGAGAGTACCCATTTTTCAAGAGGAATTTGCTCCAACCAATTTCTAGCCTCGGCATTTATCCGGCCAATTGTATCCATGTGAGAAATAAATTTTTTAACTTTACTCTCCATAGCAGCCCTACACATGAGATCCTTTAAAGTCTTATCTTTGAACTTTGTGTTGAAATTACTCGTTAAATGACGCATGCAAAATCTATGACAAACATCTGGCTGAGTCCATCCCGAATATGTTTCATTGACAGCAGCTATAATGCCAGGATGACGATCAGAAATCAGACACAACCCTTTCCTTTGTGTTACTTCAACTCGGATACATGCCAAAAACCAACTCCAACTATCTGTATTCTCTCCTTCTGTAATGGCAAATGCAAGTGGAAACAATTGGTTATTACCATCACATCCCATAGCAATCAACAAAGTCCTTTTATATTTTCCATACAAATGTGTCCCATCAATACTGAGAACTGGTCGACAATGTGCAAACCTTGTAATAGATGGAGCGAATGCCCAAAAAACACGATGAAAAATTTCTTCATTCGGATTGTTTCCAGGAACCATTTTGGAATACATAATGCATCCAGGATTTGACTGCTCCAAGGCAAGGAAGAAACGAGGCAACTCTGCATAAGACTTGTACCAATCACCAAATAATCGAGTCATTGCTTTCCTTTTTGCCTTCATTGCTTTTTGATAAGAAATTTGGTAACCAAATTGTTCCGCAACAATAGCTTGAATTGTAGCAACTGTAATGGTCATTTCTGCCTTCACCAATGTTTCAATATACTTAGATACAAAGCTAGAATCCAACTGTGAATGATCTTGATTAATATATGGATTGACACATGTATGAGGACCTTTGTACTTTGTGATTCTAAACATACCCGTATCTTTCACTGTCATTGCCCTTAGTCGCCATTGGCACTCTGGTGCTTTTTTACATTGAAGAACTAACACACTTGCATTTGATCTATAAACAGTAAACTCTTGGTGCGCCTTTATGGAAAACATCTTCACAGCATGTTGCAAATCTGATTTTGAGGAAAATATTTGGCCAATTGATAATTCTCCATCAACATTTCCTAAAGTTGGCTTTTTCCATGAAGTCCAATCACTTACAACACAATTAATTGCCGCGTCCATATTTAAAAATTGTGGTGTAGGTGGCATATGGTATGAAACGGGTACAAATGTTTCCTGTAGGTTGTCATTAGAGATATTGAATTGGGTACCATGTGGAGAGGCAACTAGTGATGTGTTTTCAACCTCAAACTCAACCTCAGGATTATTATACCTATCACCAACTTCAAGGTTCACAAATCTTGTGCTTTCACATTCCACAACTTGTTGGACCATCACCAAATCAATATTTTCTGTTTGACAACAATTTTCATCATCATTAGGTAAATGAATCTCATCTGTGTCGATTGCATCATCTCTATCATCTTCCTCATCTCTCTCATTTTCGTCATCAACATCAGTATCACCTATTGATAATCGTGTCAAATGACCCATTTCATTACTCAAATGATAATGGTTGAGAGTTTGCTCTATGAATAATTGAACTGAAGACATTCCATACTTTGATGGCACCAGTAGCATACGTGCAACTGTCCGATCATTTCTCACCACTAATGGTTGAAATTTGTTCATTTCAGTTGGATGACGACATTTCAAGACTAATTGATCGTCTCTGTCAACACCAATGATATCATATATCATCTTCAACAACTCCACAAAGGTCGTATGAATGGGCACATCTATAGGCTCAATCTCTACATTATTTCCAATATATCTCAAGTCCGTTTCTGTCCTCAAAATTGTTCCATTCCAATAACATAGCACTTCTACTGTGGAATCAGTCATAATCGCCTTCACATAAATAATAACAAAAGGTTATTACATAAAAAAAATTATATTTATTTAAGTAAAAAATAATACTTTATGGTCAATGATTCATAAAATACAATAATAAACCTAATAAATATTGGAATGTAACAAAACTTCATGTCTAAATACCAAGTTCAACTCAAATGAAAGCAATGTATAAGCAAATAAGTGTATAAGTAAAGAGTAGGATGATATTATGAATTAATATTATTTTTGTGATCCAATAAAATGTTTTACATGTGTTTGGGTTACAAACACGTTTAATTTATTTTTCTAATTTCATAATTAGGATGAGATTAACTTTTAATATTTTTTTGATAAAATGAAATTAATATTTTTATATTAAAAATTAAATTCTAAAATAAATATGTGTTAATTATGTTAATTCTTTTACAACTCAAAATTATCTGTTAAATATATTTTTTAAAATAAATATATGTTAAATATGTTATTTTAAATAAAAAATGAGATTTTAGTAATTGCAAGAAATCCACCCTAGTCCACAAGCTAAGGAATAATTTTTAGAATATACAGATTTTGAATAGTGAACTCTAGTACCTCCTAACCACACAATCAACCATAGATTAGGATCCCCACAAAATCAAATGTGTAATGAGAAAAAAAATCAACCAATACGAGAACTACCTAAGATGAAGATACAAATATTCTGAAATTTAGGTTGAGGATAAGAAATGATACAAAGAAAGTGAAACAGTGACGTGGATGAATTGACAATACCTGCTAAAGAAAGGAATTAAATGAAATCCTAAATTACTCTATAAAGTGCATTTAGGTAATTTTGCAGATTTGGCGTTTTTTAATGTTATTAGTCAAAAATTGGTACTTGAATTGTATTCATAATTTGAAAAGTTTTTTTATTGAAACTTTCTTCTTAAAAAAAAGTGTCAATATTTCTAAACTTTCTATTTTATAAATTAATCTCTTTTCTCTTAAGTTTCTAGTTTGAGTCTTCAGAATTTTGAAGTCTTTGTTATTAGAAATTTTATTCGAAGGTGTTTCTATAAAGTAGGATGTTAATTCTAAAAAGGGAGTTTTTGTCTTTTTTTTTCAAAGATTTAGGAGTTCTCAAAAATGAACAATAGTCCTAACAAGTTGCTACATAGGTTAGGTTTGTTTTCCCTAATTTTTTTTAGTTTTAAGGGTTCTAAAACTTTATAAATAAGGCTAATGGATGTAAAAGGGGATGATGATTGATGATCCAAAGATTTTTATTTTTATTTTTTTATGGGTGCAAATTTTGCAATTTTCATGGTAGGACTTAATTATTTTACGTCTAAGTGAGACTCCTAGGGCCTATGTAAGCTTGTAAGATTGCTTCTTTATTTTATTTTTTTCCTATTTTTTATTTTATTTTTTCCCTACTATTATAATTTTATCTTTCTTCTCCTTAAATCTCAAAAGATTGAAGTCCTAGTCCGCCTATTTGATTATAGAAAACCATCCTAGTGTTGTCAAATATCAAGCAATCAATTACACACAAAATGTAATCACAGCATTCAAAAGATCACCAACCAAATCACAAATGAAATTTAATGTCAATGAAAGTACGTATTTTCATCTTTTGAATGGCTCATAATGATCATGATGAAAAATAAACAAAAAGTGAAACCATGACTAGTTAGCAACTTTGCTTACCTCAAGTGAATCAAGATGTTCCAAGGTTTCAATAGTTATATTATTATCATCCATTATTAAGTATTTACTTTGACTTTTCCAATCAATATAAAAAACAAACAATAAAACAACTATTCCAATTCCAAAGTTTCAAATTTCAAACCAACCAACTACCCTTTTGATTTGAATAATTAACAATTACTAGGGTGGGTCCCCTTGTCTTATTCAAAAGCCAGCAATTATCTAATTGAATTTTTTTTTTTTTTGATAAATAAAGAGAAATTTTTCTAATTGAAATTTGATAATTGATTAATGAACATCACGTATAACTGTGGTATTATGTTGACTTGTTATGAAATTAAATAATATTTTTTAACAAAAACAAGATATTAAGTAAATTAGCAATTGAAAATATAAAATAAAAATAAATAACACTATATTTTATAAAATTTATTTAAAAGTGAAGTATTTAAATATGATATATTTATAAAAATGACTCTACTACACCTTCAAACTTTAATTCTTATATTCATTTATTCATTTAAATATTCAAATATATCAATATTTTATAAATTTAGTAATTTACTTAATATCAATAGGAAAATTTAGTAATATTAATATAAATTTAGTAAATTCAGTTAATTCCATAGGAAAAGTGATAAGCTGATGTACCAATACCAAAGCAAACCCATAATAATAATTCCATAGGAAAATTTCATAATAATAATATGATAAAATTATTTTTATTAATATTTTTTTATTTAATCTTTAATTTTATTAAAAATTATAATATATTCTATTAAGATGAGATAAAATTGTTCTCATGATTTTTTTTTTTTTTAACTCTATTAAATCTAAAAATCAAAAGCTACCCACTTCTCTCACTCGGGCATGAAGAACCCATTTTCTGAAGTTGCCATCCAGCCGGGAGAATCCCTAAAAAAGCCACATTCTGCCACTCTCAATCCTAAAGCCACACCCTGCCACTCTCAATCCTCGCAGGTACTAATCTAATCATGTTATTATTATTATTTTTTTGCAACCCCATTTGATTCCCAATAAAATCCATGCCCCATTCGATTTCCGGGAAAATTCATCCTTGTTTGATTTCCGAGAAAATCCATGCCCCATTCGATTTCTGCAAAAATTCATCCTCGTTTTCCGGGAAAATTCATCCTTGTTTGATTTCTGAGAAAATCCATGCCCCATTCGATTTCCGCAAAAATTCATCCTCGTTTGATTTCCGAGAAAATCCATGCAAAACCCCCAAAGAAAACCAAAAAAATTGCTTTTCTTTTGCTCTTTGTGTTTTCTGGATCCGTTTTAGGGGTCTCTTTGCTGTTGTGCCATTGGATTTAAATTTCAAGAACCCTAAATCAAAACTGAGAAATGGGAAAAATCAAGAATTTTTTTCTTTCTGTTTTCATTCTCGTTTCCCACTTTTCTCAGCATCCAACGGGAAAAATAAAAATACTAACAACACATAATAAAAAAAAGCTCAGATCTGAAAAAAAAAATTAACACTAACCTCAACCTCCAACTTCTCCCTCAGTGGCCCACTGGTGGGGCTAGGATTTTTAAGGAAAAATGAGCACGGGCTGGGAATAGAGAGCAGCTCGGATGGAAGTTGTAGCTCCAATGTCTCCCTGTGGCCCACTGGTGGGGCTAGGGTTTTTAACAAAAAAACCACACGCAGAGCACGAGGGAAGAGAGCAGCTCGGATGGAAGTTTGGGATTGGGAAAGAAAAAATGCAGCTGAAGTTTGGGAAAGTAAAAAATAAAAAGAATAAAAAATTACTTTGTATGCTGACGTGGACTCAAAAGGGCTATTTTGAACAATTGTTTGAACAGCAGGCCATTCTGAACATTATGTTTCAGCGGAAGGCTATTTTGACCCATTATTCAAGTTTGGGGCAAAATGGCTTCTTCATAAACTTAATATTAAAAGTGGGTTTCTTCCAAAACTAATGTTCAAAATAGCCCCCATCAATCCACGTAACCATAAAAACCATTTTTTTTTCTTTACTATTTTTGTTTACTTTCCCAATTTCTCATCCCGTTATGTGTTCTCTGTGTACTTTTTTTTTTCAAACCCTAACCCCACTAGTGGGCCATTGTGAGAGAGACATTGTTGGAGCTACAAAGCATCAAGGTTGAGGTTGGTCCTAATATTCTTTTTGGCTTGTTTTATATAAAGTTTTGACACTTTCCCATTTTTTTCCCCATCTCAGAATCTCGGTTTTTTTTTTTCCATTGCTTTTGGTTTTCTCTTTTGTTTACGTCCTTCATGGCTATTTTAGCATAAATGGTTTGTTATCATCCAAAGATTGAAGCCCTTAAGATGCAAACGTTTGTTGAAGTTTATGGGGAAAATGAAATTTTTTGGGGAAACTGTGATTCTAATATATAGGTTATGTAAGATAAAAAGGACAAATCCTTCATAGAAGTATGAGTCCATATCACCCGAGGTTTGTTTTACCACCAACTAAAATAAATGTTTGGATGTTGAAGGAAATAGCCTAAAAAAATAATGGGTAAATATTAGTACTTAGATTCTTGTTTTGTCAGTATTGTGAGAAGAATTCACAGGTTGAATACCAATCTTTCCTTTCTTTAGCTACCATAGAAGGAAACTAGGAATATTGAAGCTGAGAAGATAAAGTGTCTATTGTCAAAAGAACTCATAAGTGGAGGCATTTACTAGTGTCATTTTCTACACCTAATTCGGCTCGGATTAGTGAAGTGAACTACTTGGGACCATAGCTATGTGCCCTTGGACACGTCTAGATGCTCAAGTAGGGTGTAATGCCAAGGAATATAAAAAAATGCCAGGAAAGTCTTTTTATCATTATACTAGAATTTAGAATCACAATCTACATGCTATCTACATTCTGCAATGCAAGAATAACAATAAGGAAAGTTATCAAATATGATTTTCAGGATCTAATTTTTAAAATAACACCAAATAGAAGATCAAAGTCAGGCTTTTAGGTGGCTGACATCCAATTATATTTGTATCAGTTATTATAATTGAGTATAGCACGACAAAACGGGTATGGGGCCTTAGGATTGAATAAGCAATGTCACAAAGAAGATAGAATCAAAAGGAATGGAGAGCCTTACTTGCCAAGTCATGGAAGTTATTACAAGCATTACAATTATGACTCAACTTCTGACGAGACTAAATAAAATAACCAGATCCAATTCCACACTAATTGGGTCAACTTGAAGGTTACCTACTTGATATTCTCCACTTATGGGAGTAAATTGTATTATTCATTCTATTATGGTAACAAAATTTTTAATTGTATGTTCCATATATAAAACAATATAATAACCTTAGGATATGATTTTTATTTATGAGATATTGAAAATTATTTTTTTTACAAGGTTCTTTAAAAAATCTCAATTTTTTTGAAAATAACATATTTAACATATATTTATTTTTAAAAATATATTTAACAAATAGTTTTTAGTTGTAAAAATATTAATATATTTAATAGATATTTATTTTAAAATTTAATTTTTAATATAAAAATATTAATTTAATTTTATCAATAAAATATTAAAAGTTAATCTCATCCTAATTATCAAATTAGAAAAATAAACTAAACGTGTTTGTAACCCAAACACATGTAAAACATTTTATTGAACCAAAAAATAAAATAAAATAAAATACGTCAAATTACGCAACAATAGACATAGTAGTAAGCTCAACAGTTTCTCAACATCCAAACAAGAGAATTACCATTAGATAATTTTCTAAAAATATTTTATAAATTTTTATATTGTATATAAGTATGTTGTAATTTTATAAATAATAAATTGAGCAAATTTTATTTCATATTTCAATTCTCGAACATAAATTTGTTTTTAAAAACAATTTTTCAAAGTGTTTTTTGGGCATTTGCTCCATCTATTAAAGGATTTACTCACTGTCGACCAATTCTTAGTATTGATAGGACACATTTGTATAAAAAATATAAAGGGACTTTGCTGATTGCTATGGGATATGATGGTAGTAACCAATTGTTCCCACTTGCATTTGCCATTACAGAATAAGAGAATATAGATAGTTGGAGTTGGCATATATCAAAGTTGGAGTAACACAAAGGAAAGGCTTGTGTCTAATCTCTGATCGTCATCCTGACATTATAATTGCTGTGAATGAAACATATTCGAGATGGACTGAGCCAGATGCTTATTATAGATTTTGTATGCATCATTTAGGAAGTAAATTCAACACAAAGTTCAAAAATAAGACTTTAAAGGATCTCATGTGTAGGGTTGCTATGGAGAGTAAAGTTAAAAATTTTATTTATCACATTGATACAATTGGTCAGATAAATGTCGATGCTAGAAATTGGTTAGAGCATATTCCTCTTGAAAAATGAGCACTCTCACATGATGGTGGGCAGAGATATGAGATTATGACAACTAACATGTTTGAAGTTTTTAATGGTGTCCTTAAGGGTGCTCGTAACTTACCAATAACAGCTTTAGTCTAGTTAACTTTCTATCGGATTAACAGTTACTTCACAGCCAGGCGAGAGCATGGTGCTAGTCGACTCGCTTCAAGTGAAGAATTCATTCCATATATTGAAGCCAAGATGAAGGCTAAAGTTGTTAAGGTAGGTTCAGATGAGGTTGTTTTGTATGATCATGTGGCGAGACGTTTTCATGTTAAAACTAGACACTTTGTTGGAAGCAGTAATAGGAAACCTCGCACATATCATGTTACCCTTCAAACGGGGTCTTGCACATGTAACAAAACACTTTTGTTAAGATTCCCATGTTCGCACATTTTTGCCGCTTGTCATTGTCGAGAAATTGATTTTCAACAATTTGTACAAGGTTATTACACCACACGTGCTTACCTATCAACATGGGTTTCCTTATTTTATCCCATATTTGATGAGTTGAAGTAGCCTCAATATAATGGACCGATAATTGTACCTTCAGACTCAATGAAACGACTAACTTCTGGTCGAACGAAATCAAGTCATTTGCATAATGAGATGGATGCAAGGGAAATTAGAACTCCACAAACATGTGGACTTTGCAAGTAATCGGGTCACAATCGACGTTCTTGTCCTAATAGAGAAACCAATGATAGGAGGAGTTGATGTATTTCATGAACATCTTATTGTACTGTTTTTTTTTTTTTTTAATTTACTAGTATTAACCTTAATCATTTTAAGATATACGTAGAAACTATCTTATTGAACATCTTATTGACGTTTTTTTTTGTTTGAAATTGTTATTTTTTGTCATCATTCATATTTTGCTTATGTCAGGTTACATGAAAAAAAAACTTAATCTCTATTGTTTGGGGGAGATGCTGCTCAAATTTTTAAAATTTTAATCATGAATTTCATATTGTTAGAAATTGTTGTTTTTTTGGCAATTCATTCATATTTTGCTTATATCAGATTACATTGAAAATTTTTTAATCTCTACTGTTTAGGGGAAATGCTGCTCAGATTTTTACAATTTTAATCATGAAATTTATGTTGTTAGATATTGTTGTTTCTTGTCAATTCATTCATATTTTTCTTATATCATGTATTGATGTACGTGCAAACATGGATACTCCGTTGTTTCCTGCCCGTCCTGACCCTAAGGATACATCTATGCTTACTCTTCAGCATCGACATTGATCATTCACCATTCATGTTGATCCAAATATGGGTCATGTTTTGACTTGTTGACACTGGTTTCATCGAGAGTGGGTTTTGGATGATCGTGTTTGGCCATACATTATACAGTCAGGATTTTATGTCTTTCATCGAGTAGGTCATGTTAAGGTTGATTAACCTTTGATTACTGCACTGGTATAAAGATGGCGCCTAGAGACGCACACATTCCACATGCTAGTTGGTGAGATGACCATCACATTGCGGGACGTAGTCATCTTATTTGGATTACGTGTACATGGTCATCATGTCACTGGTTCTACAGATATTGATTGGCATGCACTTTGTGAAGAGTTATTAGGTGTTCAGCCGACAAAGACTAATATTTGTGGAACATTCCTTAGAGTTCGTTTTATTACTACCCATTTCTCTCACTTACCACCAAGGGTTGTAGATGAGGTCACATTACAGCGCCATGCTAGAGCATATCTTTTATTGTTAGTTGGTGGTTCATTATTTCCAGATAAGAATGGAACCTACATCCAATTAGCAATTCTACCCATGTTAAGAGATTTTGGTGAGACTGCACAATATAGTTGGGGGAGTGCAACACTAGCACATCTTTATCGAGAGTTATGTCGAACTAGCTTAGATAGTGCAATTTATATATGTTTACTGGATATTTTTTGAGACTTTGATTAAACTACTAAAATTTACATTTTGTCGTAGACTTTTTCTAATTAATTTCATTAACTAATTTTGTCAAAAAATCTATTATTTCGATAAAGATAAATTTGTTATAATACAAATAAATTAATATCTTAAAAAACAATAAATTAAATATCTTAAATTAATAAATTATACAATTTTATATATTATTTATATGTTATATAAATTTATTATTTTAAAATTATTATTTATTAATAAATAAAATATTCATTTGTAATATATTCTATTTATCAATTTATGTTTGTTGAAGTAATACTAGATTCTTAAGTTTAAACATAAATAATTTATTATTAAAGTATATATTTTTAATTTCAATAATAAATTATAATTTAATAGTTTTTAATTAAATTTGAAAGTAAAAAAAATTATAATTGAAATCTCAATTACAGTTTAAAAATATACTATTATTTCGATAAAGATATCTTAAAAATAACAAATTAAATATCTTAAATTAATAAATTATACAATTTTATATATTATTTATATGTTATATAAATTTATTATTTTAAGATTATTAATTTATTAATAAATAAAATATTCATTTATAATATCTTCTATTTATCAATTTATGTTTGTTGAATTAATACTAGATTCTTAAGTTTAAATATAAATAATATATTATTTAAGTATATTTTTTAATTTTCAATCATAAATTGTAATTTAATAATTTTTAATTTAAAAAAATAAAAAATAAAGCCTCAGTTGGCAACTGCAGTTTTAATTAAAAAATGAAGCCTCAATTGCCAATTGAGCCTTCAGTTTAAAATTGAAGTCTCAATTAGCAATTACGACTTTAGTTAAAAAAAATGAAGTCTCAGTTGATAATTGAGGCTTCAGTTTAAAAATAAAGTCTCAGTTGGTAACTGTAACTTTAGTTCAAAAATAAAGGTTTAGTTGAGAACTGCAGTTTAATTCAAAAACTGAAACCTCAATTGGCAATTGCACATTCAATTCAAAAATAAAGTTTCAGTTGTCAATTGAAGTTTTAACTAAAATAATGAAAAAAAAAATTATGACATGGTGCATACATGACATCAAAGAAACCAATTTGAACATAAGTTTCAAAAAGTGGTTAGATGTTATATATTTTTTTAATAAATGTATCATTTTGACCCAAAACTCAGGAATTGAAGATAACCTAATAAGAAAGGTAGGTATTTTATATGCATGCATTAATAAGTGCTTGAATAACTTTGATTAATTTAAATTTATTTATCTTCAAGACATTAAATACATAATTTTAATTTTAATTTTTTAATATGGAAATTTTTGGAAGGAAAAATTAAGATATTTTATAAATGTAAAGTGTTTTAAATATAGAAATATAATATGTTTTAGATGGTATAATCCAATAAAATAAATTGTTAATCCTTATTTTGGTATCAAGTATATACTATTATCTTTTTTATGGATACATATTATATTATTATCCAATACTTATCAAATTTCATCAAATGATAATTTTTTAGAATTCTCTTCTAATATTTTTTATATTTTTATAAAATTCAATTAATAATATTTGACTATGGTATTAGTGGGTACCTATCAAAATTTTCATCTCTAATATAGAAGATATACAACAGAAAGAATAAAATTAAAATATAAATAAATTAGATTAAAATGCAAGCTGTAGCATTGCCCATGTGTGAGCTGACAAGTGCAACGCATGATGTCATGGACTTAACATAGACTAAAAGAAAAGAAAGGAAACTGACTCAATGATCCCAATAATGTTGTCCACGTAGATATATTTGATTGGAGGTTTTGATAGGTACTCTTCCGGAACCCTTAATTTATTTTTTTATATTTGAAAAGAAAAGCAGTTGTAAGTTTGTAACTTGGTTCACCAAGTTAGGGTTTGCATGAGATGGTACAAAAAAATGGGTGACCAATAGGCAACATGCATGTGGCCAAAGCGAGAGCCCAGAGGAATGGGTCAACCTCTTGTCAGCTCTGAAAATGACAAATATAATATAAATAAATAAATAAAAATAGAAGGGGAGGAGATCAAAATTGACTCCGCTACAACTCTACTTTACCCACAGGCGCAGCACTTCTCTGTCCCCTTGACAAACTCCTTCAGAGTCTGTGAATTGAATTGGATTTGACGAAATGTTTGTGAGTAGGCCTGTGGTGCACCCAGTGGAAGCGCCACCGCTGAGAGAGGGAGGCAACAATGCTCCCAGAGTGAGGATGAAGGACGTTCAAGGCATGGCTGGCACGCCTGGTGGCCTTGTTCTTCGCCTCTTCCAATTCCTTTCCGCCGTCGTTTCCCTCTGCGTTATGGTTACCATCTCTGATTTCTCCTCCGTTACAGCTTTTTGGTGTGATTTTCTCGTCCGTTTTCCTTTTAAATATGTAATTACTTTGGAGTTGAATGTTGATCTCCTGTAGAGTAAAACTCTGTTTGGTAAAGGGTAATGATTCAGAACGCTAATCTAATTCTGTCATAATCATGAACTCGGTGTAAAGCCCCCCATCAGACTTGTAAGAAAGGTGATATGATCTTATTTGTGAGAAGATGAAACGTGAAAATTTGGTGTCTTTCCCCTTATTGTGTTGTCTTGGTAATTGCCCAGATGGGGTTTACCCAGAAAGAGAAATTGATTGGTGGTAATTGTGAGGGTTGATGATATGATCTATGAAGCTGATACCATGAGCGCTCACTAAGTGAACAGAGTGAACCCTTTCTCTGGGTGTATTTTGCTTTTGCTGCTAAAATTCGAATACTCCTGTTGCAAGCTGTAGCATGGATGTATATTGATTCTGTAAATTACTCTTCTATAGGTTGAAAAGAAGACTCCACCATGTCAAACTAGCTTTGTTGTTCTAAGTGGTGATGTGAATTGCATTCATTCCATCCTACTACACTTTCCTAATCTGCTCCATGTTATGGATAACATTGGGTGGTAAAGTCAAGTCAAACTCTAGGTGGGTGTTGTATAAAATAATGACCTGTTAAACCGGTATCTGGATGAGGTGGATTTGTGGAGCTGAATATATTATTGAATTAGTTTCCTTATGCTTTTGTTTCCATTTCGTTATTGGCTATTGGAAACGATTGTATATTCTCATGCTAGAATAAGCTTTGTCAAATTGTTGTCCCACCTGCAATAATCATACAATAGGTGATGAGGATCAAGGCATTCTCACAGTTAATGTAATTTAGTATAAGTATGAAGAACCGTCAATCCAGTCTCTGTCTGAACCTCTATCCTCTTCCTTATACTAACTCAAACTTCAGCTTCATTGCATGGAGTGCTGATTAGATCAAAAGGATTTGTTGGCTCAACCATAGGGCAGCTAGATGGTTCAACTGTGAAATCTGGTTCCACCAGAGTGGATTTGATCCTTTTGTTTCATGAAAAACCCCCATGACTAAGTAATTTTCAATCACATATGTTATATACTGCCAAAAGAGTTTCATTACAGTGCCTGATGAAGTGGTGCAATCTGATGTCTGGTTTTCAATTTAGATTCAATTTGCCGCTCTTGCAATTATTTGTGAACAAAGATAACATACAACTTTTGTGTTTTTTTCTGTGTTAGCTATCTTGTGGTGGCTGTGAGCTTGCAAAGTTTGTGGAGCCTGTCACTAGCCATTATGGATATATATGCCCTTTTAGTGAGACGAAGCTTGCGGAATTCTGGAATTATCAGTGTGTTCACTGTTGGTGATGGGGTAAGAGTGTTTAAATGGTCAATTCAAGAAAAAATTGCATGTTTATGGCTTAGTTGGACCTGTTCCTCAAACCTGGTTAAACAACATGAGACAAATTTATGGTATGTTTCCCATCGTTACTCTTTCCATGAGTTAAAAGGCAACTGTTGGGTGGAATAGAAAAAATTTGTGTTTCCAAGTGAGAAAGTGCAGTTTGGAGTCTTAAAAGAGGTTAATTGTTACAAAACTCCAGGAAGTTGTATACCATATCCAACTTATCCCTCCCAGGATGCTTGGTGGGATCAATATTGATTAATGACCTTACAGGTCATTTTCAATCCTTATAGACACTTTTTGTGTGGTTTCCCTGACCAATGCTGTGTCATACCAGGCAAATTCCATCTTGTGGGTGAAAGATTCTGGTTTGAATTATTGGTGTTAATCTGCAATTTTTATTTTCATTTCTAGCTACCCAAAATTTCATGATTTAGAAACTGGAAACTGTCTATTAGGAATGCATGTGAATTATGTTGCCTCTAACCTGGCTTGGTTGAGTCTACTGAGCATTTCTTACTACATTGTACTCCCAACATTCTCTTTTCTTCTTACTTTGCTTTTCATTTCCAGACTTTTGGTTTAATTCCATTATTGCATCTGACCAAGTTATTGGTTGACTAGATTCAGTTCACTGATTTGAACTGCTCAAGTGGAGTTCCATTGGTTTCAAATTCAAGATCATTGATTGACATAAAACTCTAACAACATTCCCTTACTCCTAACAGGGGATGGCTTTCATCAGCTGATGTCTCTTTGCATCCCCCTTCTCTCTCTCTCCTTTGTTTTGCTGGGAAATGTTTCTTCTAGAAAATCTGGGGACTTATATTTCTGTTTAAGGAAAGAAGGCCCTTATCTTCTAGGATTTGGAAATGAAAATTGTATTAAAAGTTCATAGAAATCATATATAACCGGTGCTTATTTTTCAGTATATATTGCAAACTATCTGAATGATTACTTTCTGACATTTTATGCCTATGCAAGCCTTTAGGAGTATCCCTGTTTCTATTCTGTTAAAATCTGTGAGGACAACAACTACAAAATATCTTTTAAAATGTTGCCATGGTATTTCAGAAATTGATTTAGTTCTCATCCCAGCTTACAGATATGAGCATTATTCTGCTGCAGATCACTTCCACGCTTACATTTTCTGCTGCATGTGCATCTGCTGGGATCACCGTCCTCATTGAAAATGATATGGACAGGTGTTCCATGAACCCCTGCACAAGGTTTGAGACTGCTACAGCTATGGCTTTCATCAGCTGGTTTGCTGTTTCACCATCCTTTTTCTTGAACTTTTGGTCACTGGCTTCCGGATAAAAAGAACTCAGAACAGAGAATCAACCATCAAGTACATTTTCTTTTGATATCTATACCACCTGCTTTCTTCTATAACACAACAAACATTGGAGATTTGCTAGCTCCTACTTTGTATATAAGCTAATTTTTCAGGAAAAAAAAATGGTGAGGTAGTAGGTACTCATTTGTGGGTGCTATAAATCTGTCCTGGCAATATTAAATCTCAAGAATATGGAGGAGATTATTTGCATGATGACATGACCATCCTCAAGTTCACAACCGGTTACTAGTCCGTTCTGTGTGTAACGTCTTGGATGTATGCTTACAACATATCCCCACTCCTGTACAGATGATTTCTAAGTGGAGATGCACTTTCTTTTCTTCCTAACTTTTGTTTGAATATCTTGTGCTATTATTTTGTTTATATTATATCTGATGAAATCCTCCACATTATTTTAGGAAGTTCAACAACTTTAAGGCTTTGGACTGTTTGTAAGAAAAACTTGAGTAAACAGTTTCTACAGCATAGAACCTTAATCATGTGGTACCACTCCATAACTCTTCTTCACTAGAAAGTCTCTGCAGATTTATCTGTAATAATCTTTTTATTTAAATGTATGATCCTATATGTTCTATTGTTGTAGTTCCCTAGGCATTGACTATTCCCACGAAATTGAGGTCTAAGTGGGAAGTTCAGTAACATGAGAAATGGGCAGCCTGGCAGCCGTTAAAACTTTCATTTGCTTTAGATGATATTTTAATCATTTGAGGCATGAAGTACATGTTCTTCGGTTTTATTGTCTTCTGTCCCTGTCTGTTTTGATCTCAATGCCATGGCGACCCCATTTTTATAGCCCATGATAACATTTTCAATGTGTTCTCTTTCTTTTGATGGAATAGTGAATGATATGGAAGGGGAAACATAACACAGGTCTTCAAAAGTGTTCCAAGTTCTGTTAGAATTGACATATGTAACAAACCAGAAAATTTCTCTATAAATTGACCCAATACAAGGAATGAAACATTCTGTAATCTGTGAATTACCACTGTTGTGTGTGTTGTCATTTTCCTTTGCTTTCTACCTGTTCTCTGGCGTTTCTGTTAGCACTTTCTTGGTTCCCAACCATTGCTTTCATGCAATCCTTGTGACTATTTGAATGGTGTGATATCACTTGACTTTTTACCCACTCTGGACCTCTATTATTTTTGTTTATGGACCATGCAATACCTTGAGATGCCATAGGCTCCAACTATCATATGTCTTTAGCATTGAAAATATATCTAGTTTCTTTTTTCACTGTTCTGTCTTATGAATATCTCACTTTCTGGTACGACTTTCTGAAGAAAACACAGAAACAAATAGTTGTTGCAAAAGGAAAGTGAAATCTGGTGTGATGATACACTTTTGAATGTATCAAAATATTATGAAATTTAGAATGTATTATCTGCTAATATGACAACATGGGACATCCCATATTGATAGAAATTTTGATGAATGTAAGCTTCTTAATGTTTTTTCCAAATGTCGGGGGCGTTTACTTGATGGGGTTATCATGAATGGATGGGTGGGACCCAAGTAACATTGGGGATTGAAAAAAAAGGAAGAAAAACAACCATAGTCATCCTGCAAATAACTGTGTATTAATTGTGAAATGATGAGGTTTCCTCAAGTGGAGGAATGCTGTTTCAAGAGATAGATGACAAGATCAGCACCCATAACCAACCCATGAATTTCATGCTCCCATACACTTCTCCCAAGTCCCACCACATCCCTCTCTGGTCTCTGGGTCAGCACTAAATTCCCATTTTCCGTCTTCCAGAGAGATGAGATGAATGATGAGGATGGGCTTCTGATCACGAGGACTGTGCTTTAGTCGTTATGGGATAAAATAATTGGAGGCAAAAAATAACCGCCTCTGGATCCCTCCTAACATTATCCTACATGGTAACGTCCATGTTGGTACGTCTGTTCTCCATTATTGCAAGAAGTCTCTTCTCATGCTAACCATGCAGCTCACCCTCCTGCCATTTCACATCCCTTAAACTATATATAATTACTTCACAGCTCTCCCCTCCGTCTATCTTTCAAACGTTTTCTGTTTTGGAAAATGGCTAAGGAAGATGGTGATGAGACAAGGCTGTATCAGTGTGTGAGGAAGTATGAATTAATGGTAAAACAGGTGATTTCATGCCTCTTACATCAAATATGCTACACCACACTTGATATGCTTGTACATTTTATTTTGATTTTCCTTTCTTCTAGTTTTAAAGAAGTGATACGTTAAATGACATGAAAATATGACATATAGTCATAACCAGTGGTTTTGGTTGAAAAAGGTAAAACACCACGCTAAATGAGTGGGGTGGCGATGGGCTGATTAGAATTGTGGACATTCTGTATTTTCAGTTTGATGAGCTGATTGAGATGATGAACACTAAAACAACAAAACTGCCAAAGAGGCGGAAGGTGTCCTCTGTGAGTTCTTCTAAACAACCAACCTTTTCTCCAAAATGATGTGTGTTGTTGTATATAGCATCATGTTTCTTTCTTATGTGATAATCCATCCTGATGATGTACATATATTTTTAAACCTTTGTAGAGTACAGCAGTCCCTGCTGCTTCCGCAACTCAACCTGACAGCAATGAAGCATTGGTGCAGACCATCACCAGATTTCTCCATGAGTTGAGCCCTAACCCTAACCCCACTGATCCTAATTGCTCAGCAAACACCCATGATAGTGATCCCCGGTAATTCTCGTCCCTTGAATGTAACTATTAACTATCGTTAACATGACAGGGGAAAATTGTTGTCAACTTCTAACTGATTATTGTACGTTTATGGCCTAAAGAATGATGATAAGAGTGAACGAATTACAGTAGTTATAGACGGCTTGGACCTTGAAAATTTTAATATTTTCTTCTTAAGAAAAATGTCGTAAATCGTTTGGTCATGGAGGTGGAATCATTCTCATTCAATTTATAATCGTCATTAGCCAGTACTAATCCTGAAGTTATAAGCAACGTACATTTATTGGATATGAGCTGGATCAACATGTCCGTTAATCAGGTTGGAACTCAAATTTAAGCCTAAAACATTTAATCCAAGTACAACACAACCCACTAAAACATTGAATTAGAGTCCAAATGATTTCGAATAGAAACACTCTCCAAATACACTTTTAAGCAGGGTTGGCCAAGGCCTGCCCTATTGATCTGCAGCTATAGATTTCAGGTTAAAAAAGCAAGTGAGAATAAACTATAGGGAGCTTCATTTCTGTAAAACACACATTTTCCAGCTCTAAATTCATGGAGGTTGAAAGATGACTGATTTCTTGATTGAAAAAAAAAAAAAGGAGAAAGGAATTTGCTTTCTTGGAGGGAAATAGAGTAAAGAGAAACTATGTGCAAAACAACCGCCATTGCCGATACATGAACTCCTTTTATAGCTAAGAATTGGTGACAAATAATTGTAAAGAGTAATAAAAGTTCAGGAGTACGTGTATCTTGTCCAAGAAAAAACCATTTTTATGGCAAAATTGACAAGGATTGACAAGCTCAGTCGGTGAAAATTGAGCTCAGGAAGTATTTGTCAATGAGAAAAAAAAAGGCCATTTCGTTCAAGAATGGAGAGCAATAACACCAGTTGACCATGTGAAGGGGAAGCTTGTATGCAGAACTCTCTTGAACCAGACACCGAATTTTGATTGTCAGTTAAATCTATTGTAAGCTGCACTTCAACTTCTCAGCTTCAAGCTCTTGTTTTAAAGATTCCACCCGCTCTAGCAAGGCCATGTTTTCCTGAAAATGTTAGGAATAGTAAGCCAACTAACCTGGATTCAAAATTGAACATGACTACCAGATTGTCACTCAGAAATATTCAGTAGAAAAGAAACATTGTATTTTAAAGGCAAATCAACAATTGCTCCTGTTAACTGCAAATGTTTGCTAAGCTCTGTTTATCTGAATCATTTTATGAGAGACTGGCTCTCCTTATGGTTATTTGCATAATAGAAATGAATCATCCTAACATAATAGTATAATACAATAAAAACCAGGCAGAAAAAAGCCAATGAGAAATGAATCATTGGAGAGAGGTTTAAGAGAGTCACCTTTTGCAGCATTGCCAATTTCTGGTTTGTGCTAGCAGCATCCTCCACCTTCTTCTCAGAGGATTCCTTAACCTGTCAAGGGAAAGCATGCTCATTCAATCCTCAAGAGAAGCAATCCAATTTCACCACTTACAGCCTTTGTAAGGGGTCAAGTAAATCCATCATTCTATTATATTTCACTGCTTTATAAGAGTAAAAGATAGAAGAAAAGGGGGAAGCTATCAGTTTTCAACAGGCCAATTTTTTCTTAAAACTCCACCTGCATAGGAGCTCCAAACACAACTGAGTAGTTTACCAACCACTCCAGTACCTGAAACCTCACGTATGTTGGCAAAGCCATCTATACTACAGATCTATGTTGCATGGTTTCAGATGCAGATGTTGGCTGTGGAAATTTGTCCAGGTGTTTGATCCTTCATGCTTCCAATTTTAGGATACAGGAACTCAGCCAAAAAGGATCTTAATAGTAGTTGCAAGTACTTGGATATGACAAAACAAAAGGGAAAAAGATTAAAACAACAAAGATTCTAGACAAAAAAATCAGCATCTTTTCTCTCTTATTACTACTATCTTTTTGCTCTTATCCCCAAATATTCTTTTAAAAAATTACTTTCCAGTAAACTCTGTTTCTACTTAAGAAAGTTAAAGGTTAAGAAATTAATTAAAATCAAACAGTCATATATGAAGCAAAAATAGGAGTTCAAGGATTCTATAGCCACACAGCCATACCCATGTCATGTTGTGTCGATGTGAAATTCAAGACTCTGAGCATCATAGCTGCAGATTCACCAGATCTCTGAGCATGAATCTATTTAACAATGTCATAAGCAGCCATTTGCTAGTCCTAGGAGAACATCTGACAAACTTTCTAAAACTTCCTCGAAGCAGTAGAGCTAAACCCTTCCTATACCATCTTTTTTAGCTTCAACTCCAAATGCCTTAGTTTTAGCATAAACACATGAAAAATAAATTATACATCATATTGAGATAATACCTTAAAATAATACCCACATCAGATGAAACAACGCATTCATTTACAGGAAATCTCAACAACTTTTCAAACCAGGACTTATACAAACAGGAACATATCAAGTGCCGAATAGTAGGCACCAATGCCAGAGAAATCAATAAAGTAGTCAACAGAAACCACTGATTACTTCTATCATACAACCCAGTGACTCTAGCCATCAAAGAAAAAAAAAAGAGCTGCATAACAATAGAATAGAATAGTCAAAAGTGATAGAAGTATATTTCATGAAAATGATACAAGGACCGGGATAGAAGCATCACTGTTAAAGTTAAATCCTACAAGTTAATCCATGGTATCCTAGAGTTACAAAATCCTGTAAAGAAAGATGGAGAAAAAATTAAAAAGAGAAAGAAAAAACGAAAGAGATTGACATATTATGGTATTTATCCAATCATCAGAAAAATGTTGATGACTACTCAAGGAGAATAAGTTTAGATTCTCAAATTAAACAATTGAGGAGAAGTTAGTGAACTACTACTGAAGCACTGTGTAGCTAGCCTTGTGAAATACTCATACTCTCAAGCCACCAAGGGGCCACATAACCAGGGCTGGTAACTTTTGAAATTACCTGAAAACGACCCTAATAATTTGCATTTTTGCAACAAACTAATTAAGAAAGTAGGTTAAATAACAACTTTTATTGGCTTGAAGTATTAAACATGCTAAATGGATCATAAATATGTAAGTAGGTCATAACTTATTTGGTCAAAACATAAGTTAGTGGGTTATGTAGATCAACTTCGACATATTTGACCTAATCCAATTCAGCATACCATACTTATTAAATGGGTTCTAGAAGTCATGTCAGGTCACCTATATAATAAATGGATCATTTGATCTTATCGGAGGATCCTATCCCAACTCTAACATGATTATTGAAACGATTGCATTTAGGTTGAGCAGATTTTTAGGACAATCTGACTTGAGACGACCCATTGCCTCACCTAGATATAACCCAGCCTAGCAAAAGGGTATAAGTACCTCTTTGATTATTTACATGTGAATTGATCATGATTGCTTTACAATTGAAGCATTACAGGTCTGATCTCCTTTTGGGAATCAAAATCCTATTGCACAGACACTCGAACTACCCTTTCAACAAATTGTAACTACATGATCAAAGACATGCCTCTTGCTAACAATTCTTTGGGCAACAACGCTGATAAAATCTGACTACCTCCATCCCATAGTATGATATAACCATACTATTAATACCATTTTATCTAGTTACATATTTAATTATATTAACATAGATAAAATGTTGAGAAATTTCCCATGAATCAGCAGGTTTTAATATAAACCTAAAACAAGTAGCAGACAAGTTTAGTACTGTAAAACATTCCAAACTAATAGGACAAACTAGTAAAGATATATCATTAAGCTAATTAGGAAAAGCGCATACCTTTATCAATTCATTTAGACACTTGGTAGCCCTCTCTACTTCCTCGTCATATTTCAGTCTCCACTCTGCAGATTCATCCATTGCTTCCCTATTAGCAAGATCAAACTGTCTTCTGCAAGTGTGAGTAAACAGAAAAATTATTTCATCGAAATTAAAAATTATTCCCATTGGAACTTGAACCACGAATTTCCCACAAGCCATCCCTAACCCTTTACCACTTGAGCCAAACAACAAAGTACATAATATTGCAAAAAAAATGATTTTATTCCTCATAGGCAAAGCTATGAGGAAGGTATTCAAGCTGAGGCAGAGACTCAAATCCTATTCTGGAGTATATCCTCCCCACCCCTCATCAAGAGACCTTCTAAACTAGCAAACATTTCCAAAAGTGCACAGACAGAGACCATTAGCTATGAAAAGACCTCATCCAGCATAAGATAGAGACTGCATTGTTTCTGTCATACTTTCTCATATAAGAGACTCCATTTGACTAGACCATGTTTCCATTAATACTCTGAGAATTACAGGAAAACCCAATTACAATGGGAACCTTGTGTTTCCTTTCAAATGTACAGTTTAATACCAAATTACATGGGAACCTACGTTATTGCCAACATCATAATATAAACTTGTATTGTGTGTGTGAAAATTTTATTTCCAACATCATTAATTTTGTAAAAACTTTAACTCACCGAACACCAAAAGGGTGGGAGAAAGAAACTGAAAAACATCACACCTCCTCTTGGAAATAAAAGTCATGCAATGTATAGTAAGGCCGTACACATAACATATCTTTTTCAATCTAGTATAGGCATATTCCTAGATACATGGTGAAGGAACCCATTCTAGAGCTGAAATCAGTACTCATTTCAAGCATTTCCTTTCACACGATAATGATTTTGAAATATGAGGAGTTCTGTAAGATAACATGGAAAAGCAATCCATGATCTCTATAATGATTCATACGGTTCTTCAAAGAATCAAAAACTGTAAGAGACAGCATTAAAAACCTGAATCAATAAATCTCCCATTTCTAAAAACCTGAATCAAAAACTGGAAAAACACAATCATTTCTTTTCTCATAAATCTCACTTGTTGTAAAATAAAAAAAAATATATTATATTGAAAATCATGACCAGTACTTAATCAATAAAGTCCCATCTCGTCAAAAAAAAAAAAAAAAAGAGAATCGAATCTACACTTTATCTGTCCTGGGTTTCGGAAGATTGACTCAGCTCAGCTAAACCAAATAGCATATCTTGAATGGACTTCCCTATTCTCTTTTATTCTTCTAAAAGATTTTCTCATCGACCAAACAGATCAAAAGGGGCTTTTCCTTTTACTGAAAAATAAAATAGCCCTAGAATTGAAAAAAAGAGAGAAAATTGAAACAAACCTCAAAATCTCGGTTTCATCGGAAGAAATGGTATAATCAATGGTCCAGAGCCTGAAGTAGATGGCGCAACCCAATACCATAACCAACACCAAACCAACCAGAATAGGGCTTCTTCCCCCCATTTCTCTCTCTCTACCTTCTCTTTCTCTAGATCAACACCGACATCACAGCCGGCTACCATTTGGAACACATCCAAACAGACCTTTCTCCGGGTTCAAATCCAGTGCATCGCTGCCCTTTCCAACTTATTACACCTTCCTTCCCTTGCTTTTAACTTTCCGCTGAAGCCAAACTCGATTACATTATTATTAATTTTTGGGATTTTTCTCAATTTATCCCCTAAACCCTTTTTTTTAAAGTAAATCATATCTAAAACCATGCTAATTTACGTTTTTAATTTTGATTTTTATAATTTATCCTAATTTATGTATATATCCTACAATATCATACATACCCATAGAAAATATATATTTTAGAATAATATATCATATGGATGATGTATTATGTTCTATTTATATTTAATTTATAAAATAAATTTTCAAAAATAAAATATATTATTTTTTCTATATGTAATATTTGTATAAAATAAAAATTATATCTTATTCAATTTTGTTATTAAAAAATGCACAAATTTTCTTACAATAGTATCAACTATTAAGGATTAAAATGTTTACTATTTATGAATATTTTTTATATTTTATTATTTAATATATAAAAATAATTTATATATAAATATATATTAAATAATACACATATTAGTATTATTTTATAATACATTTTATAAATATTTTTAATTCATTTTTTAACCATAAATTTTTATTTTTTGATCAAAAATTTTTATTTTATAATATAATAATATAAAAAATAAAAAACTGATTAAAAGATAAATTTATGTACACTTTATATTTTAATTTATCCTATCGAAATATGAAAAGAAAATAAATTCAACCACTTATTTTATTATCTAAATAATAAGACAACTGATACGATAATTTATCATATCTTGTTATCAATCAATCATTTATATAAGTTGTTATCTTCTCTCTTATCTTATCTTATGTTATATTCAATTAATTAAACATGATTTTAGGATTAACATATGTTTATTTAAATATAAAATAAGAGAAGTTACGAGATAACTTATCATATCTTATTACCAACCAAACATAAAATATGATATAATACATTTTTTTTTTATCATATCACATATTATATTCAGTCAACCAAATATGGTATCAGAAGATTAAAAATAAAATATAATAAAAAATAAAATAATATATCCTATATCTTATGTGATTAATAATGGGATAAGTTGTGATGTGATTTATTAAACCTTATATTAAATTAAATATACGATAGGATAAATAGTAAAATATATATATATATTTTTTTTTTTTTGGTTATTTAATATACAGGTGATAAATTCATTGGTCTCATTAATTTTCTTTATTATTTCAATACTTTTATAACAATCATTTTGTAAAAAAATATATAGATAATTAGAAAAAATAAATTAAATTTTAATATATCGTGCAGTACAAAGAACTAAGTTAGTTTACTCAATCTAAAAAATAATGGAAAGGGATTTAAGCAAGCATCATATATTTAATATTTTACAAGAAATGAGAATGTTGATTGATGCCTACAAGGTAAGAAAAATACTATTCATATGATTGTATATCATTAAATTGCAGGATTTACTAGGCATGAAAAAAGAAGGGTGGGGTAATATTGTCAATGTAAAATAAGAAGATAAATCACAAGATCATATAATTACCTTAATATATGCAATAATCAAACACAAACCGCCTTTTAAGAGAACCTTTATTATTTTGGAAAAAAAAAAAAACCTCATAAATTCTTTCCAATTTAAAATATTTAAAAAAATAAATGAAAGATTTAAGTGAAAAATGAAAGATTAAGGTAAATTTTTTAGGGAGAGCAAGTAAAAGAAAAAAAATAAATACGTTAGCATTTAAAAAAATAAAAAATAAAGTTGAAATCTAAGGGTTTGTTTCATAATTATTTTTGAAAATATAAAACACTTTAATACATTTTTTTACAACAAAATATATATTAGTAATAATTAAAAATATAAAAAATACTTTAAAATTTTGTATACAATACTGAAAATATTTGAATTCTTACACAATTGTGTGGCTCAAAAGTCAAAACTGTTTGTTGATAAGTGTAGTATAAAATATGCTGAATGACGGGTGTAGGGTTGTTTCCAATGAAATCTGTGTTTTCTGACGGCCTCACAGTGAAATGAGTGAATGTGGTGTGATGGCTTGCTGAACCAAAGGCCGTATCAGAGAAGCTGAACCCTTAGGTAAATACTGCCCATACGGAACCTCTATATACACTCGAATCAGCTTTTCCAAGCACGGCACTCACTCCACAAGTAATGAAGGCTAAAAAGTTGATTATTGCACTGGATTGTCAATTGTCATTTGTCATTTGTCAGCCCAATCTTATCCAGTGGTGTTTAGGAAATACATTGAGCATCCAATTCCGTATCTAAATGTATAAACCAAGCTATCACTAATCCATCAACTAGAGCCCACAGCTTTTGCTAAAATGCGCTTTCGCTCAAGCTAAGTTTTCAAGCGAATTCAACATCCACTTTATGTTGCAGTCACATTAGACAGGTGACCCAGAAGACCCACGGAAAAGAGAAAGATAAAAGGGCAACGGAAGGAAGCTTTTCTCTTCACGGTTAAACATTCCAGCCATTCAACTTATCGCCGTCCACACCACAGCATGAGCGCCACCATCAAACATCCTTATGGTACAAGTCTTGTTTTCTCCATCACGCTACTCAAGTATCAGGTACCAAAAATAAAAAATAAAAAATGAAAAAGTCCAAGCAGCGCCCCTTGTTTGATCATTTGTTAATTGGGATTTGGGCATTGCCAATTGAGATTGAAACGGTCAATTGGGTGCGCCTTACATAAAATTTGAAAGCGGTACGTTTTTAAATTCAGTAACTTATGTCATGTCTCGATGTTGAGCTTTTAAATGACGTGAAAACAAAAGGAACCGATTCAATTTACGTATGGAATGGCCTGAAAACCACAACAATACAAAAGAAGGCGAGAATGACTTCATTTCCATGTCACTGCAATATTACAAACAATATTTTCACGGACTTGTACTATAAATTAAGCAGCATAAACGGTTCCAGAGAGTTATTACAATTTACAACTCACAGGTGACGACAAACATGAAAATAAAATAAAATAAAAACAATCTGTAACTTGATAGGACATGGTTTTTACTTAAAGGCTTGTTCTAGCTACTATGTAGCTTTCGTACCAACCATCGTTTCAATGGAGCCAAACGCCTGCGGATTCATTTCCTCTGCAATCCTTTTTCCTCCGATTCCCATGCCAAATCACAGAAGAAAGAACCCCCCACCCCCGTCTAAAAAAAAGGTGTTCATCTGAAATGATAATTGAGATTTGTCTACCATCTCAACAGAGTTAGATGACATGCATGAGTGATCCACTGGATCTAACTCACACACGCCCAAAACCCAGAGGACTTGGAAGAAAAGAAAACAAACCCCAGGAAAAAAAAACAAAGAGAGGACTATGGGTGATCAAAATTTCTGAAAATATTAATTTGTATATATAGAAATGGTGTTAGTCTTCAAACCCGACCTTCTTCCAAATTGCATTCCTCACCCGACTCAGGTCCCTCCCCTTCAAAGTCCTTCCAATTCCTTCATGAACCGAGAAAGAAGCCACTCTAGTCCTGGCCAAATATTCATGCGGAGGAATCCTACTGTCATGATCATCGTCCTCCTCATCATCATCCACATCTTCGTCACTCTCCTTCCTCTGACTCAGCCTGTAGTCATCCCTCAGGATCTTGGACCAGTCCGGTATGTTGACAGGCAATGATGTTGCAGTCACGGAGCCCATCTTTTTCGATACCGGTTTCTTGGATGCCCGTGAACTGGGAATTGGCTTCTTGAAAGGATCAGGGGACGGGACTTGGCCGGAGTTCCAAACTTCGGATTCATCGAATTCCAAGCCGATGTCGTCAGTGATTTCCTCGTTGTTGCTGCTGCTTTTCTCCCCGGCTAGGTACACGTAACTGGGCCTTGTGAGATAGCTCCTCCTGGTTGCCATTGACCGAGGTGTTGACGCGCTCTTGGCTAATGGCTTTCTCTGTCTATTCTCTTCTCTCTGATTCTCTGGCCTGTTTAGCTATTTATAAAAGTGTACTGGATAAGCTCTCTCCCCAAACAGGATTATACAAGCAAGCAAGTTACTATATCATAACTAAAAGAAGAAAAATTAGCATAATTCCGATAAAATTTCATTACTGGATTATCATCTCTTTATCGGCTGCTATTATTTCAATTCCATTTCTCCTTCCAATGGCTTGAAAAAGGAAAATATATAGACATTTACATGTTTACTAATATAAATTAAAAATATTTACTTAATTTTAAATAGAATCTTAATTCTTAATAATGTTAAATATTAAGTTGTTTATTTTTATAATATTTTATTTTTATTAAGTATTAAATAGTAAAAAAAATTAATATGTTTTTTTCTATTTAAAAAAAGTTATAGATTTTTTTTATTTGATAAAAAATTTATAATAAGTTATAAAAAAAAATAAATTATTTAAATTCTGAAAACAAATGTTTTCAATAAAAGTAAAAAAAAACAACAAATACAAGATATGTATTTATTAGGTGAAAAAAAATTATAAAATAAAAATAGCCGAAGGTGTTGTTGAAAACAATTTACATGAGGTAAAACTATTTATGGAAAGGAAACCGAAATAAGGAAAGAAAAAATTGATATTTATTTTAAAAAATAGAATGACACGGTACGATTAGATTATCAACTTGTGCTTTATTATATAGTAATGGTGGCAACAGAGTGACACGTAGGATAGCGTTTTTTTATCAATTTAATTAGCCTATAAAATAACTATAATTCTGTAGATGGCGAGGAATTTGTGAGGTTTATGACCTCACTGAACACGTGGACCAATCACCTCTCCGCTTTCACCAGCCCGTGTCATTGGTAGTTATTCACATATGACACGGTTTCTAGAGTTACAGTGGGCCCCACCGCCCATTGCCGTGCAGTCTGGATCACTATGTCAGCGTCGCGACACGTCATGTACGAAAATTTAGTGTCCGCTGATTTTCAATTCTTGTCGCCACGCGGAAACTTGGAGCCAAACAGGGATTATTCCCCTGCGCCCCACTCTCTCCACTTTGGATCCTCTAGATGGAGACATACACGTGGAAGGAGGACAATGGATGGGGAAATTTATTGAAAATGTGCAAATAATTGGCATTTTAGCCACGTGCCGAGGTGTGACTTTGTGAATGGTGGGTAAGGTTGGCACCAGTAGGGCCCACAGCGACGAGAAACAGTGCCGGTGGTCCACTCAGCATGACTCAAAAGAGCAAGGCGTGCATTACAACAGCCCTCACTTAATTTGAACTAACGGACCATCTTATTTTCTTGGGAATTATTTTCTGCTTCTCCAATTTTATCCTATGATTTGACAATTCAATTATTATTGTTGATGAAACAAAAATCACACTAACATCTTCCGTGATGGCATCATGCATGTGTTGATTTGATTGAATGAAGCCGATTGTCTTCCTCTTTTCATCTTACGTTATCTCACGAATCATGATGGGGTTCCTACTTTGAATTTGACCATAATTATCGACTCTGCACTTACACATACCATATTAAATTATTATTATTTAAAAAAAAAATTAAAACATTTATTATGAAAACTAAATTTATTTTCAGAATAAATTATATTAAAATATGAGAGAGGGCGAATCAATTGAGAAAAAACGTTTCCGGATGAACAAAGTGCTTGATTCATAAACGATGGAGGTGGAGTACTCCAATGATGATGCTACACACTAATAAAATTTCAAAAATAAAAAATAAAAAATTAATTAGCAACCATTAAAAAAATAGTATTAAAATGCATCGATTGCAGCAACCTCCATTTTTCTTGAATTTTATAATGTTAATTTCCTATCATTAAAAGATAGGGATTAAAATATATCGATTGCCCCAATCTTGAATTTTTTGACTTTTATAAGGCCTAGTTTTTTACACCTGAGACATGAACATGAAGAATAAAGAAAGAAGTAAAAAGTTTGTCAATGAAGAATAGGATTAAAAAACTTTGGCAATTCACGAGAATGCATGTTACACAATAGTCCAAAATTATCATTATTAAATAAATAAAACCATATTTAGTAACGGTTTTTTAAAGTTGTTTTTAATGTTTGTTTGGTAATTTAAGATGATTTATTTTATTTTATTTATTTTTATGCTTTTAACATATATTTTAAAAATAATTTTTCTAAGTAGTGGTCCATTTTTAACAATTTTTCATATTTGTATAATCATTTTTTAAAATATCATTCATAAAGCAAGTTAAAACAATTGAAAACAATAAAAATATGTTATCGGAAACATTTCGTTTTTATAAATATAAAACTAATTTTTATTATCTAATTGTTAAACGTATTTTTCAATTCTTTTATTTTGAAAAATAGAAAACATGTTTAACAACAAAAAAAATAATATATTTTCAAAAAATATCTTTTAATTGTTTTCACTTATCTTTTAAAGATCGTTTTAAAAATTAATTATAAAAATATTTAAAATAAATATATTACATAAAAAAAATATTAAAAATGAGTTTTCAAACGGACTTTTATTTTATAAAACATCCTAAAATGGTTTTTAAAAACTGTTTTCAAAAAAAGTTTTTAATCAGACCCAAAAAATTCAAGCTTTCTCAATCGTATCTAATGTATTTTTATTTATTTAATTTATTTTGGCAAGTAGTTAGTTAATCAATAATGGAGGCCTTAATGTAAAAATAAATGCGGGTGGAGGGGGGCCCTTGTATAGAGCCTGGAGGAAAGTCTCGGAGTAGAAAAGCATCACTTGTCTTAATCAACATTATTATGAATTATATTTTGGCTCATAAAGAATTGTAGATTCGATTATTGGTGGATTGGAGTGTTTGTTGTTTGTGAGCTGAGTGGGAAGTATTCGCCAAATAATTTTCTGGTTGATTGAGGGTTACCGAACAAATTCATAAAAATGAGCCATGACGTCATCAATCATCATTGTATCTTTTTGTTGAGGGGAGGTCGAGTCTCCAATTTCCCATTTGCAATCATTTTTTTTTTTATTCTCTTCTTACGTACTCATTAGAGAAGCTTATTTCCCATCTCTACACCCATTCCTTACATTTCCCATATGAGTGAGGTTGAGAAAATTAAGTATTTATATATAATAAACAAAAAATTGCAAATGAAGAGTACAATTCTAAACAAAACAAAATAGAGCTAAGTTGTACCGAAATGATAAGTTAATGGGATGAATTGATGAGTAATTTTATTATAATTTCACTTTTATTTATTTCAAAAATCATGTTTTATCGGGATAAGATATAATACGAGATAAGATAATAGATGAAACAATATATCATATTCTAAACATGATTATTAGATAGGATAAGTTAATTCATCACTTTTTATATCTCATGTTTGAGAGTGAGGATGACAATGAGACGAGTTTTTCTAGATGTCTACTTTACACTACCCAATTAGGGTTTGGGATAAAAATAAACAGGTTTAGGGTGAGTTAAATCTAGCTTTGACATGGAAAAACTTAACATCATCTAGGAACACTAAGCTACTAGAAAAGAGAGTAAAAATATTGCTCAGTCGGTTGAGCCAATCGATTCAACTAGTTCCTCCTTACCTCGATCGATTAGATTGTAAAGCGTATAAAAGATTTTAATTTAAGGTTTGGAACTTCTAATAACTTGTATTCAACTTTTTAAAACATTTTAAATAAATTTAAAAAGTATTTGACATAAAGTTTTAATTGAAAACATAAAATTATCCGATTATAAAATATTTTAAAGCAAAACTTTAAAATGATTTTAGTGTATAAGTAAAAGATGTAATGCATAATGAACTTAATCCACCAACAATCTTACGAAGAGATCTATTGAAACTTAGTTTTTAAAGGTACTTCTCTTCATGGTTTTTTTTTTTTTTTTCTTAATTTATATTTGGTATGGTTTTGTATTTGTAATCATTACTTTGGAAATCTGATTCTTTAGTCATTTTAAGTATGGTTTTTTTATGGGGCAATTTTGTTGAAAATTAAATCTTCATCTTCCTTCATTTTTTATTTTTGTCAAAAATGTCAATCTCTTGGAGATCGAAGAATCCCTTGTCTGAGTTACTTGATAGTTCATACTTGGTAAATTTGGGCTCTAGGATTATTTGGGCTTTTGATGGTTCCAGCTACACCATATATAACACTTAAAGAAAGCCCATCAGAATGAATGGAGCCCAACCCGTGACCACACTTAATACTGAAAATTCGACCAAATTTCAGGACAAACTGGTCATTTAATTTTGTCTCCAAAACCCTAGCTTATATGAAACCCTAAACTCCTGGTCACTTCCATTGCCTCTCTGGTTGCGCCTCCAGGAACCCTCTCTCTCAGCCTAAACCCTAATCGCCTTCGCCTGAAAATGCCGCCGAAGTTCGACCCAAGCCAGGTAGTCGACGTTTATGTCAGGGTCACCGGCGGTGAGGTTGGGGCGGCCAGTTCCCTCGCCCCGAAAATCGGTCCCTTGGGTCTCTCCCCTAAGAAGATCGGAGAAGACATAGCCAAGGAGACTGCCAAGGACTGGAAGGGCCTCCGAGTGACGGTGAAGCTCACCGTCCAGAACAGGCAGGCCAAGGTCTCCGTCGTCCCCTCCGCCGCCGCTCTTGTCATCAAAGCTTTAAAAGAGCCGGAGCGCGACCGCAAGAAGACCAAGAACATCAAACATAATGGCAACATCTCCCTCGACGATGTCATCGAGATCGCCAAGATCATGCGGCCAAGATCAATGGCCAAGGACCTGAGCGGCTCAGTGAAGGAGATTCTAGGCACGTGCGTGTCCGTTGGGTGTACGGTCGATGGAAAGGACCCTAAGGATCTGCAGCAGGAGATCGCTGATGGCGATGTTGAGATTCCTCAAGATTGATCAAATACGTTCATGTAAGGGTTTCGTTTCTGCTTCTTGATCAGTTTTGGATTTTTGAGGAATTATAATTCTGTTATTAGGGCTTGAAACAACCAAAATGAAATGTGGAGAATTTATTTGAACGCAGAGGAGATGTAATGGCTATATTTAGTTGTTTCGGATTGCTTATTTTCTTTATGCAACTCTATAGTTTTTTGAATTATGCATCTTTTCTAGCTTTTTCATGATTGAATGTCCATGTTTCTCCTTTATCTCTGTTTATTGAATTTCTTTTCGACTACTATCTAGTGATGAATTCCATATGTGAATATACACACTTATTTCCAATAACCCAGCCCCGATAATTCTTTCTTTTTTTGCAAATGCCATGAATTATAAAACCTATTTAGCAGTATTTCCATCTGGGGAATGCTTAACAACAGCCTTGTAGTCTCGTATGCTCATTTGGTGGGATATCTTCCATTTTGTCTCATTTAGTGGGATGATTTATTTTCTGTAGTCAACTTCGTTGAGCAAGTAATTTATCAATGACTAGGACTGGAAGAGTGACTGTCTCTTATTTTAATTGGAATCAGTATAGGGGTTAGGATTTTCTATGGCATCTTGTTTTGCCATCTTCCATGTTTCTGTGTGAAGTTGGGCTCATGTCATGTATTATACCAGTTTCTTGGTAAGTGTTAAGCTAGCATTGTGATTAGGTATTGTAAGATTCCAAGTTTTCATTTCCTGCTGTTTAGCAATCAAATGAAATCAAATAATCCAATTGATTGGCATCCCTCAACCAGGGACTGATCTTCCGAATATCCATTAGAACCACCAATGGTGGTTGGGGGTAATTTGATCAACCCAAGCCTAATATATTTATATGTATTCAAAAGCACAGATGGGTGCCATCCCTTTTGGGGGATAATATTAGTTATTAGAGGATATTTTACCATTTATCTTCCAGAAAGTATGGTTTGTGCATATTCAAAATTCTTTAGTGTATAAGTTTCTACAGACTTTCTTTTTTGGTTTTTTGATATCAATGCATATTTGATATTTTGTTGTGCTTGCCCTTCAAATCCTTAATGGAATCATTTTTGAACCCAATCTCGTTTGTATTTCTTGGCTAGTATATCTTTGCACTTTGTTGACATTGAGTTCTTATATTTGAGCTTAAACAGCTATTACCCAAAGGCCCAACCTCAACTTAACTCATGTTTCTCCTTAATGAAACCCATGCCTCATAATCCTACTAAGATCTCCATTTCAAGAACATGGCCCTCGTTCACCCCAGTGAAATGCCTGTCCTGGGATACTTGCCTGCTTATCTTCCTTAATAGCTTTCACATGTTTGACTCCTTGTTATAATCCATATCCCCATTTGTTAACATGTTATCTTTAACAATGTTCAGAAAAAACCCTCAAAATCTTTTAAAACAAGTCATGGTAATCTCTGAAGTTGAAGTTCATCATGTCAACCTAAATTTTGGTTGCCCACTGATATTTGCCTGAAGATTCTTCATGCACGTCTAAAATTAGGAGTGGAATTCACTGAGTCCCTACTTGAAATGGCAAAGGATCCGTTTGGACCATTCATCTGATGCTGCAGGAAGTTTCTGTTTTGCTCTTTTTAGTTAATTTTAACTGCACCATCACGGCCACGGTTCCCTTTTTTAAGCGAAAATGGCAAATCTTAGTAGATGCATGCTAACCACCTTTATGTTCCCCAGGTACTTTCACGAGAGGCCTGAATCTTTGTAAGTAGACTAGATAGTGGCAACTTTAATTTTATGTCGGCCCTCTTGGGGAAAAGCCCTTTTATGATTGTGCTCCATTACTGAATTCTTAGCTCATACTTGTTGCTAAGCGATTGCATGATTTTTGTTTTGTTTTAACAAAGTGTGTTCGAGCTCTTGTATTGAAAAGAGTTAAGATGATTTTGCCATTTGTGTGGCTTGCACCTCATCTCACCTTACCTTGTTGACTGGGTATAAAGAATTCTTTGGTGTTCTCAAAATCAAGGTTTTTATTTATTTATTTTTTATTTCCTTAATTTCGTTTGTTCTCTTGCTTTGCGCAATGTAGGAAACTGTTTCAAGTGTTCTTTGGAACAGAAAATGAAACCAATTGGTATATATATATATATATATTTTATGGGAAACGGTTTTTTGTTATTTGTTTTGAGCAATCTGAAGGTGTTTTTAAATGGTTTTTTTGAGCATTGTGAGAAATAATGAAAAATATGAAGAATGTTTGAGGAACTTTTTCTATTATAGATGGGGGCATGATGATAGTTTTACAGAGAATAATTTGGTTTTACATTTGGATTTTCACATAAATTTAAAACTATTTTGAAGAATTGTATTAAAAAATTATTATTCGAGTGCTATATATTGAGGGTTAAGACTTATTTTTTAACCATCGCTCTTTTTTGGAAAATGCTATTTTTATGTAAGGGAAGTAGTATTTTACAGAGATGGGAAAGGAAAATTAAAGAAATATTAAATTATGAATTATTGAAAATTAAAGAAATATTAAATTATGAATTATTTATCAATAATTTTTTCTGTAATATACGTTTGGATCATCTTTTTGCTTTTTTGTTTTCCCTTTTCTAACATATTAGAAATTCAAGTGGAAATTCATAACTCGTGTGTGGATGGTATCTTCTTGTATCCTGTATCTACCTGTGAGAGGATTTTCTTTGTTTGTTTGAATTCTGTGCTTGCCGAAATCCAATGTCATGGTCTGCCGAGTGGGGGACCCACTTAATCCCTCCAGAAAGGGGAAGCTGTCTAGGAGCAAACCGCCCAAACCAAAACGGAGAAGTAGGCTTGTAGGCTTGAACGTTCTCCATCGTCTGGGCTTGGGCTGGGTCTTAGCCCATATAACGATGTAAGAATCTCCCGTCTTTTGCAGACTACTTTGACATTCTACCACTGACTTTTTATGAAAACGGTGATCCAGAGAGGTTTTTTTAGAATAGTTTTTTATTTTTAAAAATAAAAAAAATATTCTCAAATAACATTTTTTAATTTTTTTTTAATGGTTTTCACTTTTTTTTAATTGTTTTAAGAAATAATTATATAAATATGTAAAATGATTAAAAATAAAACATTAGATAAAAAAAATATTTTTAAAATATATTTAAAAATAGGTTAATAATATTTTATGTTTTTAAATAGACATTTGCTCTATAAAAATAAAAAAAATTAATTTTCAAAATTGTTTTCTAAAGCAATTATTAAACAAGCTTCTAATGTTTGAATTCCCTCAAAAACATTTTTATATTCGAAATAAAGCACTACAGTCTAAAAAAATAAGGGATTCGTAAAGGTTTAAAAGCTATTTTTAAAAATTGAAAAATCATTTATAATATGTTTTTTTTTCTTAAAAGTATTTTATAAATGATTCTTTTAAAAGTACTTATAAAAAAAATGTTTTTAGTAAAAATACTATAGAAAAAAATATTGTTAAATGCATATTAAAAGTGTGTTTAAGGATGTTTTTAGTAAAATATGCTTAGTATAAATATCTTTTCTAAAATTGTTTTTAAGAAATGATAAGTAATTTTTTAAATTCTTTAAAAATGTTTTAAATTTTTTGTCAAATCAATGATTTTGCTTCAAAAATACCTTTTATGGTAAAGGCGTTTTGTAAAAGGTGTGCCAACCAAATTTATCTTTGTATGATCAAATTGTAGGCATCATACATGTTGATTACTGTTCTAGTACTTCTTCCGGAATATGTTCCAGGCTTTCCAGCTTAGGCTTACCTATTGGTTGTTGTAGGCTTGTAACAGAATCTCTTGGGATGCAGCCTGCAGGTTCATCCCTATTCCCTATTACTGTTCCCTAGATGGAGCCTGGGGAGGGAAATTAACTAGACACTGCTAAAGATAGCACTCCAATAATTCTAGACTTCATTGTTCCCACCAAATGGGGTGGTCCCTTTTGTCGTGGAGGATGGAGCCCAAAGAATGGGATTGGTCTTGTTATTTTGTTGAAATTGATCCAAAGTAGTATGCTAGTTGTAGGGTTAACTAAGTTCAAATATCTCACATGGGTTTAATTTTTTAGCCTGCAAGCAACATTATTCATCAATTCCACCTTTGGAAATCACACTGGATAAGTAGATCCAATACAAATAATATCTCTAAAGAAGGATAGTAAATATCCATGGACTGAAAAGGAAGTTGCATTGACCACATGGACTCCCTCAATACCGTCAATTCACCTTGGTTTCGTCCTCATTTCCAGGAATAATGGGAGGGTTTATCTTGCATAGCCTCACGTTTTAAAGAAATTAAGTTGGATTCGTTTTGGATTGACCACATGGACTTGCTCAGCACCATCCACTTGCACTCACTCATAACCAATACACCTTCCTTGTTTGATATTTCTAGCATCCTTCCTTCATCCCCGCTCTCCTATATAAACTCCTCCTACACCCACATCTCTCTCAACCCATCTCTCATTCTCTGAAAAGCCCCTTCTAAGAAAATATCACAACAAACACCTCTCTTTTCTTCCCTCGCAGCAGGAGGTTAAGAGAGACAGCCATCACCACCACCACCACCACCACCCCCAGAGGGTTCGAGCCCGCTGCTTTAAGTGTTTAGCGTTCTGCGTCGAGGCCTGCAGGTCACGGGTTTGATCCCAAACTTCACTTTCGCTCCCTGTCATCACTCTATGAAATTCCTACAGACACCCACAATGGCTAAAGAGAATAGAAAATTGCATTCGTGGATTGAGGTGGCTCCAGCCCCCATCATATCCCCACATAAGACCTCCAATTCTCCCGGATTGGAGACCATCACTGAGGAGAGAGCTGAGGACTATGACGACGATTCCTAATTGCTTCTTTGGATGGTAACCGGGGGGGAGGGGTTTTGTTCGAGAAAAAGAGATGTAGAGTGTTAGTGTGCATTTGTAAATTCTCTCTCTCTTTTTCTTCTCCCATGTAAATTTTGACGTCTTTCCAAGAGAGAGAAAAAATATATATTTATATATACAAGTGTGTGATTTATCATTTATATGAACTACTCGATTGTTGGTGTATATATGTCAACTTTGTTTTATTAGTGCCGAAAGCGTACCGTCGGTTTGCCCACTATGCTTTATTATCTCTTCACACACGCATTTTTGAAAGTTTCAATTCAATATTTATGTTGTTTCTTTCCCTTTCTTTATATTGGTACGAGAGAGGTCAAGAAGTCATGATGAAAATCTTCAGCAAACAGAGAATCTTGCAAGTTTTTAATTAATTTTTGTAGGTTTATAGCTTTTAGCAAATCCCCAATTCATAAAAATTCGAAAATGTCGAAAAAGTTGGTCCAATGAATTGGAAGTTGATCTCATCATTTGGTTGGGCCTTTGAATCCCATCTAAAAGGGTAAGATTTGGGGACTTGGATTCTTAGGCACATGCCCCCAAACCATTCCAAGAAAACTGCTCCAATGCCATGTTCTTAAATCTTTTCAACTATTATGACCACAAATGCAGTTTGTCAAATCCCCCAGTGAGGGATTTTTTATACTTTCTTCACTTACTGAAAAATCTATTTGTAAAAAATGATAATTATGGAAATAATTTCAGATTTATGACGATTGAAACAACGTTTTTATACAAAATAATTTTAATGCATTTATATCGTATTAAAATTATCATTTAAAATGAATTTTAAATTTCAATTTTTTTTTTTTTTTAAAAGGGTCAGCACTGTCGGCACCACCCGCGAAACTTCTTGTCTTACTTTTGGCACGTGGATTTGGAAGTTTCCAGGCAATTCCCAACCCCATTCACTGCATCAGTACGAGTGCTACTCTGTATGCGAGCGTACCATACGGGCACGCGGGACTAGACTGAGTAGTGGACGGCCCACCGCTCATCTCATCAATCATTACAATCCAAAACCGGCTCACCCAGAGTGCATTACACGTGGCAACCTAACAGCCACAAAGTTTTGAATTAGGAATTGAATGGGTGATTTGCACAGCAGTTGATTAAGCTAAACTTGGGAAACAATGATTGGAGAGTGGGGGGGGCGGTGATACGTGGCAGGGTTTGAGTGAGTGGGGCAGAATAAAGAAGAGATGGCGTGAGGTGGATGGACGGTGGTGGTGAATGGAATGTGATGGTCGGTCGATGCAGACTAAATAGTAAATATTCAATCGATTTGACTTGTTCCCGAGTCCAGCCCACCATTGGGCCACGTGTCGTACTGTGGACCCCCCAAGACCATATCAAGGCAATTTACACCCCGCTCTGGCATCAAGGAAATTCTACATTGTAGTAATTACTAATAGTAATACATTTATAAATTATTTTATAGAGGTTAACTTATATAATTATTTTATTATTTGTAAAAAAAAATTTAATAAATAATAATTATTAACCAAGTGGAAAACATAGATGGTTCAACACTTCATAATTCTAAAATAAATGATTCTTTTGGTAATTAGACAAGGAACCATTAAAGTGAGTGCTTTGAAAAGGAAAAAGGGAAACTTAGCGTTGTCTTGGTAGATTTTGAAATACCTAACCAATCTAGGAATTAAAACAAAAGTAAAGTTGAAGCAAAAGAAGTGGTGGCAGAAAAAGTAGATTACTATTTATGCGTGAAGTGCGTGGAGCATGCGCAATGTTACAGTGAAATGAAGTGTAAAGAAGATGACAGTCTCCCCAAAAGTTATGAACCTGATCAACGGAGAATTGGTGGGGGTGGTGGAAAAAGGTGGGGTCATTGAAAGCCAAGGATACCCTAATTAACGAGAAGGGTCCGCTATTACATAATTATATCAAACCACTAACTACACACTGTTTTCCATCTTCGTATAAATACAACCCCACTTCTCGGCATTTGTTCTCATCCCAACATTTCTCTCACTCTCTTGCTCAAGCTCACTGAGAAGCTAGAAAACACATCTCTCTGTGTTTCTCTCACTAGAAGAGGTGGGTTGCTATGGCCAAGGACATTGAGGTTGCAGGGCACGGAGACCTCACATTGAAGGACTACCACGACCCACCACCGGCGCCACTGGTCGACCCTGAGGAATTGGGGTCCTGGTCCTTTTACAGGGCCATCATTGCTGAGTTCGTGGCCACCCTTTTGTTCCTCTACGTTACTGTGTTGACGGTGATTGGGTACAAGAACCAGACTGATCCCTACCATCACGGAAATGAATGCAACGGGGTTGGTATTCTTGGCATTGCTTGGGCCTTTGGTGGCATGATCTTCATCCTTGTTTACTGCACCGCCGGCATCTCTGGTGAGCTCTCTCTTTCTCTCTCTGTTTGGTTAACAGGAAAGCAAAGAAAAATATGAAATAAGAGTATATTTCAATCCCCATTCAAGTAGCACTTTTTCAACCACAATGATCATCATTCTTTTAACATATTGCGGATCTTCACGCTACAACGCGCAGGAGGGCATATTAATCCTGCAGTGACGTTCGGGCTATTCCTGGCTAGAAAGGTGTCGCTGGTCCGAGCCGTGATGTACATGGTGGCCCAGTGCGGGGGAGCCATCTGCGGCTGTGGGCTGGTCAAGCTATTCCAGGATATTTACTACATCAGATACGGTGGTGGCGCCAATGAGCTCGCCTCTGGATACAGTATAGGAACGGGGTTGGCTGCTGAGATCATTGGCACCTTCGTTCTTGTCTACACCGTCTTCTCTGCTACTGATCCCAAAAGAAATGCAAGAGATTCCCATGTACCTGTAAGTATGCAGCATGTTGGATAATTAGGCTGAACTTCAGATTATGAAACTTAGTATATGTAATTTCTACAAGTTGTTGGTGATTAATCGTGTTCCTTTCGTTTGAAATGAAGGTTTTGGCACCACTCCCCATTGGATTTGCTGTGTTCATGGTTCACTTAGCCACGATCCCCATCACCGGTACCGGAATCAACCCGGCTCGAAGTCTCGGAGCTGCTGTCATCTACAACCAACCCAAAGCCTGGAGTGACCATGTAAGTGCTCTGCTCACTCACACTCTCAGTTTCAGTACTCCATTTTGTTCCGTTTGATGCCACGATATAAAGCTGATGTTAAAATCGTGTCCATGCTTGCAGTGGGTATTTTGGGCTGGACCCTTCATTGGTGCAGCCATTGCAGCATTCTATCACCAGTTCATATTGAGAGCTGGAGCTGTTAAAGCTCTAGGGTCTTTCAAGAGCAGTTCCCACATGTAATGGGGTAATGCATTTCAATCCATATGGTCCGACAGGCTCTGGATTATATGAGTTGTACATTTAGGTGTATAATAGTGGTGAGGATGTGTGACAAATTTGTGGCCCTGTAGGAGCTTGGCACTTGTTTTGAATGTGCCCCGGATCATCATCTGCTCTGTTTTCTTTCCTTTCCCTTTTTTGCCTCGTTTTGTAGTAGTGATGTTGTTGAGATTAATTTATCAACAACTCTGCTCTAATAAACTCCTTTTATCAGTTCATCCATTACCCAAAAGTAAGTACAAAAATACCTGGTCCCTCAAATTAATCCTAATTAAAGAAAACGATACATTAATTAATATTGGAGGAAGCCTTTTCCTTGGTGAAAAACCACACGCCATTTTCAAAAACGATATAAGTATGTGCCAAGTGGCCGCAAAGCAATTGGCACCTCGGTTGACATGACCATGCCCTAAAATGATTTTGCCATAGAACCAATGGAGTACTGCGTCTGCAATGTTTGTAACTTTGCTCAATTTTGGTATTTATCAATTATCGTACACTGCCTTAGCGTAATCATTGAGCTCCCTTGCGCTTAAATGTCCACACGCCTGTGCTCATTTTTCTTCGTGGATCCACGTTAAGTCACTTCAATGATGGGTGAAACTTGAAAGCTTTCGGGCAATGTGGAAAATCATGACCCTATTGTGGTATGATTGATGGATGTTTTTGAAAATTGTTTTAAAAAAATAATTTTTGACAATAATTTTTAAAAACAGGTTTTTGTATTTTTTTTTATAAATTATATTTAGGAACTAAATTCTGAAAAACAGTTTTGACTTAAAAAAAAAAAACATATTTAATTAAGTTAATAATTTTTTTTTAAATAAATAAAACAAAAAACATAAAAGTTATTTTTTTAATTAATAAAATATTTTATTCCATTAATTTAAAATTATAAATAAATAAATTTATTTTATATACATAATTCATTTTAAATGGAAAAAAATTATTCCATTTTAAAATTTTTATATCAGCTATAATTTTCTTAAACGATGACTTTATAATTATTTGTAAGTATATTAATTTTAATAATTTAAGGAAGAAGAAAGGGTTTGCGACTGAGAATATATAATGGTTGGATGAAATTTATCTTTAAGGAAATATAAAAAACAGCTAAGAAAATAGAAAAAAAAAACACGAAAAATAATCTATTATTTGAACCGTAAAAAAATAATAAAAAATGGTTTTTTAGAACACGAAATCCACCTCTTTCTTTTTTGTTTTCAAGAATATAAAATAATTTTTGAAAATAGGCACCAAAACAGCCTGTTGGGTGTTTTTTTTTTTTTTTCAGCGGACGGCGCTTTGGATTTTTTGATCATCATGTCTCATCAGGTCCTGCACTGCACCCCAACCTGGACACCATTCTCCTCCGCCTGCACCATCACCGGTCATCATCTCATCGGGCCGTGTTTTGAGGGTTGACAGAAGCAGAGGCGGTTGGAATTATCATGGGAGCTATTTAAAGTGACCTTAAATAGCCATACCCATTATCTAATTACTTAAAATGATAAAAAACTATCCTAATAATTTTATTAAAGACATTGCATAGTTAATTCAATTTTCCTTTTTATCATATGATTTAGACTTGATAAGTTGAAATTATTATCTCTGTAAAGTCTAGTACGACCACCTTCAAAATTCATTTTGAAAAATAGCTTTTTGTTATCTCAAATAAAAATTTGTTTTATAAACTTAAAAACAAGTTTGATGAGTTTTAAACTATTCTAAATATATAATGGTTTTTAAAAATAAATTTAAGATGCATTAAAATGTTTTATTTAGATTTTTCGGTAAAACAATTGACAATACGGAGAATGAGAATTTTTTTTATAATTATTTTATATGAGTTCCAAAATTTTTAAAAATTGCAAGTAAGCCCTGGTTTTCTCCTAAGCTCTTAAATATTATTGTTATTTTAAGTGATTTTTTAATTAATTAATTGGTTAAAATGAATGAAATAATTTTCATATTTGTGAATTTAAACTCTTTCATATTTTTACTTGAAAAGTAACCAAATTTTAATATAAATGTCCTTAATCATTACAAATTTTTACATGAAGTTTTAAAAAAAATGTTATTTTTATAAGAAAAGAATGAGAGAGTTTTTGTTAAAATGTGGCAAAAAAAAAAAAAAAAAGATGGAGGATTAGATTTTTAAAATTGGGATTTTAACGACCCTTTAATCAAATAACCCATTTTTAATTTATTTGCAAGACTGGGCCCAATACTCTACTTTATGGAGCGGCCCAAGCCCTGTTTTATTTTGTCCAGGAAAGTGCGGTGCGTCGAGTCCCCATTTTTCTCTAAATCTCCATTGACGCCGGCTCCGGGTATGCTCGCATCCGAATGAATCTCTCTGCCATTTCTTTCATGATAAAAATATATAGATATCTCTTAACCACATCCATTAGTCGCTTTCTAATCTTATGGTTCTTACTTCTTACGTCTCAGTTCCGTGGATCATAGATCTGATCAGAATTGTTCTCGAGTGAAATTATTTTTCACCTTTTCTGATTATATTTTTGGTCCAATTCTTTGTGCTACACGAATTCTCTAGTTTTTTTGGTTTCTATCATTACTTATCTGTGTTTCTTTACCCTCTGTTTGTTTGCTAAGAAAATCGAAAGAATATAAAATTTTGAACCCTATTTTCCATATTGTTTTGGTAATATTTGGGAAAAAAAAATGCATTTGACCGTATTAGTCTCGTTTGGATGGACGGGGTTTTGTTTTATACCAAATGATTGAAAATCTACTATTCATTGTCCTTATTTCTTTCCTTTTTCCTACCTTTTCTTAGACAAATGGGGGCAATCTGATTTGTTGGCCTTTTAATTATTGGAAAACGTAATTGGGTCTAATCTATGTCGGTTTGGTTGTGAATGGGAGTATGTATGTTTCCCTAAAAATCCTTCCAGAAAGATGAATGTTGTGGTGACATTTTTGAAAGTAATGGAAAAAGTGATGATTCCATGGATTTGGGGGATGTTACATGTCATTTACGTGAGAATCTTTTCCATTTCTAAGACCGCTTCTCAATTCAATTATGCACATTCAATTTTGTGGAGAGTCATACCGTTGTTAATATTGTTTTTGATTTCCGACCAATTAAGTTACAATTTAAACTACATCTTCACATAAAAAAATTGTTGATTCTATTGGTCTAAACCATTGTAAGAATTTTTACAGCTGTTGGTTCTGAGTTGAGAGTTTCTCTAAGTGTATCAAGATGGATAATTTCAGATAGATTTTGTTGACATCCTCTCTTTCAAAGTTCACATGGGCTAATCATTACACGACATGTCTCCAATGTGTAAATATGAGCTACATCATGACATGACCAATTATAGAGCCTCACACATCTTGAAACTTGGTAGTACATGCTCTAGGCCACTCCCTGCTGATATGACAATTGGTGCACCCTGCCCTTGGTCTATGGACAAGTCCATGTTTTTTCTACATGGCTTCTATGCCATGATGTTGTATCATTTGGACATGGATGCCTATCTCCAAATATATTAAGTTATCCGAATATTCGTGCTACATGAATGTCCACTGTGGCAGATGCTGAATGAGTTTCTCCTACTCTAAAGGTGACATCAGGTACACTTGCGAGGTGATTATTACACTCTTGTTGTAGGAAGGAGTGTATATTTCTTCCAAAATGCTTATGGCTAAATGATATCTTAAATCACTTTGAAGGTGTCACTTTCGACACAGTGTCATGATGCTACCTTGCCTCTCCAAGTTGGGAGTAGGGTTCGAAAGGTCCAAAATAGGATTCACACATCTAAGTGGTGGAGTTAGTTTTCCACCACTAAGTATTTTGGGATTGGTTTGAGGGTCTTAATTTGGTGCATATAGCTAGAGATTCATCAAAGCAGGGTTGACAAGTATCGAGTCTGTCTTGGTCAAAATGTGAGGGAAGGGAGACCATTATGTCTTTGTGATACCTCATATTTAGAGGTTTCCACATCATCCTTGAACACTTAAATTAAGAGTTTTGGGGAACATTATAGAAAGCCCCTATTTCCCACAAAAAGAAAGAAGGAATGAATGGTTGCCTGCTTGGTTGGATTCTCCACTTGATTTAATTGCTATTCTTTCCAACTCCCTCTCGCCTCTTACTTTGTTTCACTCCCTTCTTAAACTTTTGACACTTCATTGTCCCATGTGGTTGACCTCAACAGTTAAGAACCTTACATAAACATTTTTGGTGACTTCATTGGAAGGTAGTACACTAAATGGTGACCCTAAGGGGTAATACCCAAGCCTTTGATGAAGCTTTCAGTGAATCTTATCCACCATTACCACCACCACTTTCAACATTTAACCAAAATGAGAATCTACCTCAAGTATCTAATTAAAATGAAATTCTTGTTGTTATGGTTCCAACCCTCACATCTTTGGCACAAACTTAGAGCCAAATTCTTATGCAGCTTCGAGCTCTTGAACCAAATCAATCCCTTCCTATAAGGATTTACTAGTTATCAAACCTCGCTTATGGATGCGAATCGGTCAAGAGCATATGTTCCTTATCATGTTACAGAGAACATTATGAACATTGTTCCAAACTTGTGTCATGAGTACATAACATTAGCGGAAGTGGAAGTTGTACACCATAGAGAATGTGAAAAAAAAAAAGGCCTTACATCAACATCATGATTATGATACCAGTCCTCCATAACTTATGGAGTTAGTGGCTTTGTAGTCTACCTTATCCAATAGGCTACACAATTCTTATTTTCATTCTTTTCAATAGTTACAACAGGAACACAATTCATTGAGACTCTTTAAATTCATGGAACCAATTGTAACCTTTGACATCGAGAATTCTCTAAATCCATAACTGATAAGGCATACACATGGTATTCTAGCTTGACCCTTAGGTCAGTGTGTTCATGGGGAGAAATGATTGCTGTGTTTCACACCAAGTTTTTCAATGTTTAGGAACGTTTGACATCCATAGCATTATTACAAGAGTGTCAATGTTATGATAAAGACCTTATGGTCCATCTTCGACAATATTGTGAGCTAGCAGTTAAGTTATTTGAAGACACATTAGTTGGAATGTGTGTTGCTAGGATGGTTGCTGAACATAAGGTTCATCTTGAGAATATTCCTATCCCTACATTCTCAAAACTTTATGAAGCTACATGTTGAACTAATTTTTCTGTTCGAATTATCCCAAGCCTTGTGCCAATTCCCATTGAGTTCCATGGACTTGATCCCTATGAATGACTTAGCTCACCATTGGTGGGAGCCTATTTTGGCATAATTAAAGGGCCATGCAAATATGACAAATATAAGAGACCTTTACCATTTTACCCTTCAAAATGGATAACTTGATTTGTGAAAAGGAATCTTGGCTTGGTGTATCAATAGTATTAAGGTACACATTCACCTAGCTCAAGTTCATGTAAACACTTGTGATGATGCATATGTGGGTCTTTGTCATCATATTTAACATCAAGGGTACCTTGTGTGGGTCTATTTTATACTTGATTGTCAAAAAAAAAAGAGGAAAGTATACCTCACATTGTGTGAGGGGGTGAGCTTGTGGCTATGAGGTGGCAACAAAAAAAAAAAAAAAGTGCAAGGTGATGATAGTTATCTAACTGCCTAGCTGCAATAATAGTAGGTGGGGCTTCTTAGCCTATTTATCACATTAAAAAAGTAAATAGCAAGTCATCTTGCATTTTACAAGGTGGTGGTCTAATTTTATTATAAAAATGAAACAGGAAGGCTTTATCCCTACTTGTGCCACCCCTCAATTATTTATTTTTTGTTTATACATACAATTTATTATTCATTAGTTTTATTATTCTATTTAATTATTTGTTCATATAAAAAACTGGCATTATTTATTTATTCATTATTTTTTACCTTGCTTTGTTCATTTTACTTTCTAAAAATATCTATTCATTGTATTTTTTAAAATAAAAAGAACATATATTTCTAACTGTGCTATACAAATGAATTATGCATTATGAGTATTATTCTATTTAATTATTTGTATGATTATTTTAAAATTCACATCTTTTCCTTTTTATAGTGACTTAAATGTTAAGAATTGATTCATTCAAGATAATATTATGTAGCAAGGTATACATTATTATTTATGGCCTTATGAAATGATTCTTTAATCAGTTATGAGTTCCAAAATGCAACATGATTTCCATGAGTATGCAAGCTTGCTCCATCATTGCTAACACTGCCTTTTTAGGAGGTTATTAATGTCCTATTTTTCAAAGTCTACGTGGACCAATCATTATGTAGCATGTGTTCAACGTGTGATATATGCCAATTATGGAGTATCATGTGTCTTGAAACTTAGTAGTGCATGTTCAAGGTTGCTTTCCACTAATATGACACTTGGTGCACCTTGCCCTTGATCTCTGATACATGCAAATGTTCATATTTTTCCTACTCAGTTTCTATATCATAGTGTTACATCATTTGGATTCGGATGTTTATCTTCAAATATATTTTGGAGTTATCCAAATGCTCATGGAATATGGATGCCCTTCATGGCAAATGGTGAGGGGGTTTGTCCTACTTTATGTCTTGACGAGGGTGACATCGTGTACATCTAAAAGGGTGATTATTTCACTCCTTTCATTGGACTGGGTGTATATGTCCTCTAAAATACTTGTCGCTAAATGATCTTCTACACTCCTTGAAGGTGTGACCCTTGACATAGTCAGACAACGGCATGATGCTAACACACTTGCCTAAGTTAGAAGCAGGGCTGGTGGGGGGTCAAAAATGGACTGGGCGCATATTGAACACTTTGGGATTGGTTTGAGGGTCTTGGTTTAGTCGTTAGAGCTAGAGGTTCACCAATGTGGGATTGAAATGTATCAAACCCATCTTAGCCAAAATGAGAGAGAGGAGGGACCATTATGTCTTTGTGATATATGTTTTTTCTAGAGGATTCCATATTATCCTTGAACAATTGATATGGAAGTTATTATTCTGGAGCACTCTAAAAAGGCTTTATTTCTCTCCAAATGATAGAAGAAAGGGTTGCTCCCTCTCCTGGATTCTTTCCTTGATTTCATTGTCATCATCTCTATTTTCTTCTCACCTCTTTCTCTCTATTCTACTCTCTCCTCAAACTCTTGACACCTCACTGTCTCATGTGGCTAACCTTCTATAGGTGAAAGCACTAAATAAATAGATTGAATATGTTAAGAATAGATAAACAAAGTGTTGTGCCATTTAAAGTGTGTTGGGTGGTATAGGGATTTCTAGTTTAGCCTTTGAGAGTGATGCTTTTCAACACAAGAATTGATGTAGCACAGAAAGTAAAATGTAAGGAGAGTAGTGTATACTTGAAAGGACCCTAGGAATCACTCCTAGAAACCTTTGGGCTTCACAGCCAAGTGCTTTTTGTATCACACAAATAAAATAGTGGCTTTTGAAAATTCATTCATTCATTAATTCTTCTCAAAAGATTAGTCAACTACTATATAAAACTTTTCTAGGGACTTATAACTCATTGGAACTAGACACATAGTAATAATGCAACTTGAAAAAAACAAAACTTGGACTAACTACTAGACCACATTAAAGACTATTGGAAAATGACAATAATAATGATTGAAAAGGGTAACTTATAACCATTGACTAGGCCCATAATTTGATTTCTGGAAAGTACTTTCTAGGCTAAACCCATATTGAATTATATAAGATCCCAACTAAGGCCATTATCATCTAAAGAGTGTTAAATTAAAGTTTGGGCCTTGGAGCCTTCTCCTTTGTGCCTTTGATAAACTTTCCATCAACTCCCATCGACTTAGGAAGACTGGACCTTGACGAGTTAAAGACATGGAATCTCTCATAAAGGTCTTGATTCAAGTGTTGGAATTCCCTATATGTGATCTAGGTGCAATATGAAAGTGGCCTCCCTCTCCATTTGACAAGATACTTTTGCTAGCTCCTTCCTCTTGTTGAAACAATTTGGTGATCAATAACATCTTCAATTTCCTCTTTTAAACGAGGAGCTGGTGGTAAGCAAACATTTGGGTCACCATTAGTTGTAACATCTTTAGCATTAGAACATAGGGCAAGGTCCTTGATGTTGAAGATGTTACTAAGGCCCACATTTTTTGGAAAATCAAGAACATAAGCATTAGAGCTAATTTTCTTGAGCACTTTGTATGGACTAGCATTCTTTGAGTGAAGTTTCTTATATGTACCTTTAGGATATCATTCAGGTTTTATCCTTACCATAACCATATCTCCTTAAAATCAACAAACTTTCTTTTCAAATCAGCATGTGCCTTGTAATTCTCATTGCTGAGAGCAATCTTCCTTTGAACAATGTCATGTAAATCATGTATATGCTTACTAAAGCATCAGCTTCAACACTTGGTTGTGCTTCCATTGGTAATGGAACCAAATCAATAGGCTTCTTAGGAAGGAAGCCAGCCACAATCTCAAACGGGTTGCAACCTGTAGACCTATTTACTGTTGTATGCAAACCCAGCCATTGGAAGAATCTGATCCCAATTAGTGACATGTTCTCCAACTAGGTAGTGAAGTAGATCACCTAAACTGCGGTTAACTACTTCTATTTGGCTGTCGGTTTGAGGGTGAAAAGCTGAAGAAAATTTCAGCTTTGTATTCAGCATCTTCCGTAAGCTTCTCCAAAAATAACTCATAATATTTGCATCTTGATTAGAAACAATAGTCTTAGGCAAACCCTGAAGTCGGACAATTTCTTTGAAGAACAGTTTAGCAACATGGACAACATTCAAAGTCTTTGAACATGGGATAAAGTGCACTGTTTTAGAGAAATGATCTACCATGACAAATATGGAGTCATGTCCCCTGAAAGTTTTTGGCGAACCAAAGACGCAATCCATGCTTAGGTCTTGCCATGGCTTATATGGCACAAGAAGTGACATGTATAGTCCAATATTTTTCTTCCTTCCCTTTGATAGTTGACATGTGCGACATTTAGACACATTCTTAACCACATCTATTTTTGAACTTGGCCAATAAAAATGATCTTCTGTCATCGCAATTGTCTTATTTCTTCCAAAATGACCATATGCTCCTCCGGAATGCAATTCCCATATCATTGGCTCTTGAAGTGATGTGTTAGGTATGCAAAGGTGGGTCCTTTGAAGAGTTATCCATCATACAACGAAAAATATGGTTATGCTCTCAAGTTTTCTGCTACTAAGGCAACATACATATATAATGCTGAAATCCTTGCAAGAATTATAATCCCGCTTCAACAAATCAAATCCCACAACTTGTATAGCCATAGAAAAAAAATCATACACCACTCAACTAAGAGAATCTGCTACCTTGTTCTCAACACTAGATTTATGCTTAATAACAAAGGTGTATTCTTGTAAGAAAGAGGGTCATTTCCCATGACGATGGTTATGCTTCATTTGAGAGTTGAATTACTTGAGAGCTTCATGATTAGAATATACAACAAACTCCTTTGGAAGGAAATAATGGCGCCAATAGTGCAAAGCTTGAACCACAACATAGAATTCTTTGTCATAGATCGAATATTTTTGCTTTGCTTCATTCAGTTTTTCATTGAAAAATGTAATGGGATGTCCTTCCTGATTGAGCATGCCTCTAATTCCCATATTCGATGCATCACAAGTTACTTCAAATACTTTTGAAAAATTGGGAAGTTGTAGAATAGGAGCTTTATGTCACATGATGCTTCAAATAACCCTCCCCATGGGCTTATATAGGAGGTGGGAAGCTTCTAGATTACTACACTTGGCTAATAGAGAATTGGAATAGTGTGGGGTGTTCTAGAATCTTCCAAAATCATCTTGTACATACCCTTGTACATAGATTAGTGTTGGAGCTTTTAGATTATTCTTGATTTGTAAGGAACCCTCCAAGGTTCCAGAGAGTTCCATTGGTGCCTCTAAATAGGTGAGAGCCTCATTTGGCCAAGACACCACCCAAAAACCACTCAAATCACTTTCTAACCAAGTAAGTGAGTTCCCAAACCATTTGTAAAGCTTCCTTTGAGCAATAAAAGCTTCCATTCTTCAAGAGTTGCCTACTACGCCTTTTAAAGCTTTTGAGTCGTGAGCATCTTAGCCTAGTAAGCTAAGCATTGGGAGTAAGGCTGACTTAGCAAGATCAAGTGTCTTGACTTGCTTAAGTGTTGCACGAGCTTAGGAAAAGACTAAGTCCGTGACATTTCGTTAACCGCTTCTTTATTACTTCAAAAGCCTTTGTTGTTGCCTTAGTTCAAACAAACTGGTTTTTCTTCATATAATTAGTGATCGGAGCCATGATAGTGCTGAAATTTCTGATAAAGTGTCAATAAAGTGTTGACAACCCATGAAAACTTCGTAGTTCTTGCAATAGCAACTGGCCATTTTAGGATGACTTTTACCTTATCAGGGTCTACTTCCCTTTGGTTGAAACAACAAAACCTAGGAACACGGTAGCTGAGGTCATGACAGAACATTTTTTCAAATTTATGTAGAGTTTCTCTTGTCAAAGGATTCTCATAACTTGTTGCAAATGGGACACATGATCTTCCTCGGTCTTGCTATAGATTAACATATCATCAAAGTAAACAACTAGAAATTTGCCAATAAATGGTTGAAGTACTTGATTCATGAAGCTCATGAATGTACTAGGAGCACTGGAGAGTCCAAAAGGCATGACTAGCCACTTGTAGAGACCATCCTTTGTTTTAAAAGCAATCTTCCACTCATTCCTGGGTCTTAACTGTATCTGACGATACCCACTCTTCAAATCTATCTTTGAAAAGATGCAAGAACCAGCCATCATACCCAACATATCATCAAGCCGAGGAATGAGAAATCGATATTTGATGGTTATCTTGTTGATTGCACAGCTGTCTACACACATGCGCCAGCTGCTATCTTTTTTTGGAGTTAGTATGGCAGGGACAGCATAAGGACTTAGACTTTCACAAATAAATCCCTTGGATAGCAGCTCCTCCACTTGTTTTTTAAGCTCTGCATATTCAATTGGATTCGTATGATAGGCTGGAAGATTAGACAACTGAGATCCCGACATAAAGTCTATAGAATGTTGAATGTTGTAGAGTGGGGGAAGTTCACTAGGCGGATCTGCTGGGGCTATATCCGAGAAGTCATTGAGCAGTTCAACGACCTTTTTAAAGAAATGCTGTCAGCATCTTTCATGCCAACTTTTTTTAGTCACTACAACATATATAACCCCATTTTCCTTGCTCTTATGCTGAAACTTCTTCTTAGCAAGAATATGAAGAGAACTCTTTATGCCTTCAACAACTTTTATTGACTTTTGAATCTGATATTTTCCCATTTCAGCAGCAGTCATTGGTTTCAACACAACCCTTTTGGTTCTTAAACATGAAACTATACGTGTTCTCTTTCCCACAATGATGCACATCTTGATCATAAAGCCAAAGAGAACCAAGAATCATATGTCCTCCTTTCATAAAGGTCACATCACACCAAATAGAATCACTATAAACACCGCAAGAAAGAGAAATAAGACAACGCTGATTTGCTGGAATCATAAAGCCAAAGAGAACCAAGAATCATATGTCCTCCTTTCATAAAGGTCACATCACACCAAATAGAATCACTATAAACACCGCAAGAAAGAGAAATAAGACAACGCTGATTTGCTGGAATAGACTTGTTATTTATCCATGTTACTTTGTATGGTTGTGGGTGTGGCTCAACTGGAAGTTTAAGATGCTCAATTGTGGAGGTTGAAACAACATTCATGCAGTTGCCATTGTCAATAATGAGTTTTTGAGTGTGATTCCCGCATCGGACTAACATGTGGAAAATAGAAGTTTGGTGCCGATCTTCTTCCTCAATTTTGGGGGTTGCAAGAATACGTGTCACAACAAAAGCTAGTAAAATGCCCACTTCATCATCCAAGTCAACAGGATCATCAACTCCATAGTCAAACGAGTTTTCATTTTGCTTATCCTTTTGTAGTTTTGGTTCCTCTTCATGTTCTAGCCCAATATGCAAGTTCTTCTTTGGACAATTGTATGCCATATGGCCAGGTTGTTGACACTTGAAACATTTGATTCCCTTACCCTTAGGATCAGCCATTTGAGAAGAAGATGGCTTAAACCCTATAGGTGGATTAAATGGATGAGATGATCCTGTTTTCATAATACAACTTGTGTCATGGAGCTTCTTATGGGCAAATTCCATGGTTGTAGCTCCTGGCTTCCTGTTGAATGAATATCCCACGTATTCCCCCATGTCTAATGCAACTTGGAAAACATGTTCCAAGCTGTATAATGGTTGACACAACAACTCCTGCTTGATTTTAGGTTTTAATCCAGCTTTGAATCTTGCAAGTGTTTGTTGAGGGTCTTCTGTTATTTGACTCTTTGTTTTTAACCCATCAAAGTTCTGCATCTACTCAGCAACAAGCATGTTATTCTGCCTCAAATTAATGAGCTGGTCACATAACTTATAATAGTAATTTGTAGGCATGTATTTCTCCTGAAGCATAGTGTTCATCTCTTGCCATGTGCTGATTGGTGGTAGCTCCATCCTTCTAATGTCTCCTTCAACACCTATCCACCAAATTTTTGCTAAGCCCACAAGTTTCATTTTAGCAAATCTCACTCTTCGATCATCAATTATGTCATACCAATCGAAGTACTCTTCAATTGCAGCCAACCAATCTACAAATTGAGTAGCATCCACCTTTCCTTCAAAATTAGGAACCTCCACATATCTCTAGTAGTGTCACAAGATTAATGTCTTCTTTCAAGCAATCCTCTAACCCATTCAGGCATAGGGTATTATGGTGCTTGAATTGCCTCTTGCTTCTCCGCATTTTCCTAGTTGGTCTGAGATGATTCCCCTTGCTCAACACGTGATGATTCATTAGTGGGCTGAGATATTCGTGTTTCGACGTTCCTTAGCTGAATGTGGAGGCTATCAAGCTGATCCACAATCCGAATTAGCATCTCATCATTTTGGCTATCAGTTAGTCTTCCTCTAAAACTCATTCTAGATCATGTAGCCATGATATCACCTCGCTCCAATACCAAAATTGATGCAGTATAGAAAGTAAAATGCAAGGAGAGTAGTGTATAATTGAAAGGACTCTAGGAATCACTCCTAGAAACCTTTAGGCTTCACACCCAAGTACTCTTTGTATCACACAGAAAATAATGGTTGCTGGAAATTCATTCATTCATTGATTCTTCTCAAAAGACTAATCAACTACCGTATAAAACTTTTCTAGGGACTTATAATTCCTTGGAACTAGGCACATAGTAATAATGCAACTTGATAATAACAAAACTTGGATTGACTACCAGACCACATTAAAGACTATTAGAAAATGATAATAATAATGATTGAAAAGGGTAACTTATAGCCATTGACTAGGCCCATAATTTGATTTCTGGAAAGTACTTTCTAGGTCATATTGAATTATGTAAGATCCCAACTAAGCCCATTATCATCCAGAGAGTGTCAAATTAAAGTTTGGGCCTTGGAGCCCACTCCTTTGCCCCTCTGATAAACTTTTAAAGGCAGCTGCCACTTGTCTCCATCAAGAATGAATTATAAAAAGACTTGCTAATTTAGAATTTAGTTGCTTATGCTATTTTAGAGTATGTTGAAGGAGAGAAATATGACATATAGCATTGTATTGGTATGTGATGCTGCATCTTGAACTGTTTTTCAGGAACACCTTCCTATGAAGACTAATTGGTTTATTTCCATTCTCTTGTAGAAGAGCTGTGCCTCATCCTTTTAACAAGCATTTAGTGTCAGTTTTCTATTTTAGCTGATGCATGGAATGTGGTATTTTCTAAATGGATGACTTGATATCTGCAAAACTTGGGAGAGGTTTTATTGAACACATTGATCTTTGCTAGAGACAAAGCACGCCACATGAATTTGTCACCTTTTGGAGCTTACATGTGGCATTCTTTAACCTTAAAGATTCAGCCTCTGCACCAAAGAAGGGTGTCCCTTTCCGTAATTAGTTAACTGCTGCTAGTCTACCATCAGAACTTCAATGATAGTTTACATTTGTTGCTGTATGCTAAATAGACCTCTTTGGTTGGGAATGGCTTTTTCTAGTTCCAGTTGTGTAGAACAGTTGAAAATATATTATTTAACATAATGCTTTTTACTCTTTTGAGTAGCAATCACTTAAATTTTAGAACATAGAATTCTAGCTGGAATTATGGGACATAGGCTTGTACCATGGCATCTTCAAATTTTCGAGATTCTGCAATAAGCAGAATGTGCATTTTTCTTCTATTTTTGTGTTTCAATTCCCTGAACTTTTTGAAACATTGATATTGTAAACTATCTTTCTTTTTTCCTTGGTCTTCAATCTATTAGCTGATTATTAGCATTCAACCTATGGTTGATTATGACAGTGGATTAGCAACATCTGCTTTTCAAACTAGATTTTATCTAACCTCATAAGATTGCAGTGACCATAATAAGAATGCACTCTTTCTAGTTTGTCCGTCTGTCAACCTATGTCATTTATTTCTTGTAGGAAACTGTCTTTATGGCCTTTTGTGCTATCCTGATGCTGTTAATCTTGTCTTAAAAATCCAGTGTAGCATTTGTAGGAAAGCATGGAAAGCAGTAGGGGTCCTGGTGGAATTCAACAATTGCTAGCTGCAGAACAAGAAGCTCAACACATTGTCAATGCTGCCAGAAGTGGTAGGCTTGCTACTTTTTGTTTTGACATATTTTCATTCCTGTTTCATCTTTATCTCGATCTATAATTATAAATTGATTAGCCTCTATCTATTTCATATAACGTATAAATCTGTATATGTTTGAAGGACAAGCTTTTCTATGTGGCCTGCATAGAAATCCTTGCTGTGTGGTTTATTGTATGGTATTATGAATGGTTCTAAAATGCCAGTGAGGTATATATATTGATAGTTCAATTCATTCAATGTTGTGAAGTTATTATCATTATTTGCATATATATTTTAATCTTTTGTATCTTCTTTTGATTTTGTGCTTTTATTTTATTTGATTATGACTTAATATGAGCTTATCCTTTCATGCCTAGGGGCTGATGCCTAACACTTATTATTATTATTTTGATAGGCCCTTATGCCTAACCCATATGGAACATCTAATTCCTTATGCTATGCTTTTGCCTTTTAAAGCATTGGATGTTGTGCTCAGTTCACACTTCATACCATCAATTTGACAGGTTTCCCTAGGATTCTTTGGACATACAATTTCCATGTTGCCCATGTAGTACAGCATGTGTTCAAATCCCACTCTATGAAAAATGGATGCTTTAAGTGTGTGAAATTATCAAATAAACATGGCTTCAAAGAAGTGAAATCTCTAAACAGAAGTAGCTCCTGTTCCGTACATAGTAGATACATCTTTATGTTAAGGACGATGCTGTTCTTGATAAATTAAGGTAGGTTGCGTTTGCAAGTGTAAGATATAGATAATTCTCAGTTGTAGATACTATAAACACTGCATTATAAATATGCTTGGTTGCATGTGCAGCTGGTCAGTCTGGTGAGAAGATAAGCAGTGAAACTGGATCTCTCTTTTTTGAGCTAGAGAATTCCATCATTTAATGGAACTGTCTCCTATAGAACTTGTTTTTTTTTTTTGGATAGGTAAATTTTGTTTCTATTGGGACTTGAACCTGGAACCTCCCACAAACCCTCCCCATCCCTTTACCACTTGAGCCAAGCCTCAAGGGCAATTGTCTCCTATGGAACTTAGCATGTGAAAAGCATAAATGCTATTGTTTTTGTTCTTACAACTCAATGTAACATTTAGAACTGGTTTTCCAAATTTTGTTTCCTAATCACTTTGGTTTTTTGCCTTCAGCAAAAATGGCTAGACTAAAACAAGCCAAAGAAGAGGCTGAAAAGGAGATTGCTGCTTACCGAGCCCAGGTTGAACTTGAGTTCCAGAAGAAATTGGCTGAGGTAAGTATAGGTGGATTCAGTCCATTCATAAAGAACTGAGTCAGGTTGACCTATTAAGGCTTCTGAGCCTTCTTCACCCATATGGCATGTCACAATCAATTTCATGTTTGCTTTGAGAATTTGGAGAGCAATGTGAACTCCAAATGGTGAAGGAACAAATTCCATAGTGTCTTTCAATAGTCTCACGCTGCTTATATCTTGATGATGCTTGATTTATAGCCATTTATGTTTTTCTCTACATTCTAACTCTTGTCTATTTCCTGTGGTTATCTGGTGACCATACAATACAGAGCAGCGGGGACTCAGGTGCTAACGTTAAGCGCCTTGAACAAGAGACACAGGCAAAGATTCATCACCTGAAAACAGAGGCTGGGAGAATATCACATGATGTTGTCCACATGCTTCTGAAGCATGTGACAACTGTGAAAAACTGAAATGAATGGCTTTGATGGCTTAATGTCGGACCGTGAATTATTTATTACACATGTCTTTTTTTTCCTGATCCACTTAGATTTCCTGTGGCTGCGGCTGATAGGATCCTTGTCCGTTGTTTACCCTTAGTATAAGCCAGTAGCTGTTGAAAATAAAGAAAAACCCATGTCCAATGTGTTCTTCATACAAAGGATAGTCCATGAAATTGATTTGCTGATTGGTGCATTTGGCGGTAGGCAATTTTACTTTTATGGCTTGTTAATTTTCGGGAGCATGGCCCAGCTAGATGCTGATCCTATCATTGTAAAGGAAATGGACTATTTCCCCTATCATTTTCCTATGACTTTGATTTCCACATATCCAGAAATGGGAGGGTGGGTCAAACCATATATGGAACGTTTGGAGTGGGATGGAGTGTAGTGGCAAAAGGAATAATATGAATGGTCTAATCTGGATAACCGAGGTGCTATTTTGAAATGAATGGTGGGAGGGTCCAGTGGAAAAGGTTTTTATCATTTGTGGACAACACTGGAGGCTGGGCGACAGAAATTGGATGACAGTACATTTTGTGGCTGGAGAAAATGTGTTTAACAATTTAAATGCGATAGAGCTGACCGTCGGCGGACCAATCGTTGCCCTGTTGTTTGGATAGTACCTGTAACGACCCGCATCCAACCATGTAGATACTGTCCGCTTTGGGCCCAAGGGGGCCCTCACGGCTTTAAAACGCGTCTACTTGGTTAAGAGGAGTCTCTACATATATAGTGCCAGGAACATTCTCCCCTATCCGATGTGGGACATCACAAACACCCCCCATGCAGACACAACGTCCTCGTTGTGTCCCATGGGATTGCGGGGTCAAACAGACAAACACTCCTTACTGAGCCAAACAAACCCCCACATCGGGGTCAAGGATCGGTTCTGATACCATTTGTAACGACCCGCACCCAACCATGTAGATATTGTCCGCTTTGGGCCCAAGGGGGCCCTCACGGCTTTAAAACGCGTCTACTTGATTAAGAGGAGTCTCTACATATATAGCGTTAGGAACATTCTCCCATATTTGATGTGGAACATCACAGTACCTTCTACTTAAAATTCTAAATTTTGAAAAATATCCAAGTTCCACAAAAAGTAGTCCATTTAATCACTCTCCCCTACCCCCACCTTTTTTTTTTTTTTTTTTTTTCTTTCCTATTCTCTTTAAACAAAATTTATTAGATATGTCGGTTAGACAGTGGTCCAGCTTTTTTAATATAGAAAATAATCCCTCCACAAAAACAGCGAAACGGGACACCAAACCAAAACATTACATAAGGACAATATTCTTGAATGCCTCTCCTCTTCACAAACGACCTTTTCCTTTTCATGTCGTCTGTCTCACATGCCCTGCCAGCATTCAATTCAACTTTAGCCTGTGCTTTTAAGTAGTTGCAGGGTCGTGTCCTCTACCTTTTACAAATTATGCCGTTATTTAACTGAAACTTAATCTCAAAGAAAGATGCCTGGAATTGTTCTCAAAAAATGGTTTTTTAAATAACAAAAGAGTTTTGTGAATCTGTTCACCTGGGATAGAGGTTTCCCGGTACCTAAACAGAGAAAATCTAAGGTAAATTTAAGTTAAATACTCTGGCACAGAGCAAACCACATGGATAAATCATAAGCGGGACCCAGACAAAAGATCATCTACCTGTTCTACAATCACCATGTGTCCCCACAGCTGATTATTTTTCCGTGATCTGGGGCGGTCACGAGATCATGCAAAATGAGGGCGGCTGAAAATGAACAGAAAGTGAGCACATAATTGAGTGATTACATCACATAAATGGTAGTGGGTTGGGACCCAGAACTATACATACATTGAACTTTCTGTTTGGTTACCCTTGAGATTTTGCGTATCACAGGAATAACATTTAAAATTTTTGAAGATTAGGACACCCCATTTGGGCATTGGCTGGGTATGCCATGTCAGATAAACAGTGAGTCATTCAGATTAAATGGTGGACAGAGAGGTGACAAACCATCCATGTGGTTGAGAATTTCTAGGACATTTTGGAGGCAGTAACATTCTGCAAAAGGAATCACTCTTTTCTGTTCTCTCCCAAATGCCAATAATCATGAATTTCAAACTATAAATGCTAAAATAAAATTGTAAAATTTGGCAATAAAAAGACAAAAAAAAAAAAAAACACTTCCAGTCTCCCACAAGAGTGAAAAGTTACACTAGTGGATAAAGATCAAAGAATGAAAGTCCAATGCGTAATGACAAGAGTAGATTGCATTTGATGCAATTTAGGTTGCTGTTCATTGTTATGCTTGAGGGATTAATAAATTGGTCAAATTCAGGCGTCAAAGCAAAGAGGACAGAAGAAGATGGAGTCGAGGGAAGACGACAGAAGTGATATCGGGAAAGAAAAATATTAGGATCCTCTGTTTGTTTGGCATATTCAAGTAACCTACACATGCATGTACCCATATGCGTTCCTGAACTGGCATCAACTTTTTCACCGCTCAGTCCTTTTCTGTAATGCTCCAAAGCTTGTTTGGAAACATATGCTTTGCAGCCCCCTCTTGACTTTTGGCCGCTTGGGGAAACAAAAGACAGCAACATTTTAAAATCAAAATATGGTCGGTTGGGTTTTTTTTTTTCCAAAGTTTGCACGACAGTGGGGGGATGCTTTTCACTCTCACATTTCTCTCACCCATTGCCTAGAAGGAGAGATGAACATCACTGACCATTAAAATAACTAGGAGTGGAGTTCAGTGAAAGAAATATTTAGGCAAAAAGTAGTGCAGAGCCGTGGCAATCCACTACCAGCTGCTGATAAAGCTGCGGCAAATGATAGGTTTCATTGTACAGGAATGATATGGGTTAAGATTTGAAGAGGGATACAGTTTGAATTGAATAATATTGCTGGGTTAAAGCAAGTGGTCCAAACGTCACCCATCAGTCCAAATGGAATGACCTTCTATGAGAAAAAAGAAGAAAAAAAACTAAAAAAGACCACTTGATCTTAACTCAGGCAGACTTTTCTTTGCTATAATATATATAATATAGAGTAACATTAAGTGGGCTGTCTCTTCTCCTCGCCTTTCTATAATATATAAAACTTTTGAGCTAAATTCAGAAAAATCACAGCAGGGGTTGAAGTGATAGAAGGAGGATTGGGTAGTTTTTGAAGATGGGGGCGGGGGTTGTAACTGAGGGAGTAGGGTTACATTTGGGGAAAGTCTCAAGTGAATGTGAGTGAGCCAGTGAGGTGTCCACAATGCATGTGAATGGCGCTGACAGGCGCATAAAGGATCTTTTCCAGTCCTATGAGCTTGTAAGTTGTAACCACAGTCCTGGGTAACTCCTTCAGTACTTTCTAATTCCAACGGTCATAACCAAACTGTAAAAATGGCGCAACCCATGTTCCTTCATCATCGTCATCACAGCACAACAACACAAACACCCGAGAGCTCTACCTTATCTGTCCATGCCTCCTCTGATCCAAACCCCATTGCACCATGCCTATCCTCAACGCCCTTTCTCCACTTGTCCCTCTTCTCCTTCTCCTTCTCCTTCTCCTTTTGTGCATTCCCACTTCGGGGTTCGGATCCATGGGACCCATCTCCGCCGCTTTCGGCGAACATGGTTTCTTCTGCGCTATCGACGCCGGCGGCGAACAGAATGTAATATGTTGGGGAAAGAACAGTTCTTCGTCTCCCACCCCTTCTGCGTCTTTTAGCAACATTCCTCCCATGGCAGCTCTCTCCGGCGGGAATGGATTTCTCTGTGGCATTTTGGCGAACACGTCGCAGGCGTATTGTTGGAGCTTGGTTGCTTCGGGTATAAATCTCGTTCCTTCGGTGTTTCGGAACACCGCTTATTCACATGTCGCGGCGGGCAAGAATCACGTGTGTGCTATCAGAGGTTCTTATTACTCTGAAAATGATTCGGGGACTATTGATTGCTGGGTCATGAGTGGAAGACCAAATAATAGTTTGGCTTCTGTTGAGAATAGTAATTTTGTTGATCAGTCTATTAATAGTCTTGTTTTTAGGAAGGTTGTGTCTGGGGAGGGGTTTAGTTGTGGTGGTATTAGAGAAGGTGGCATTGTTTGCTGGGGACCGAACGCCTCCAAGTTGGGGGTTTCTGGGGTATCGGAGAATTTTAAAGCATTAGCTTCAGGGAGGGGTTCTGTTTGTGGGATTTCAGGGGTTTCTGGTGAGGTGACGTGTTGGGGCGATAATGATACTTCTGGTGCGCCTCCAATCGGTACTCGATTCGTAGCACTGTCTGCTGGTGCCAGCCACTTTTGTGGGATTAGAGAAGACACTCACGAAGTTGGGTGTTGGGGGAGCTTTAATTCGTCACTGGTTCCAAAGGGTCCTGGGTTTATGGCGATTGCTTCATCTGATTTCACTACCTGTGGTATTAGGGAAGATGATTTGGTCCTTGCTTGCTGGTTTGCTAATTTGTCGTCACCGCCTGACTCTGATCCTCCATTGCAGCTGTGCAGTCCGGGACTTTGTACTCCTGGTCCTTGTGATGAGGGTCAGTTTGCTTATAATGCAAGCATCCTCAATGAGCCAGATTTGACTAGCCTGTGTGTTAGAAAAGATCTAAGCATTTGTTCACCTTGTGGGCTGAATTGTTCTGAAGGGTACTTCCAGTCTAGTTCATGTACCAAGAACGTGGACAGAGTATGCACAGCTTGTTCTCTTTGCCAGAATAGCTCTTGTTGGGATATTTGTGGATTTCAATCATCATCAGAGATGAGGCAAAAGCATCGGCATCAATTTGAAAGATTAGCACTCATAGTTGGGTCTTCTGTTTTGGGTTGCTTGTTGATATTAATTGGTTGGTGTCTTCTTCCTCGTTTTATTGGCACCAGAAATGAAGAAGGGGTTAAAAAACAATTTACTTCTTGCATGGGTAAACCAGTGCTGGAAACTGACATTGATGCGGATTCAAATCTTCCTGTGTCTGCAGCCCCATGTCTTGGAACAGCTCAAGTATTCCGGCTCTCAGAACTAAAGGATGCCACTAATGGGTTCAAGGAGTTTAATGAACTTGGCAGGGGAAACTATGGCTTTGTGTATAAAGCTGTCCTCGCAGATGGGCGGCAAGTAGCTGTTAAAAGGGCCAATGCTGCCACAATAATCCACACCAACAGCCGAGACTTTGAAATGGAGTTGGAAGCTCTTTGCAAAGTTCGGCACTGTAATATTGTGAACTTGTTGGGTTACTGCTCAGAGATGGGAGAGAGACTGCTTGTTTATGAGTTTATGCCCCATGGGACATTACATGACCACCTCCATGGTGGCCTTTCTCCTTTAAATTGGGGTCTTAGATTGAAGATTGCCATGCAGGCAGCAAAGGGGCTGGAGTATCTTCACAAGGAAGCTGTACCTCCTATTATCCACAGAGATGTCAAGACTTCAAATATTCTTTTGGATTCTGATTGGGGAGCACGAATTGCGGATTTTGGGCTTCTTATTCCAAATGATAGGGATTTCAATGGAGACATGAAAAGTGATGTTTACAACTTTGGAATTGTGCTGCTGGAGATTCTCAGTGGTAGGAAAGCTTATGACAGAGATTACATGCCACCAAGTATAGTTGAGTGGGCAGTACCACGCATTAGACAGGGCAAGGCTGGTAGTATCATCGATTGTTATACAGCTCTTCCAAGAAATGTTGAACCTCTACTTAAGCTGGCTGATATAGCAGACCTAGCTGTGAGGGAAAATCCTACTGAGCGTCCCACCATGTCAGATGTGGCAATCTGGTTAGAGCAAATTGTGAAGGATGGATTGATTTTGTAGTTTTTAAGTTAGATATTTGATCCACATATTGAGCAAAATTCAATTGTTAAACAAAATTCATGTCACAGCAGCTTCTCGGTGAGTATCGCTTTCTTGCAACTGTACATTTGTTATGAGCTTATTGTACATTATGTTGCTGAACTCTCCGCCCACTTTTCCTTTTTCTATTTTTGTTTATTTAAACATTACAAAGTGGATGAGGCTGTGTTTGTTGGGCCATACCATCTTCTTTGTTCTTCTCTGGAAGTTTTGTACAATAATTTTGCTGTTTTCTGTAAAGCTATGCCTTCTTGTATTTAAGGAACACACTTTTTCTTCTATGCATGACAATGGCCTGGGGATACTTGTCAAGGAAACAATCCCTTTTGTGTTATGTATTTGATTTTTGAATAAATTCACAATTTAAGTAGTGAAAACGCTGTTCTGATCACTTAGATATTGTTCAGTAAACAATTGTCTTCTATTGGCTAACATCCTAGTAAGTTTTTTATTATTATCTCTCTCTCCTTTTTTATTTTTTGTTTCTTTTTTGTTTTGACTTTAACAATGTCCTGAATTATCATTGTTATCATTATGACTGGAAGAGATGACAAACACCATGCATGTGCACATTTTGAATTCTGAGAAGAGAGAAAATGTGTGTTAAATAATGATAAACGGATAAAAAGAAATAAATAAAATAGATGTAAAGAAATGAAACAGCATGACCCTCAAAAGATACATACAGCTCTTGAAACTTATAAATAATTTTTTTTTTAAAGAAATGAAATAGTATAAGAAGGGAGATACATGTCATTGCATCCAATCTTAATCTTCAGGTCGCTATTGCTTGCATCCATGCTGAAGAAAAGACCAAGATAGGAGAAATCATTAGATATGGAGAATTTTAAAGCAGTTGAGAGTTTAGGGAAGTTGAAGTTGAAAAGGTAAAAAAAAAATGAGATGAAGTTCAGGCGGGAGACCCATAATTTGTTCTTAAAATTTTTCAAATAATATTGTCTTTTTTAATTTATTTAGAGAGCACTGGAGAGAGGAGAAATTCTCTCATTAGCTTTTTACATAGTGTAGATGTTGGGTGAAAAAAGGAGTAATATCCAACTCAGTTAATCATTAAACTAGTCAGTCTTGGTGCTTAACTTTCTTGATATTGTAATATATTATCTGTTGATTGACAAGAATATGGTTTAGTGGTGGGCATTAACTCGTTTTTTGTGCTTTCATAGAGGGGTGGGTTCTTTTGTAAGGGGGTGAGTCGTTTTTTTCTATACTGTAACTATTTGAGTCGCTTCTTTAGCGTCTCTTTTTTCAATACATATATCACTTACTGATCAAAAAAAAAATAAAAAATTAACTCGTTTAACATAATTATCTGTGAGTATTGAAATGGACTCCTCTATGCATAGAAAGTATAAAAAATGTTCCAAGTTCCAACATCATTGGGTTGACACTCTTCTGCATTTTGGACCAATCTGGTACCAGTGGATATGGGTGAATATTGTTAATAGTAATCATAGAAACAATTTGATTTTAGTGCCTAGTTTCCACATGTGGCCTTATTTTCCATCCCCTTTTTTTGTTCTTAACACCTCCAAGAATCTACATTTGAGACTCAGAATCTTGGGTCAATGGGGGTGGATGGTGAAATTTTGGAATTTCCATTGAAGGCAAGGACAATTAAACTTTCAGATTTTTGTGGTGATATTACTCTTTACCTTCAGCATTTTTCAATATATGTTTGTTGCATTTGTCCATTGACAAAGAAAATGAAGTGCGAACTGCCGGACCGACTTCTAATTTTACTCATGCAATATGACATGACAAGATGACATACAGCTTCCCAGTGAGTGACCCAGTTGCAAATTTTTTTACCTTGGCAAAGAAGGCTAGGGATATGAGCTTCCCAACTGTGGTTGATTGAAGTTTCCATAAGATTGATTCTGACAAGAAAAAACAAGGAAAAGACAGAACTGGCAACGTATATGAAAACAACATTCTGATCCATTTGAGCAGGTCTTCCTCCCTCCCTCCCTCTCTTTTCCTCCTTAAAAGATTTTTTTTCTTTTAATCTTGAATGCTTGGTTGGGATGAAAAACAGAAATATGTGGCCAAATGAGAATGTTTGAGAATGTAAGCATGGATCTGGAAGCTATAAAAATGTGTATGCACATTGTTGGCATCTGGTCACTACAAAAAATTTTATGGGGAAAATAATGCAGATTGAAATCATATCAGAGTAGTGATATTAGATTTTGTCCTTGTGTAGTTGAATTCATATTGTGGGAAATCTGGTTTTCATAAAACACACATCTGCCACTTATCCAGATTTATTTGGTTAAAATTTATGAAAAATTTTAACTGATGGAAGTTCAAGAAATTGTTTTCAATCACTTGATTTTTGTTATTGTCTTCTCACTTACAAATCAGTTTCAGTTTCTTATACTTTGAAAAATAAAATAGGTCATTTCAAGAAATGGCTCACTCTTGAGATGGGATGGGATGTTGCATAAATTAGTTGAACTAAGACAAAAAATTTGGTGACGTCAGAAAAATCAGTTTTACATGGGAAAATTCTTATAGATTCATGTGTTTGCGCTATATGCATGATATAATTGTCTCTTTGAATACTGCAGACAGGAGTAAGTGGTATATTGGATGCTATAATCATGGTATAGTTGTCTCTTTGAATACTGCAGACAGTAATAAGGTGTATATTGGATCCCCAGAGACAAAATAGTTCTGTTCTGCTACTGATTTTTCTAATATTTCAGTACTTGTCACACTCGCGTCAACTCTCTCTCTCTCTCTCTCTCGCAGAAGGCCTTCATTTTTTTTTAAAAAAAAAAAGTTACTAAAGCTAGTATTACCATCTTCAGAAACTTCCATGGGCTGATAATTCATGTGAGGTATGTTCTCCCATTATCGTCTCCTTGTATATTGAAAGATAATGATTGATGGCATTGTGTTCATATGGTTTAATGCTTTCTGGTTGGATATTGTTTCTTTTGAATCCTTATTCACAGTCCTGGTTTCATTTAAGAGCAAGTTGGAGAAAATCCAGATAGTTTTCTATGCAGGTTTTGATAATGAGGCCATCAGACTATCTGAATACTATCAGTTTCTGGTTAATGCTACCTTTCCTCAGTTCCTGTCAATTGCATTCATAACTAATAGTAAATCATCATCACATAGGCTCTTTTGCCTTCATTGTAATGGATCTTAGAGGAGGGTATCACTTCAATCAAATGGTGTTAGTATTGGGACTAAAATGTCAATCTATTTCAGGGACTGAGTATTTGCGTGAGAGTAGGGCTGCAAGGAGGCCTCATACACTTGTACTGAACCATCTATTCCCTGCATTTCTGGCTTAGTTTGTCATATCATATACTTTATTGGTTTTTATGAGCTTGTGTTAGCCTCACCTACCTACAACATTGTAGCTCTAAATTCAAAAAAAAAAAAAAAAAAAACTTTTGGTTTTACCCATTGATCAAAATGAACAAAGTGTGGAGTGCTCTACTTTTTAGAAAAGGGGTTGCATTTTGACCCACACAGCAGAACACAAACCCAAATGCCATCACATTTGAGCCAGAAACTGTGTAGAAGGGTCCACTGTTTAACCCTATGGAGCAGTCAGGTGCATGCCATGTTTCCTTTATGTAATGAAGAGAGGGCTGTGTGGCTTCATTGACTATAGAGGTTACTTGAGAGACTCTGAAAGCTGAATTTTAGAAACTTTGCATTTTCCCTGCAAAGGGAGATTCCAATACCTCATTCTTGAGATTGACTTGGGAGGAAGCCATCGATTATTTTTTTTTGTAAGAAATGAGAAATTCAGGGAGAATTCCAGTGGTACATGATTGCTTACTGCTGCTTGCTGCTTCCTACAGATATTGGCAATTCAGTTTCAAACACATTATGAAAGAAGGCAGTACTATATATATTTGGACTTACTTGAGATTTTTGGAGATTTCTAACTAGGGAATAGTTCCTAACCTTATAGGTCATGGTTGATTTTCCTTCCTGTGGACCCATTAAAAAAAATTATGCTATGGAATTGATTGTGGTAAACTTCTCTCTTTATAGTTGTTGATTTTGAATATATATGCATACTGTTAGAATGCATAATGCTTATATGGATTGCCGTACTTTTCTATGAAGCTTTTGGCTTGAAGGAAAGTTCCGTCTTCCTTGTTCATATAAATCATTTCTAGTAAATTACTTATTTCTATGAAGGCTTTAGGGATGATCTTGCTGCAAAGCCAGTGAATTAACCAGTCCTGGACATTTTTGTGTAAAACTTTCATGGTTAAGCTGATAATTTGGTGAGCTCAGGCTTCAAGCTTTGAGTCCTGCACAAAGGATGCTATCAAACTTTAAATCAAAACCCCTCATGATTATGAATTAGTCACAGGACAAACAGAACAGAGGGGCCTGAGGGAGAAGCAGCAAGCCCTATGCATTTCCCTGAGAGAGATGTAAGGCCCCAGTTATCCAAGGCATACAGGTGTCTGCTGATAAAGTAAAAGGAACAGGCTCAGATCTGCATTTTCATATGGGCAATTATGCGAGAGAAAGAGAGAGAGAGAGGAGGGTCCCAGCTCCCAAGTAGCATCCAGCCAGCGAAGTGGTGCCAACCCTTGTGAGTTCTGAGTTCTGGCTTCTGACAAAAGAGAAGGATTCGCGGACCTTGGGTTCCTTCCAACCTCTAAACGATAAATTTCTACCAACTTTAGACTCAGCCCCTTTTACTTTTTCTGTTGTCAACCATTCTTCACAACCAAGGAATGGAAACACTGCAACCTTTTTCCGTTTGACTTACCCTGATTCTCCCTCCTCCTCTCTAGGTTCTGCTCATTGACCCAAATGCAATTACTATCATGTTCGTACTATGTATTATGGAATCAAAGCTGTCTTGAACAGCATATGGATATGAAATCTTGATTCTCCGTGTAATAAGTAGGAAAAAGGTTACCAATATGTAGACATGTGTTTTTCGTGGGCAAGGATGGGAATCAACTTGTGTTCTACTTTCAAAAATTTTAATTTTCATGTAGTTGCAGTTTGAAATTTACGTCTTTTCAAATTAAATTGATTAACACATAAAGTGTTGGCCTGGTTGTATGAGTGATGCACTTACACCATCACAATGATGATAAATTCTTGGTTGGCTTGTATGGCACCTCTATTTCATGCCCATTTTGAGGCTTGGATGCATCAAGGGTAGTGGTGCCGGGGGTTCAGTGAAGCAATCTAGGGGCTGGACTGGCTTTATTCTGTTGTGTATGGTTGTTTGAAAAAAAAGGAAGCCAGCTGACGTGCATAACTAGGGTTGTGGCTTTTTTCTGCAGCAAAGTTCAACTTCACGGTTTTACAGCAGAGGAATTGGATCTCTGACTCTGGAAAAGAAAAAGGGAAAAGAATGAAAGTACCATTCATTTCAGCCAATGGTATTATTGGCATGGGCTTCAGATTGTGAAGCTCTTGGGTTTGGTCTAGTCCTATATATGAGTTGGGATCTGAGAGAGTGGCAGAGGTAGCAGGGTGAATAGAGGGGGGAAAAGAGGCTTAGAGCCAATTTAGACTTTATCCTTTTTTTTTTTTTTTACATATTGGTTATTAAGAGAAACCAGAGGCATGCAGTGTAGTGTGTAGATTATATATAGTATGATAAGGAACTAATTAAAGATAAAAGCAGGCATGAGGAAGAAAGAAACAAGAGAGAGATGGGAATCCAATTCATCCAACCACTCCCAGACAAATCAGTTTCAGAAGAGGAGAAGGAAGCTTTGCTTTATGATCCCATAAAAGAAGATGATGATCCGCAAAGGCCTTAAAACCGTAACCCAGATTTCTCACCTAACCCTTCTCTCTCGGCGTGCAGCTGGGGGATGGGGGTACATCTTTGCCCCACCACCTCCTTTCTTTCTCTCTTTAAACCCCTCCCCAACCCTACGACTTTCTCAAAGCTTAGAGACCAAACTCAAAAGCAGGAAAAGGAAAAGTGGCTGGCAGTTCAGGTGGAGTTGTTTCTTCTCTGGTGTCTACTTTATTGCCAATTTGCCAACTCAAAAGCTACTTGCTCACTTGCTGGGAGAAGAAAAGGATTGAGAAAGAGGTATGGGAGCATAATATCTCGATCAATTTTCAACTGCAACAGACCTCTTTTTCTCCTCTATATATATTCTCCTCCATATCCCCCCCACATATACATTTATTCAGGTGTCTTTGTTTCCCCTCAGATCAAGATGTGGTGCTTCCCCAATGCAGGAAATTTATTCTAATGCCACTAGTGCAGCACTTCAGATTGAAATCACCATCCTGGGCGTCGTGGTCACACATGAAGAGAGAGAGCTGGGAGTATATAATGAACATACAGATATACCAGTCAGTGTCAGTGTAATGAATTTTTCATTTAATCACTTCTGATTCATTCAGCTTCAGCAGCATGTCCATGCCTTCCCTTGCATACTTACATGCCTGGCTCCCTGTATGCCATTTGCAAAGTCCACCCGAGGATCGGTAGCCTTCGCGGATGGCGTGCGAGGAGCCATGCATGCATCTTGCTTAACCATTCCCTCTCCCTGCATGTCTCTAATCTTCTTCTCACTCTTCTCAATTTTATGTGCTGTTAGAGCTTTTTTGTTCCGTTGTTACTCCCACATGCACAAAGCTACAACATGTAAATCCCAAAGAAGAACATTTATAGATTTGTTCAGGCTTTGGTACTTGGTTAGGCATTTAGAAAACCCACATTTTCTTCCTTGTTAGCCTTTATAAAGGATCCTGAAAAGACTGAAACTCAAGTTCCAAAGTAATAAAACCGTCCTCAAACTTAAATAGTAGGATTAATGAATTTGGGAAGGTGTGGGGTGTGCCTGCCCCCATTGCCCAACTAAAGATCATATCACCCTATATATGGAAGTAAGACTAAGTACACCGCTTTTGATGTTTTTTCTTGCGATATGTAGCAATCATAGGTACTAAGTGCACCATAATGAAGCAAAGCCTCGGTCACTATGCTGACAATATCATGTGATGCATAACTTGTGGGACTGGAAAGCATTTATATCTTCTTGGTTTTATCCCAAAATCATTGACCAGTTTTAAAATTTTTGTGAAGTTCCCTGGTTTCATCACAGAACGGTTCCACAATTTTGAAAATTTTGTGCCCCACGGCGCAGAAATCATCTCAACCCTTGTATATATAAGGGTCCCCTCCCCTAATCACACCCATATGGAATCAAACATCCCTCTTGCAAACAACCATTAAGGTCATCCTTGGACAATAGTCTCCAATGACTGCTAGCCACCAAAGGCTTTTGACCGAGATGTCCCTGTCCTCTTGAGAAATAAACCAAGTATCACGAGCCCACCAAATTAATGGAGTTGTAGGGGAACATTCTTGTTTACCACGTGGATGAGCATACCTCATTTGAACCAATTAACACAGTTTTGAGTCCTAATTGTGACCCCTTTCATCAGGTATTGCATTGATACTCTCAATTCTTTTTTCTCTTTCTTCCATTATAACTTTAAGAAAGCCCATTGGGCTAGAAGTTACAAGCACAGTTTGGAGTAGCCAGGATGGCTGAATCACAGCGGGGGATCACCCGATTAAGGTGCGCTTACTGTGTTCAATTACACATCTTCATGTGACTCTCAATTTTGCTACTCCTTTAATTTTTCGTGTTTGTTAATTGATGAATGGAATTCACTATGACGTGGGTCAAAGAAACTGCAGAAACTATCAATGAGACTGAGATTTAACATCAAATAATACAGCATCCGTGTTAAGGGGACCAGAGCTCCCAGTCAAGGATGGGTTTGTGCTGGCGCTCTGCGTGCTGGTACTGGTGGAGGCCTTGGAGGAAATGGTTGGAAAAGAGCGCCTGTGGCCTATTTTAACGGCGGTGAGATCTGAAAGAAGTCCCGGTTGTGATATATGAACATCATTAACATTGATCTCATTAGTCAACATCTTCACGGCTGCTGACATTCGGGGGCGAAGGCCGCTGATCTCTTGCACACAAAGTAGGCCCACCTTTAAGAATTGAATAGCTTCTTCTTCAGGGAAGTCCTTTAGCGTGGGGTCGACTAGCTGCAGAAGTTTGTTATCCGTGTACATTTCCCATGCCTGCACAAGCACGTATGCCCATTGGTTCGTGCTGCCAAAATTACCTTACTCTTTTCCAGATAAATACAGAATTCTCTGCAGTTGTTCCCTTTTATAGCAGTAAAGGATCATATGGTTTGTAAAACAAAAGGTATATGTTTCTTGTATTTTAGTAAATTTGAGGTGGTTCTGTATGCTCTTGGGCAGCCTCAGTTCAAGGGTAGTAAGAATGGATAAAAATTTTACCTTTTCGACCAAATAATGTTCGCCGTGTTCTAAGTCATATTCCACGACTGAGTGGCCACTGATAATTTCAAGGAGGAGCACTCCAAAACTGTAAACATCTGATTTTCTTGTCAAACGCCCGCTAAGAGCATATTCTGGAGCAAGATAGCCTCTTTTGCATTGGCCATTGCAAGAAACCCCATTAGCATTAGGCTTTTAAAAACATAAGTAAACAAATATACCAAAAGACAAGGGTAATGGAAAGCAATGGGAGGAACCAATCGTTTCAACTTACAATGTCCCGGCAACACGAGTACTAATATGAGATCTGCTATCTACAAACAGCTTTGATAAGCCAAAATCTGAGATTTTGGGGGCGAGATTCTGATCTAGAAGTATATTGGCAGCCTTAATATCCCGATGTATGATATGGGGTTGAACTTCCTCATGGAGATAGGCGAGTCCCCGACCTACTCCCAATGAAATGCCCCGCCTTGCTTCCCAACCAAATTCCATCCTGTTCTGCTTTGCACCTATTAACCACACAAACAACATCAGTGACTTGATTTCATGTTTGCTTCAATTCATAGAGGGATGAGAAAAAGAGAAATGCAGACCAAGTAAGGTTTGTGCAAGGCTATTGTTCTCCATATAATCATAAACCAAAAATCTGCTAGCTCCCTCGACGCAACATCCTTGAAGGGTAACCAGATTTTCATGCTTGATATCTGTCAGTGCGGATAACTCAGAGACAAACTCCCTCTCCCCTCGCATCGATTCAATTTCAACTGAAAGTACCTTTACAGCCACTGTGGTCCCATCTCTTAGCTGGCCCTTCAAAGTCCAATCAACCCACATCCCAAAAAAAACAAACACTTTTATCAGCATCTCAAAAGGTGCCATTACCCGGATGTGTTAGCAACTAGTTTATATTATATTCCAATAATTTGCAGGTGAAGTGACAACCTTGTAGACAGAACCAAAGCCTCCTTCACCAATCTTGTTTGATGGGTGGAAGCTATCTGTGGCGATTTTCAATTCTTTATAAGAGAAGACTTGAAAATTTTCACTAGTGTTTCCTCCTGTTTCTGCAAATATGCGCAAAAAGCAATCAAAAGCTGATCCTCAGACAAATGGAAGAACATGGCAGAGCAGAGATTGAAACATAAATAGATGATCAACACAAATGATAATAAAGGGTAAGTGAGAAGAAACAGAAAGGAAGCAGAAAACTCGAAATTTACCTTGCCCGCTGCTGCTGCTTCGATCAACTTCCGGCGGTGATGATGGGGAGAAGCAATTTGAGAAAGAAAAAGAGAACTTCATATTGAAAGTACCCTCAATCGAGCTTGGTTTCTTGAAATTTTGGGTTCAGAATCTGATTTTCCATGGCTGATTGATGTGATGGAAAAGATAAAGATTGATAACAGGGAGCATGCAGTAGAAAATCCAGACGTCTACATAAAGGCGCTGCTGTACACAGAGAAGGTTCTGAGTTACCCACCAGTCTCCCATCTCATTTGTTATTTATTTATTAAAAAAAAAAAAAAAAACCATCTGACGAATTTTCATTTCTTTCCAATATTTTCCCATATCTTTCATTGTTCTGCCAATCATCACGTGGAATGAACGTGATTTGACCAAGTTCACCCCCTGCTTTTTGACTGTTCTATTCCAATATTTAATTATAAACCCTACCTAACAGGGAACTTGTGTTTTGATGGGGTGATTTGGTAAATATCTATTCCATTGCCACCGCCTTCTTCTCTCTTAGTGATGTCGAAAGAGAAGGAAGAGAGAGAGGGAGATTGTGCAGCTGATGATGATGCCGGCCGGCCGGCCGGTTTCACTGGAGAGGGAGGGAGAGGCGCGGAAGGAAAAAAAGAAAAAAAAAAAGGGTAATCTCGCACAAAAAAATTGAGCCGGCTCAGAGTGCAAAAAAAAAAAAAATTTTCACATTAAAACTAGTTTCCAGATTTTATAAAATTGGGTTCTAAAAAATATATATTTACCAAATCACCCCATCAAAACACAAGTTTCCTTTTCCAAACTTCCATTTTTAATTTCCTGTCTTGACTGTTTGATCGAAAATGAATGCAATTTAAAAATTATTATAATAATCCATCCAAGTTTATGATAATGGATTAGTTTAAATACATCATGTCCTCATCACCCCCACAATTATTTTTGAGGTTAGCTATGAATGAATCATCATCACTGCTTCCGTTGCAGCAACCATGGCCTTCCCCTGGTGGTGAATCTGGTCATTCCTTTTTGTTTTTTATCTTTTTGTCCTTTCACATCTGTTTTTTTTCCTTTCTTCTCCTTTCACACTTGTTTTGTTTACTCTCAAAATGCGAGGGGAAAGACGTAATCGTAATTTTAAAAAATAGTATTTAAAAATTATTCCTCAATTTTTATAAAATAAAAATTGAAAATATAAAATATTTTTAATAATATTAAAAATAATTTTATATCTAATATTTTATTTTTAATATTTTACATATTTGTATAATTATTTATTAATACAATTCTCAAAAAACAAGTAAAAACAATACAAAATAATTAAAAAATAGTTTTGAAAAACACAATTTTTTCTTTGTTATGAACAAAGAACATAAAATTGTTTTTAGTTATTAAACAGGTTTTTCAAGGCTTTTTGTAAACTTATCTAAAATACGGTTCCAAATAAACCTTTAATGTATTTAAAAATTTTATATTATAAATTTTTGAAAAAATAAATATCATGAAAAAACTATTTTCTTTTATATTTAGTTTATTGAAATATATAAAAATCAAATATAATTTAAATTTTAATATTTTTAAAGTAATTTAATATTTATACAAATAAAAGTAAAATAAATTTATTTAAAAAATATTTTATTAAAATGGATAAAATAATACTCAAATTTTAAATTTAACTCTTTCCATGTTTTTTCTTAAAAAGTAACATATTTTTAACATAAATATCATTTATCATTTCAAGTATTTATATGTAACTTTTAAAAGAAATTATTATTTTTACAAGAAAATAATCAAGGTATTTTTTTCAAATGATGTAAAATAAATAAATGATTAAATTTCAAATTTTGGGTTTTCAAATAGAAATATTTAGTTAAAAGTGATGAAATAATCCCTAAATTGTGAATCTAATCATTTCTATGTTTTTTCACAAAAAGTAACTTATTTTTTAAACAAATATCATTTATCATTTTAAGTATTTACACGTAGATTTAAAAAAAGAAAGTTATTTTTACAAAAAAAAAATAATAAAGATTTTTTTTTCAAATAAAGCAGAAAAAAAAAAAAAAGGATAGAATGTCAAATTTCAAATTTTGGGTTTTTGAAAAAAAAACCCTAAATTTAAATCCATCCATCAAAATAATTCAATAATTTTAAATCCATTTTTTTCAAAAAAAAAAAAAAAAGTAATGCAAGAGGAAGGGAGGGTATTGATAATTTGATATTAATTGATGTCAACAGAACTTAACTAGGAGCAGCGAGTCCACAATCCAAAGACCATTTCCCAGCCCGTTGAACTGGATCTTGAAGACCGCGTACAAAAATGAAAATGAAAATTTGATATTCCAAAATTTTGAAGCAGTCAAAGGACAACAATGGCTTGGAACCACCTCTCCTAGGGATGTTTTAAAATTGAACTGCTTTCAAAGGACAGATTCACATGTGGAGTCTAGTCTTCGAACTTTCAAGTTTTGAACCAACATAGTTGGTTTGAGCACTAATTGTCTTCTTAAATATCTGAAAAAAAAATTTGAGGGACGAGGGAAAGATTAGAAGCCCGATGATCTGCCAACCCAATTTCGTTTTCATTCCGCACTGTGGGAGACCCGGTTGCAGTCACCTCTATTTTTAATTCTTACCTTTGAAAATGAGGTCATAGTTTTGAAAGACCATGTGATTGCGAGACGGTCTGAAAGGGCAAACGAGTGGCGCGTGTTCAACACACCGAGTTTCTAGATGGTTGGAAATTCTTCAAAGTCATGGGCTTGATTTCTTGGCCAAACATAGAATGGGTTTCATGAAAGCCTAGCCTTTGCCTTTGATTTGGTATTCGAGAGTGACAAGGCGAGAGTATTCGAGAGAGAGAAGCCGAGAGTATTCGAGAGGAATGCGTCTCCTTTGCGCGTCTTCTTCAGTCTTCACCCGACCCCGTCTTTTCTTTCTTTTTAATCTTTCACTTTGAATACAAATGTAGAGTTAGAAATTTGAATAAAGAATGTGGAAAGGCGTATTAGACTAAATACTTGGTATATGATTGCTATGTTTATTAAATCTTTTGGAAAACATAACGAAAAGAAAGTGAATCGAAATTGTAAAAAAGGAAAACAAAATTGGAATGAAATTAGAATCACATATTCCTTCAAACATTTATAAAATTAAATGAAAATAAAAACAGTTCAAAGGGTTTATTTATTGGAATAATTGTGACATTTATGACCACATGAAATTAATCCCCATTATTCTAAAAGTTTGACCAAAACTTTGAACCTAATGTATTTACATTTTCCATATTATACGTTTAACGTATGTGAAAAGTTTAAATATATGAGGTATATGAAAATACACCGTATTCATAACTAAAGTCATGATCTTATCAAATTGTGTTAAGACATAATGGTCAAAGTTATGTGCTTCCGTTCAAGTTTTTATAGATTATGAATATTACATGGAATTGAAAAAAAGTTAAATCATATAATCTAGTATGAAATATTTATTTGTGAATCTTTATAAAAGGTCATTTGGTATGACATAAAAGGGTTTTTGGTTCCTCTCCCCACACTCATCTTGAGTTTGTAAGGTTTTTTATTATTTCTACAAACATTGAGTGAAAGAGAGTAAAGAGATGTAAGATACAAGGTGTTAATACAAATACAAGGTGATAAGGTGCTAATCAAAATAATTCGATAAAACTAACCTCACTTTTTTCCTCCCTCTCCTACTCAGTCTAGATCTTCAAACTTCTTAATTCAGTTTTTCCCTATTTGAAATAGGTGAATGAATGAAACTTTGATTTTTGATTCTTATTTGATCAATTCTTAGAAAGTCTTTTTTTAAAAGAAAGTTTTTTTTTGAAGGCTTTATATAAATTTCTATACGAATATGAGATAGTTAGTTTTTAGAAAATTATAATAATAGGTAAAATGTTTAACCTTTTAAAGGTGGGAGGAAAGAAAAAAGTAAAGTTGACTAAATATACTACTTATATTTTACGCTTTTGATGCTATTTTTGTTTTAGTTCATTAGTGGTGATCTTCGATAAAGGTATTCATTATAATTGTGTAGTTAACTTTATTATATTAATAAACATTACTTTCAAGTGGAAGGCATAACGCGTCTTTGAATTGGACACAAATTCAAAGCCCACTACTAATGAACAAGTAGTCCCATGACTCCCATCCCATGCCTTACTCTTCGAATGGTTTGGGCATAGTTTACAAAAAGATTATGATTGCCATTCCACTAGCATGAGCCACAACTCTAGACAAATATTGTGAACATTAAAGAAGGGTGTATTTCACACCTAAGGAAGTACTTACAAAGGAAAGGGTAGTCTTGGTTTTGGGCCATGTCCAACTCCCGTCGAGCATCAAGAACCCTGCTCCCTGTATATCGAACCACATTGGGTCACAGGGCCCAAGAACTCTCCTCCCTGTATACCCAGCGTAAGGAAATCATATTCCAACATTGTAACAACCCTAAATTATTCTAAATTATGGTTCTAAGTATGAAATAATGTAAACCTATCATTTTACTCCTCTTGGGTTTTAAATTTATATATTCAAAGAGAGCCCTACCACTATTTTTTTTTTTTTTTTAATTCCTATGGAATTTGTTGTCCCAAATGTCCATAGATTATTATTTAATAAGAAGAGATCCTATGGGCGTAATCTAAGAATAACGACACTTAAAATTGGAGAGTCGCCTCACTGTTTTGACTCGAAGCAGTATAAAAATACAAAACAGGGAAATTTTAAATTCACTGGTGCATTTTCAGAAAGCTTCGACCACTATTTGAAGGTATTGTCAACGAATAATGATGACGGCTACCATATCTTCAATTATTCCTTTTTTTTTCCTTTCCAAATTTGTTCGCTAACCTAACCAATATATAATACTTATGGGGTTGCTTCTTTCCTTATTCTATCATTATATTTCTCGTATGCCGACAAAGGCAGCTGCCACTGCCCCCATCCATCAAATCTCAACCCCCGTCACATCACTGGGTAACATAAAATATGGGACGAGATGGCGGTGAACATGAAACTGGAATACTCGTATACTCTTTTTTAAAGATAATGTCATTTTTATTGTTGTCAACGAAACTTAAAACTTCATGGGTATCAGGGGCTGCGGATGAAGTTTGAGAGGCCGAGGAGGAGGAAAGAAAGATACGAGTGGATTTGTCTGTGGGGGTAGTTCCCCTCTTAGGGAAGATATCATGTTGGGGGATTCTTAGTGGAGTACGCGCGTAGGGCATTTCAACAGAGCACTGGTGAAACCCATAAAAGTATTTAGAAAAAGAAATAAAAAAACAGGCCAAGAATTAACATCAAATCCAAACCAAAATTAAAGATGGATATTTAAGATTTTAATATTCTCTTTTTTTTTTCCCCCTAAAAGAATGCCAAAAATTTTGGTTTACCTCACTGATATTTTTTATTTTTTAATTGAAATTTAAATGTTGAAAATGATGGCATCCCGTAAATGACAAGATTACAATGATTTAAAAAGGTAACCGACTTTTGTTTGTCTACGTAATTAAAATGAAAGGACAGTAGTGATGATTTCATTTCATTTTTATATTTTTAATTTTTAATTTTTAATTTTTTTATCACATTAACAATTAAAAAAAAAAAAAAAAAAAAAAAACTCTTATTCAAATAATAGAGAGCAGAAGGACCAATCCTCCAAAGGGCTCAGATGTGCAACCTCCAAAATGGAAAAGTCCATAATTTCAGCCCAAAAGACTCTGCAGGGTGGCTGTCCATACTTTCTTTCTATAGTAAGTACTATCCACTTCTTAATCTAATCCATTCAGAATTCTCACGCCAACTCACTTTTTCTTTTAGTCGCACCCAAATTTCATATTTATCATGAAGCCAATAAATTTCCATGCGTTCACCTATATTTGAAGTGAAAATAATATTAAAAAAAAAGTGGTTCACTTTAGCATAATCTTTATGTGTGTGGAGGAAGGTGGTGGAGATGGTGTTTTGGGTGGAGCTTTACGCAACCCCATTACCATTACCATTACCATTATTGGTTCGTCTGAAATCAAAGAAATAAAAGAAGAAAGAAAAACGAAAAATAGAATCTGTAGCTCCACTTCAACAACATTGATACAACGTATCTTTCAGATTTCATAGCTGTCTGATGTCTCTGTCTCTCCATCTTCTTCAAATTTATCACTAGTCCTAAATATCATTCCTGGGTTAGTTTTATTGTTATTTTTTTCTTGTTCTGTTTTCTTGGGTGTCGGTTTGTTTGGAAAGGATGAGAGATTTTTGCCAGTTTTTTTTTTAGCCATTTTTAACCGTGTCTGTTTGAATTTGGAACTGAAATTTAAGAGTGAGAGACAGGGGAGAAGAGGAGGGAAAAGGGAAGAAAAATCTAGTTTATGGAATATATGCCTGGTTTAACGTGTGGATCCGTCCTTGCTTTTGGGGATTGAACGTTGTGGTGTTCCTCTTGGGGAAGGGGGTTTCTGAATTCGGTGAGGATTTGGGAGGGGAGATAAAATCATGGGGAATATCGGAAGTAGCAGCGTGAACGGCCGACGTCGACACGGAAGCAGGCGGAGCCACCCGCCTCCGCCGCCTCCGCAACCGCCACAGCCTGAAATTACTCCAAACCAATACGTGTTCGCGGCGCCTTACCCAACTCAATACCCCAACCCTAACCCTCCCCAGTACTACCAGTACCCGGGTTTCTATCCCCCGCCGCCTGCAGCGATGCCGGTACCGTTGCCGGCTCCGTACGACCATCACCACCGCGGTGGACCTCCGCCGCACATGGACCCTGCCCACGCAAATTTTGTGGCTGGGCGGTACTCTTGTGGTCCTGTTGTTCCTCCCCATGCCCCATACGTTGAGCACCAGAAGGCTGTTACCATTCGCAATGATGTTAATCTCAAGAAGGAGACTTTGCGACTCGAGCCTGATGAGGAACACCCTGGGCGCTTCCTTGTTGCCTTCACATTCGATGCCACGGTTCCAGGGAGGTATATGCCTTCCTTGAATTTTGCTGAAATTTCATGCCTTATGCTTCAATTGAGATTAACATTATACGGAAATTGATAATAAGGGTGTAAATGTCCTTATTATGGGTTTCTCAAATTCTCTTTAATTAACTCTATGCAATTAGAATTGTTACCTATAAGTGATCTCAAATTTTGATGGTGGCATGAGGTATTCTTTTAATCCATTAGCGTTCCCCTTTTGTCCTTGTTTGTAGCTAGCTATATGCTTCTTTTTGTTTGTCAATCTGTTTTGATTATTGGATTTTCTTTGAGGAGCCTTGACAAAGTCAAAATGAGCACCAGTTTGGACTTACATCAACTGATTTCATATAGTTTTTAAACTCAGTTAATGTGAAGAGGATTTGCAACAATTTGTTGCACCGGGTTTCTTTCTATCTATCACTCACTGGATGTTTTAGGGATCTGATGAAGTATTTTGATGCTTTAACATCTTTCAAGTACCTTTCCAGTGGAGGAGAGTTGGTTTTACATCCTCTTTTTTGTGAAGTCGAATATGATTGATTCTTAAGCATTTTGACTAGAGGTAGCTTTGTTTTGTTGATTTTACTTTCTTTGGTTAAATGTTGGTGGTTCATTGGTATTTTGAGGATTTCTATTGATTTCTGCAATTAGGTGAGGCCCTGAGGATGACATATTATAATGGACAATATTGCATAATGGGAAAAGGCTAATATAATATAGGTACCTTAAGTGAAATATTGATGACATTTCGCTGCTGTAGATATACCTCCAAGTTACAAGCTATGCTGTGAGACAGCATGATTCCTTGGTTTTCTGCAGAATTCCTCACTATAATTGAAAGCTGGAACAATCAACCAAATAGAATTTGTCAACATACTTGTGTAACCTGTTCTTTATCAATTCCAATTTACCTGGTTTGGTATTGGCTATTATTTGTTAGGGGTTACAATTTTAGTGGTGGGCAATAGTAGGTCTTACAAAAGATTCATGGTGCACAACTGAGAAGTGGTTGCAATAAGTGAAAATGACAAGCAGTTGCCTGAGAAGGTCTAGAAATATTTGTGAGACAGTCTTGAGGCATAACTGAGCAGTGTTTAGGCCTATGGTGTAGGTGAAAGTTCCAGTAAGTTGCTGGGAGAAAGGAAGGTGGATGGCACTTGGAAGTAATGAAAAAACATCTGGAAGCTCAGAAAATGATTGATGACATGGTTCTAAATGAAGTGAATTGACAGGAGACTGTCTATACAATATCTGGGACCACACTTGGATGGTGAGGATGAGTTGTTGCTTTTATAGAATTTTTCCTCCTTTGGTGTAAAGATCTACAGCACTCTCTTTAGCTAATGAAATTTGACTGGGGTCTGGTTTTTCGCTTGTCAAGTGGAACTTAGGGTCAGTATTTTTGTTTTGTTTTGTTTGTTTGATTCTTTGATTTTTTGGTAACGGTTAATCCACCCCAATAGGGAGATATTTATCCCAATTGCAGATGAGGCAAACCATGGGTGATATGAGCCCATCCCTCTATCCTACTCCACTTAAATACTAGAGAGGCTTGTACTCAAGACTGCTGAGCTACATTGCAGGGGCAGGAACTTAGCGTCAGTTAGGTATGAGGGTATATCTCATTATGTGCTAGAAGTTGATATTCTTCTGCTTACAGATTTTAATGTGAATAACATGATTATAATTCTTAAGGATGCTGAAGTCTCTAGTCTCAGTTCTGTTCTCCTGGGTATTTTGTTTCCTATTGAATATAACTGTTCTTTATTATCATATGGTTTTCTGGGATCAGAGAATAAGGTTGTATTTCTCTGGCAAATGGTAAAATTAAAATAAATTATTTAGTTGTCTGTCCATCGGCTTGAAGGAATCATTCTGTGCCTTTGTTAATTCATGTCCTTCTGAATAAGCATTTTAATCATTAGGCAGTTTCTTACACCGAGTTCCTATGACATTTTTCAGATATGAAAGGGCTTTTATTATTTATTTATTTGAAGTTTCCATCCTTTTGATGGCTCACTGTTGTCTATTTTTAAAATATATTTTCATATTCGTTAAAAATTTTTGTTTCCTACAATCTGCAAACAGCATCACCATTATTTTCTTTGCAAAAGAAGGCGAAGACTGTAGCCTGTCGCCAATGAAGGAAAACCTGGAACCAGTCACTGTACATTTCCAACAAGGTCTTGGTCAGAAGTTCAGGCAACCTACCGGAACTGGGATTGACTTCTCAACGTTTGAGGAGTCAGAGTTGCTGAAAGAGGGTGATATGGACGTGTATCCTCTAGAAGTGAAGGCTGAGGCATCCCCAATCAACCAAATTGGAGCAGATGGAAATCCAATCCCTGGAACCATGAACTCTCAGATAACTAAGGCAGTGTTTGAGAAGGAGAAAGGTGAATACCAGGTGAGGGTGGTGAAACAGATCTTGTGGGTGAATGGCATGAGGTATGAATTGCAGGAGATTTATGGAATTGGGAACTCTGTTGATGGTGATTTTGACAGCAATGATCCGGGAAAAGAATGTGTTATCTGCTTGTCGGAACCTCGGGACACAACTGTCCTTCCCTGTCGACATATGTGTAAATGCATTATCTTGTTTATTTTTGGGATGGCTGTAATAAAATGAGGAAGCAAGAAGGGCTAAAATAGCCCAATGGTTAGCTGCCCAGTATTCCTTGAAGCCTATTAAAAAAAATCAAATGAGGAAGCAAGAGGAAACTGTTACTATCTCAATGTTTCCAATGTCAACATCCTCCATGGATTAGCTAGGTAGCCGTATGGTGTGCTTTTGAGTCGGTCATCAATTGCACCATAAAGTATAAACCAAGGGGTTTCTTGCCTGTCATTATGTTGAAATTTTGGGCCTTCATAGCAATTCCCTACTTTTAGTCTCCTTCCCGCCCATTCAACCCTCCCAATACGCACATATTCACATACAATCATGCATAAAGGTTTTTCATTTGCTCTAAGTGCATTGATTTTCAGCCTAGAGCTTATGGGTTTAAGGTTTAGATCTAAAGGTCCAGAATACCATTGCCAGAGTCGATTATATTTTTAATCAGGGAAAATTAATGCCAAGTCTTCTCACCATGACCATAGGAAACCTGTTATTAATTTGTTGGCGACATTAATGATTGGGTTTCTTTCTTTGTTGCAGTGTATGTGCAGTGGGTGTGCTAAAGTTTTGAGGTTCCAAACAGACCGGTGCCCTATTTGCCGACAACTAGTTGAGAGACTTCTGGAGATAAAGGTCAGCAATGGGTCTGACGACTGAAGAGAGGGTGAGGTGTTGTCAGTGTGCTGTAAAGTTATACGTTCTCTTCTTCTTTAGTCCGCATCTTATCATTCCATGATTTTCTAATAATCAGATGCTAAAATTACAGTCAGTATGCAATTTGCCTTTGGTATAATGCTCCCCTAGTGGATGCCATTGCAGATGATATTGTAAGCCCAATCCTCTGTATGTATGTGTGAGTGATCAGTGGCATGTCTCCTGAGTCACTATAAAATATGTTTATGTTTTGGTTTGGTATTGATTTGGATCAGTAGAAGGTTTGATTTGAAGGTTTTATCTTTGTTCTTAAGGTAAAGAATCAAATTTAGTGATTCAAACACAGGTAGTAGCAATGTTTGTTGCCTAGTGCTTTTGGTTTTGCTATGGGAAATTGCACTATACATAGCGAAGAAACATAACCCCAGATGCCTCCGACTTTATGAATGCTTGTTGAAATCTTTTATAACAAGCTGCTTTTGCTGGAAGTGATCTAGAGGTTTCAGAAACTCTAACCGGGGCTAACTATCTTTGAACTGGGGTGCAGTAAGGTGAGGCACATCTGCCCTGGAGGATTAGACGGAAAGATTGCTTTAAGAAATTTGTTACTAGGTGTTTTTGAGTTGCAGAAACTTGAGCATAGTGGGTGGAGAGAGTGAATTGTGAAGCATGTGGCATCTATAATGAATTAATCATGGTTCCATCCTGAGACCGCCAGTGAATGCTAAAATTTATGAGGTTACTAAGTAATAACACCATATGAACTGACTATTGAATGCCAATATTTTTCTCTCTCGTTGAAAAGTTCTTTGATCAATTAGACCCCAGAGCTTCTACCCGATACCCACTAGGTTCCTCTGCTTGTATCAGCATGAATGGAGAGTCATTTTCATATGGGCTCTTTTTTAAACTGAATTCAGTGTATAAGCCATCTCAATGATGGCGTCACGGGGAGCTGAACTTATCACATGTGTGCTAGGTAATTGAATTTGGAAAGAGAAGTGTGTTTTGGTATAAAAAAAGAAAGTCTTAAAAATAATTTAAATTTTATGTTTTTTAAATTCAAATGTAGTAACTTGATACCATCTTTGATCTAAAAGTTTATGAAATCCCTTCTTTTCCATTTCTATCCAAAAATGTGTATCAAAATACACTTTTTTTTTTTTCCATTGGAACTTTGCACAAACCTGCCATCGAATTCCAAACTTGTCTTCCAATTCAATCATTTAGCTGTGCTGCCACCTTGATATAAATCATAATGTGCTCTTCCCTGTCCATCATTGAAAGATTGCATTCATGGGATGAGTAGTGGCAGCGTGGAGCCACTTAAACAATTTGCTACCCAACCCATATGGTTTGGTAAAGAACATATATTTGGGCGCAGGAGAATGAATGTTATGGTGCATGAGCAAATTCTGTATACATGTTTTTAGCCGTTCTTTCACTTTCCCTCGCTTTCCGTTCATTTAACATCTAAAATTGGCAAGTCCGAAACCCACCCTCACTTCCCCTTTTGCCATAGGCAGGATTCATGAACCTGGGTGCTTGTCAACTTGGAAGACTTGTCAAAGACCACGGTTTTAAAACGCGTCTACTTGGTTAAGAGGAGTCTCTGCATATATAGCGTCAGAAACTTTTTCTCCCATCTAATATGGGACATCACAGTATGTCAACTTGTGTCCTTTTTTTTTTTTGGCCATTTTAACTAGTATTTGAGATGGATTAATGTAGTAAATGTCGATCTCATAGAGCTGTTACAATAATGTATGATCATAATAAGCTTGGATGAAGAGAGTGCATTTGAGTATGACAAGGACATTTCGCCAATCAACCCATGCTATGGCAAAGTGGGCAATTGATTCCTCCTATACAAACTGGAAAGCCTGTCCCAACTTGAGCTTTGATTTAACAAAGCAAGTCATCCTTTAATCCTTTCCCAGTGCAACTCCCACCACCACCACCTCCACCACCACAAACCTACCACTTCTTGTGATGTCACAAAACCTAAGCACCACCACACATCGAAGAGGCACCCCCATCGGTCGAGAAAAAGACATCAAATGTGGCTTGCGGTAGTGGGAAGCACCTGTTGGGAATTGGGATGTGAATTTCTGTACAGTCCCCGGCCTTGGTTCCATTAATTAGATTTGTGTTCATGAAATGGTTTTTGTGCGGTTGACCTCAAATGATGGAACTTCATCAAAAGATTCTATTCAAAGCCATAACAATCCACATGATTTTTATATACGTCATAGTATTTAATCCAGTATGTCAACTCTCTACTCTATTTAATACTGATGTGACCCTAATTGACATTTCCATTATTTCGAAAGAATGAGGGATCGAGTGAGCTTTGATTCTTTGAAGCATGACCCAAAAATGATTGCAATTAATTTCAATTAATTGAAATTTAAGATTTTAATGGTATATGTAAGTTATAATTGCTATCGCAGAAAGGCTGTGCAGAATCCATCCTATAGGCCACATGGTCCATGAATTCACATGGCTTTGTTCTTTGCTCTCGAAAGATAAAAGGGGGAACCAACACGGGGATCTTCTGTGGGGGTGGGGGGAGGAATTGATGTCCACAAAAACAAGCTGATGAAAAATCTAACAACCTTTTTCATTTAATGCCCACATATCTAAATCAGGTCTGCACTAAGATATCTGGGACAATCCCACCCACCTCTTTCGCCAGCATTCATTGTGGACAATACAGATTTAACAAAAAAGTCGTTCAGGTTCTCTGGAAATATGGGTGAGGGTTGTATGGAGAGACGATATTTGTATAGTATATGTGGCAATGCGGAAGCGGGGCAATGCGCCATTGGCGAAGTCAACTTGGGATGTGTTCTAAAATGATTTTAGGAAATTGGAAATCCAAGTGGGTCGTATCATATCATACATGGGAGTTGGGACTCAGCATAGGTGTTGTACGGCAATGATTGCCACTGCACTCATTACAATCCCTGAAAATGGCTTTCATACTAAAATGTCTCATGTCTGAGGATGCTGTGATAAGGTTCTCCATTATCATCAATTGGTATCTTCACCCAGTGGTGACTTGAAGATTATGGGTCTCTGTCAACCCAGATGTGTTGTGGTCTGGCATCTTCTTTTTGGGGGGAAATTTGAGAAGTTTTTCTTTTTAATTACATTAGAGAAATTCTCTTGTCTTGGATCATAGAAAATTCTTCACTTAAAATTTGATTGATAAACCACAGCCGTCGCTTAATTCTTTTCTGTGCTTTTGACTTCCCTTTTATGCATTTGAACGACAGGTAGTGCATCCAACATCCAACCTTAAAGCGATTCTTTTGTTTTTTTTTGCTTTCTTTCTTTTCAGTTTTTTACTCGAGACTTTTTATTTTAATATAGTAATGATAATGATTAAGTAGTATAAATGATTTTTGAATTTTTAAATATATTTTTTAAATTTTATCCAACACTTATTTTTTCAATTTTTTTTATAATTAAAATATTTTTGTTTGGACTCTACATTTTAACAAATGGAAAAAGCATTTTTCAAACAACGCCCCAATCCACCCCTCAAAGGCTGCTTATAAGTGATGATCGTGACACCCTTATCCTCCCAATCACCCTCCATCATCTTATTCCCCACGCTACGCTGGTTTGGCTGCTCAAAAATCTGCGTCTCCCCCCTTTTTCTTAAGTTGGTGAGTATAGGAAAGCGACAAGTGAACAAATGGACAAATCAACCACATAAGACTAATGGCAATGAATGAACAAACAAATCTTGGAGTGGAGCTCCAACCCCATCAGTGGCCTGCATTTTCTCAAACATCATAAATTTATCACTTGCTAGTCAACTCAATAATTTAGTTAAAGCCTTCAAGCTTAGATTCTGATTTTTCCTCTTTTTTTTTTCTATTTTTTTTTCCTTTTTGGAGTATGACATCATTTATTAGCATGTTTCATGCCTGAATATGCCAGGCGCATCACAAATAATACCTCCCTCAAGTACAATGGGATCAAATATAAGATTATTGTTTGAATGCACTATATAAATAAAAAAATAATAAGAAATCTTATTCAAAATATCCGATAAAATATAAATCATAGAATAATGGTATAAATAAATAAAATTTATGTGTAAAATCACACTACTATATTTGATATCATTTAATTAATGATATTTTTTCGACACCCATTAAAAATTACTTTTCGATACCATCAATCATAACACGTGAGACAAATCGAATAAGATAAAAGTATAACAAATTTGGACGCAACGTTATTGCTATAAGGGTGATTAGCATCTTGAACACACATGGATTATTTTCTTCTAATACAAAGGCAATAATGATTCCATACCCATGAAGTTTAAAAGCCCTTGAAGAAACTTGATTTTACATTTTAGGACAATCTTTGAATTATTGGATACTTCTGCCGCATTCCCTTATTTTACCAAAGTACAACTGGTCATCTTTGGAAAAGATGCACATCTTTTCCTATCCATAGGAGCGTTATGACCATGAATCTTGCCAAAGCTAATAGGATAGGTTTGCACCGTGGATTTGTTTATTGTGGATTTTGGTATAACTTGTTGGGATGATTTTTCTTTTAATGGAATTATTACTTCACATCATATCTAATCTAATCATATAGAAGCCACTATTTCAGGCCTCACATGGGTGGGTGTTCTTTTATGACTGAATAAGAAACATTCTTTCCCATCATCTATTAAGAGGTTGCTTGTTTTATTTATTTGAGTGAGTTTGAAAATTGTTTTTGAAAGTAATTAAAGTATTATGTAGGAGGAAAGTGATTTTTTGGAAATGTTTTCGGATTTCTAGTGCTATTGTGAAAGTGAAAATAAACTTTTATATGTGAAAATCCAAATAAATAAAAAGAGAAAAGAAGTGGCAAGTGATTGGAGGAAGAGGCGTAAGAGAGCGGGTCGTTGTCATGGCGGTGATGATGAACCCACCCCCACCGAACTGTCTTTCGTTTTCTTTGAAACTCGGAATGAAAAAGAGAAATCAAACACAACTATAATTACTATTACAGTTTCGCACCTCTCTCTGTCTCTCTCTAAGAACATGGCACTTGCACATAAATTTCTCCTTCTCTTCTCTGGTTTTTCAGTTTCTGTGGGCTTTGGTGGGTTTGGTCTTGTCTGAACTTCCGCCAGAGCGTTGCTTTTTTGTTTGTTTTCTGTTTAAATACTTTGTCTCGGCAAATAGTTGTGTGAGATTGTGGGCTTTTAAGGGAAGTTTGCAAGAAATAAATGGGAGCTGAAGAGGAGTCGTCTGTTGGCGTGGGAAATAATGGGGGTGCTTGCAACAACACGCTTGATCCTCCAATTCAAAAGGTACCCATTTCTCAGTATTCCTCTCTTCTTATTGTTGTTTTGTTTTCTGTTTTATCATTTTCAGAATGGTAATCTGTAGCTGAGAATTATGAATTTTTTCTCGAACTTCTTTGATGGGTATTCTTATAAATTAGTTTTCTGTTGGTATTTTGCTGTCTCTCTGGGTAAACCTATTCTGCGATTCATGGGGTTTCCTCATTTTTTGTTTTTTTCCCCCCAGTATTTTTTCTCCGAAAAAGGTGGGTACTGCTGTTTGGTTCATAGAGAATGAGGTTTCTAAGGACTAAAGATGCAATAATTGGTGGAAAATATTCACAAGTTATTGGATTTCATGCGTCAGAATAGTGGGTTTTTGTACGGTTCCTGTACAAAAGCCCTCCAAAAAATTCAGGCTTTAAAGTCTCTCTAAGCCATCCACACTTAACCTTTGTGTTGGTCATTTGTGACTTAATTCAGCCAAGTGCCCTACTTGCTGACAACCTCAACTTCCATAGTGACTGATCACTCATTTGCAAAAACTTACTGTGGATAAACCATGTGGGAAACTGGGAATTATGAATTTCGAATGGAGTTTTTTTATTGGTGCCAAATCCTTGATACTTAGGAATTAACTAACAATCTGTTAAGGATGGTTTACTTGTCCCTCCCTTGCTTTTATATAATAGCTACTAGCCAGGTCTTTTACTTACATTGTTTGAGTGCTAAAGTTCAGTAAGTGATTGATATGCGTGTCATTCGAATTCATTGTTTTTATTTTTTTGTTGTAGGTTGGAATTTCATCTGAAATAATGGAGGAAACCCCTCGTGGTCAACAGCAGAGGCACCAAAACCTCATCTTAGAGATACCCTCAAGGACTCATGAGGGCTCTACTGAGGATTTTGTGAGAATAAACATGCCGCCAACACCAAATAGCACTCCCAAAAGAGTAAATTTTTCGCCAATGCCTAGTCCTAGTTATACCAAAATCAATGTGTCCCCGGGTCCATCACCATCTAAGGGTAGGTCATCCATCAAAAGCCTACTTCCAAAACTAAGTTTCAAATACCGGAGTTCTACTTCTGAGATTGAGAAAGCTGCCATTCTTGCACTTGGAGCTTCTTCAACAGGGACACAAGAGAAGCCTCTAACCCCAAGGACATCGTCTCTTACAAAACTTTTCACACCCAAAATGAAGAGGACATCGTCTTTACCGGTGTCCCCAATTGCTCACTCAAATCCAGAGTCTATGCATGGGGGAAACACAATTGATCTGCTGGATTCTGCTGTAAGATTTGACCCCTTGATTGCTGAGAACTACTACCATGTCTTAAATTAAGCTTATTAGCATTCTAAAAATACTTGATGGCGTTCATGGTGAAGCCATGTGTTAAAGATCTCATTTTTTATCCTTCCACAACCTGAAAGTTTTCTTAAGTTTTCTCTACGAGTGTGTGACTCAATTATATAGCGTATAATTCAGTTTCAAGAATCCTTCACAAATACCATGGCATTTCATATATTCTTGAACTTTAAGCAAAGTGCATAATTATGGAGTGCCATTGTACGACTTTTGTCTTAAATGTGCTTTATCCTCAACGTTAAAGTTTTTTCATGATATTTACTCATTATATTCCAAAAATATGAGTTATTTTAGAATTCAATTGATTTGGTCATGACAATGCATGTGTAGGTGTGGCAGTGGCACCTGAATCATGTGTTCAGAATTTTGCCTCAGTTTCTTTCTTCTTTTTTAAACCATTTTCGAAAAATTATGTCAGAAAGACACTTGTGACGATTATACTGATTTAGTTTTTGGTACTGGCAGTCTGACTGGCAGGCAAATTTGGTGGTTTTTGCCTGTTCATGTATGCATGACATACAGCCAAGCAGCAGAGCTTAAGTTAGTGTGGGTTTGGGGTGTCTGTACCTATATTTTTATGTATCAAGTTGAGTTTAATCATGCTCCTTCATAATATGATTTTGTGGTAGTTAATCGGATTGTAATATATCCCTTCATGAGATGCAGCTCCCATATCTTTTGCCTAATAAATCATTTTTTCCCAATCTGATGGTGCCATTTGAAGTTAATTTGTCTTGATGATTTTTTTCTTTTTTAAAGGACATCATGAAACGGTTTTGCAGGATTTTGCCAATTCTTAATGCATTGGTATTGGGTTATTGTTCTAGTTATCCACTTCCTTTTTTTAAAAAAAAAAAGATTTAAAGTCAGATTTGCTATATCATCCCTCATGATAGATTCTTACTGAATTACTGATTTGACAGAAAGGAGGATCACTGCTACCTATTCATCGTTCACATTCAGTCCCTGTGATTAACAAAGAAGAAAGCATAAGGCAGATGGATTCTTTAGGTGGTGTATTTCGTGTAGTTCCTACTACTCCAAGAGTGGCAGAAGTGACTGTTGCAACAGCAATTGCTAGTCCAACAGTTGATGCTGGTAAATTTGTTCACTTAATTCATCTTGGTTTGTTTGTGACAAGAAAATTAAAAAGTAGAATATTAGAATCTTCTCAAATTTGTAGCTTTCCTTTTATCGACTAACTAAAAAAAATTGTAGCTTTAACTGCTAGTGATTCCTTCAAAGAAATTACTCTTAATTCTTTAGAATGTTTTCTCAGTTCTACATTTTTTTTTTTTCAAAATGGTAGTTATTATTATTCCTATTGTTTTGGCTAATCCAGTCTCCAAATCAGTTCAGCAATTGAACTCCTCTTAATTGGATGCTGGGTTTTATGTACTGTCTGCATTTGCAGCTTTCTGATTTGACTTGTACCCCTGTTTCATAACTTCTGATAACCAACCTATGCCTTATCTTAGTCTTGTGGTTCAGGTGGAAATGATGATGATGGTGAAGATATTCCTGAAGAAGAAGCGGTTTGTAGAATCTGCATGATCGAACTGGGGGAAGGTGCTGATACCCTTAAGATGGAATGTAGCTGCAAGGGTGAACTTGCACTTGCACACCAAGAATGTGCTGTAAAATGGTTTAGCATCAAAGGTAACAAAACATGCGATGTCTGCAAGCAGGAGGTCCAGAACCTACCTGTCACTCTTTTACGAATTCAAAATGCCCAGGCACTTAACTTGCAAGGAAATAGAGGTGGGCAAGCTGAGGCTACTGGATATAGGCAAGTATAAGTTTTCCATTACTGAATTGCCTAGGAAGAGGAAATCCATGTGTTTGCCACCTACATTCTTATCACATTTGTTATTATTTGATCATTTTTAGACTTTAGTTTTACCTAATGTATTGCATGATGAGAAAATTAATTTAGAATGTTCCCAAGCCAATTCCTATTAAAATTGCAATCAAATTATAAATGGTTACTGAGTGGTGTGCGATATAAAAGCCTGATTATCTGTTGGCAGTTGTCCACATCTTGTTGCCTACTTCAGTTGTGTCATGTTCTTTAAGGAAATAATGCTTGATGTTTAAATCTTTAAAGTCTGTTCAGTTTTAAATTCTGGGAGAATTTGACCAAAAGTCAATTCATACCTTTTCAGGGTTTGGCAGGATGTTCCTGTTCTTGTCATTGTCAGCATGCTTGCTTACTTTTGTTTTCTTGAGCAGCTTCTGGTAAGTCCAATTACTTCTAAATGCAGTTCTTTCGTGCCTTACAGAGCTTCTAATGTTATCATGTGGACAGGTTAGGAAAATGGGTTCTAGTGCGATTGCCATCTCTCTCCCATTTTCCTGCATATTGGGCCTTCTTGCATCCATGACATCAACAACATTGGGTAACGATATATTCATTTTTCTGAGTTTCAGATACCATTGGCATCCATGAGTTTAGTTCTCTGTAATGTTTTACTGATTTCTCTGAAATATCTGGCTCAGTAAGAAGAAGGTATGTCTGGGTCTATGCGAGTATTCAATTTGGACTGGTGGTTTTCTTTGCACATATTTTCTATTCACTGGTAAGAGATGCTATCCTTGCAATCATTATTTGGGGACTCATTAGGCTGGCATGAAAATAGGTTCAGTTCCTAATAGGTAAAAAAATGTTCTCCTCTGACTTTGCGTCTTTCATATGCTTGTGTGGATCTACAGTTTCATGTGCAGGCCGTATTATCTGTCCTCCTTGCCACATTTGCTGGATTCGGAGTTACTATGTGCGGGAACTCCTTTGTTGTTGAGTTTTTAAAATGGAGGAGAAGGTGGCTGGCTGGGTCAGATCAACAGCACAGTTCTCAGGAGGTGACACAGATGGATGGATCATCTGGAACTGCAAATCCACCACAAACAGGTTCTCCACACCATGAAACTGAAATGGGAAATTCTGGGAATCCACGGGGAAGCTGAATTGGTTTTTTGTTTCCCTTTTTTGTTTTCTTTTTCATGATGAGTTAGCAGCATCAGGACAATGAGGGTTCTGACTGTATATAAACTGTATCCATGTAAATATTATATGTCAGAATTTTATGTTTCTGAAGCCCCCTATTTGCAAAATTGCCAGTGGATCTAATACATTTGCATTTTATGTTAATAACATTGCATGGGTTCAAGGCCATGTCTTCTCTTTTGGTTTGGTTTGCCTTCTTGTTTTTGTTTTTTCACTGCAATATAGTCACTCTTGTCAATTATATACCCCAGCGGTAAAGCCTAATGTTTAATCTATAATTTCTTTCAAGATATCTGTGATCACTGTCTGATTTATTGTCCACTGGGTTCATGTTACAGATTCATTTGATGACTGAATGAGAGAATCTTCAGGTTCATTTTGACTTTTGCTTTACAATTGTTCACTTCCATGGTGAATCAATTTTAAGGGTAAAGGATGTTTTGCAAATGATGTTACAGAAGGAAGCTTTTCAAACGTAAAATTTCTTTGTTATATTTTGAACAGTAGCAGAAGGTATGATTGTTTGTAAGGAGGGAATGAGGAATTAGCACAACAGTTTAGGAGATGGCTTATGATTTTAAGAAGACAATTTTAATAAATGGGAGTTTGGGCCTTTTATTGAGCAGGTTTTGAATAAGGAAAATGGGTTAAATAATTTTTCAAAGAAAAAAGTCCTTTATTAAAATGATCCAAGCTATTGTCAGGGTCAAAGGCCAACCCACACTTTCAAAAGGCCAATCCAAACAAAGCACAAACTTGCCAGACCTTAATTCGGGTTAAGGTGCATGCATGGACTTGTTTTAGAGTCCTTTCCAAGGCGTAAACACATGTATGGTCCAAGTGGTGGGTGCTTCAACACCTATTCTTGCCATCAAATCCATCTCCCAATAGGTTTTCTACTTCAAACCAAGATGGCCTCATCTACTCACTAATTCCAACTAGTTAGCACATACGTTGACACAGCTCCAAAACATAGCACATGAAATTTACAGCATTAACTCCATGGTAACTTCGACTATGCATCCCAAGGCTCACAGGTAAAAGAATTCAAAAAAGCAACTTCAATTATTCCTGTTGATCGACGGTCAATAGATATGTATCCTAGCCATGGCCGTTTTGTACTTACAAGGAGGGTTCTCTATTCCTCCAGTCTCTATGTCCTGCCAAAAGGCATTTTTATCCCCAAATATACAAATGGAATCTTGTTGGTTAAGATCATCTGCAATCAAATTACAACTACACACAGCTGGTCCTGAAGAAACCAGCCAGATGAGGAGATGAATGTCCATCTACCAAATGGAAGTTACAACCCCATGAAAAAAGACTGGCTTCACCTCATACCTGATGATTGTTTTGTTTGTAACTATTACCACCAACTTTTCCGGATAATAATAATTGTTTGTCCTTTGAACTGGTACTTAAAAGGGCTTCAGAGTTGCTTGACTGGATTTCAGCAACCCCAGGTCTCGTCCAAATCTTTATGTGCCCCTCTCGGCAGGCTGTAAGGACAGATTCCTGAGTAAACATCAAGCCGGACAGGGGATCGGTATGAACACGATGAGCAACAAGTGGGGATAGCTTCGGAACATCTCGGATACTTGGGGCCGGTTGCAGAGTACCCACTGGGCATGCATTGTCCCAATGGGATGATTGGCTTCCGGTACTGAAAGTTGGGGACCCACCAGGACATCTGCGAAGTGGCACTACAATCTCATCCATTTCCAGGTCCCATAGAAGTAACTGTGTGTCCTGCTCACAGAAAGACAAGTTGCACAATGGTTCAACATGGACATGAAGACATGTGGAGCAGAACAACAAAATATATAAATACGATTTTTTTTAAATTGATAAATATGAATATTATACAAATCCAATACTGGTCATGCAAAACATAATAGTGGGAATCTTGAGATATCACAGCATTAGATATGAACTGGTCAAACACAAAATGGAATTCAACATGCATCTCTAACACCAACATCTTGAGATGACCTAAAAATGGAAACTGATACAAACCTCTCAGATACAAAGAAATAAATCAATAACCCCAGAAAATCCAAACTGATCAAGGACAACAGATGTATGCAATGCCATAATTTATTTATTGATTTGTTTCTTCTCAGGTAGGCATGTGCATAATGTCATAAATGCATATCTGGCAAGGTGTAAATGGGTCCAAACTTCAAATGTTGGTTGAGAACACTGGAACTGGCTTAAAAATAATATCTATATTTAAGTGCTTGGTTTAATGGAGTATTTTTTTGCTCCACCTGACCTGGTTTTGAGTTGGGACATCTATGGATTTCTACTCTCCTTTAAGCACACCATTGCACAGGGATACTCCAATTACGGCAATTCTTTCTTCCTCCCAGGTCAGACCCAGTTTAGAAATCTGATTCCAACCCAGTTAGTTTCCAATATTCACCACAAATGTCCATTTCGTTATCATGATTTTGCAAGCAGAAATCATCAAGGCATTCAGCAAGATGCAAACTAGGTTAAACAGTTGAAGGCAACTGTGTTATCTCTCAAAAGTGCCACATTGGTAATGCATTGGTCTGGTTGCCAGTTGTCCATGACAAATGATTTTTAGAAAGTCAAATCTAAGTTTGCACAACAAATGAAAATTAGCAGCTCAATCAGTATTTTTTTTTGGACAGGCATATAAAAGAATATCATTAAAAGGTGCATAACCAAAAGCACAACTCAAGTAATTTATGTCTTCAGTAATTTAATGATATAAGGAGAGATCACTAAGAAAAGATATCCATCGCTGATGAAATTTATCATCCATGATATTGATGATAATCCATGACCATACAGATGTTTTTTGCATACCTGACCAACAGAACCAAAACGATACACAATATTTTCCCCCGTGCCATCTGAATTTGGCGGTGACCAAAATGGATCAAAAGCCACTCCACTGACCTGGCAGACATCCATTAAAAGATAATCATGAAGGTTATAATCATGTCTATGAAATTATGACAAGCAGACATTTGATAGAACACTTACCCAAGAGTTGTGTCCCTCACCCCATGCCACAACCTTCCGATCTTCCATACTCCAAACTTGAACTAGATCATCCTCACCTCCAGTCAAAATATATTTTCCATCCACGCTGTTCAGCATCATTTTGTTGTCTATTATACCACTCTCTTTTCAAAGGGAGTAATAATATTTTACAAAAGGAAAAAGAACTAGAAGAAATGATATCATGTACAATATATATATATATATTTAATTTAAAAAATCTATTAAAAAAAAAAGAAACAATTTTGAAAAAAAATGATCTGTTATGCAATGAAAACTGGTAAAGTTGGTCACCTCCAAGCACAACATAATAGAGCACCATAATAGCTTTTGCCACCACATATAAGTTGTTCTCTTGAGAAGTCAAACACTCTCAGATAACCTGCATTCAGCAATTGATCTCAGTAAATCAATGCTATTTACATGTACAAACCAAAAAAGCAGGACAACCCCAAAATGCAAAATCAAGAAATACCATCTCTTCCGACTGTTGCAATATAGGCTCCATCAGTTGAGAAAGTAACACCATTAATTGAACCTGGGCAAATATGCCATCTGGCAATTGGGTTACTCTGCATCAAATGACAATATGTAAGCAAAGATAGGACAGGTGGAAATTCTAAAGGCATAGTACTTTTCCTTCTACATATGGCATCTCTAAAAGTTAAAGGAGGAACGGAATAAAATTCAATGTCAGCCAAATCAGCCCAATCAAGCCGGTAAATAACCAAAAGAAAAAAAAAAGTGTACTCTAGCATGTCAATCCCTTTTCTCTACAAGTTGCCTGTACATATTAACCTTGTAAGAACTAAAACCAATGCTAATAAACTGAAGCAAAAAATTTAATTGAACCTTTAAACTATTTTTTAATTACTAAAACTTATCTTAAACCCTATAATGTAATGAGACATGTTCATGCTTTTTGTAGTTTGCTTTTTATTTTCTTTTCACTTTTTCGTTTCATAAGAAACAGAAGATTTTACTAGAAAGGGGAATGAAATACAAAGGAAAAGGACAACTCATGCTTGAGACAAACCAATGTGCAAAGAAGGAAAAATAATAGAAAAGAAAAAAAGAAAGTGACAAGAACAAAGGAAAAAACTCTAGGTAAAGTGGAAATGTCCCCTGAACTCCTCCACCATGTTTGCCCCCCTCTTTTATGTATTTCATGAACTCCAAGACCAAGTTTGTAACAAGTAGATATAGATATTATTAGTCTTCTGTACACGTAAACCTCCCAAACAGAGAATCATCTTTTTGAGCGATCACGTTGTTTCATTCAATAAGCCAAGACTGCTCAGCCATACAAATTTACACAAGCTAAAACCTTGGTAAAACACTCTAAAGATTCAAGCACTAGCAACTAGTATGACCAAGTTTATGAAAAGTGATTCATGGGCATACTCTCCAGTCTCCACTCCTCAGGCTAATTTGAGGGTGAGCACAATATAGCTGGTCCCTCGACTAATGGAATATAATACACTAGTAGAAGTGAAGTACAGGCATCTATATTGATTATACCATTAGCCACTTTTAAACAAGTGAAGTGCCCTTAATTTTTTTCCTTTTTTTGATAAGTAAGAAGAATGCATTAAAAGTGAAAAAAAAAAAAAAAAGGGAAAAAAAAAAAAGCACAAGAGTACAAGTACCCTTTAATGATTTAAAAAAACCAAGAATATATATAGGAATAGGATTATATTGAATTCTAGCCATAGAAACAAAGAGGAAGCACAGTTGGAATGGATTTGGATGCAAGCATTTTTCTTCAGGAGGTCCAAAGGCTTGAAACTTGTACGAAGAATCTAAACAAATATGTATGCAAACTTGGACAAGCATAGATAAAAATAATGTAGAACAATAAATATATTAACAAAAGTTTTCAAAGGAGTGCATCTTAGAATCTACATTGTTGATTTAGAGGAAAGTAAACTTTGATATGAGACAATAGCCAGAGGACTACTATTTTCATAGATTTGAAAATTCAGCCATTAATATGTTATTTATACTTCATCTGAAGTTGAAAAGAGAGACTAATTGCTTGATTCTGTGTGCAACACACATGCACCCAATTGCAGTAACACACAAAATTTCCTGTTGAATGCTCATACGAAGCCTTTGATATTTTCTCTTCAATAAATTCTTACTTTGTCAAAAAGCTTGATCATAAGCAATTCTCCCAACAAATTAAGTGCAACGTCTCAATTTTACAGCAAAAGTCTAGGTGTCTATTCATGACAAGAAGATCTGGATGAATGACTCTTGAAACGAAAAAACGCTTCCAACTGTTCTCTCCCCATATCATTCACAGAGAACTTTCTAGAAGCCAATCTCAAGAAGAACTACATTTTTTGGGGGAATAAATGAAAAGCTATGCTACTTAATGCATTGCTGATTCTTCAGTTTACACTATCATTTTTTTGACAGTATTATTAATCAACGATGCCAGCATATTCCCACAAACATTGATTATCCATAATTGCTTTTGATTGTTCAGAATTCTAAGTACCATATTCAAAGAAAGAAACAAGTTTGCATTATCACATATAACAAAAGCACATATAAAATGGTTTGATGAAAAATTAAAAATCAACACTTGTACCTTACTATAACGCGCATGTGCAACAGAAAATTGAGTTTGATCCTTGATAACAGGAAATGATGAATCACCTGCACCTTCTTTGCACTAGAAAAAATTGATTACACACTCCAGTCAGTTTATAGAATAATGGAATAAGAATGTTAAACAGCTGAAATGAACAATATTTCTACTGTATTTGAGGCTTGCCTTCTCATACACGTACAAATTTCCATCAGCATGAGCAACAACGAAAGCACCATCACCATCAGGGACCCATGCAATGCTAGTACAACGGCTATTAAAAACAAGAAGTAGTTTACTTGGTTAAACCTACTAACTAAATATTAAACTTCTACTTGCATAGAACTGAATGCATCTGAAAGTCCTTATTCAGAAAAATAAGACCTACACAGGATATACGAGCTGTCATTTATAAGTTATATGAATGGTTTTTCTTTTTCCAAAGGGCATTAATGAGGGTATTTATTTATTTATTGTGAGAAGGCACAGGATAACTTTATCAACACTTCAAAGTTCTAACCAAGTTTGGAGCTAAGACTGAAGTTTTAATACAGTTAAGAGTAAGCTTTCAGATGCCTATCCTTTAGCTTGTTCCCAGTAGATCTAGAATACCTAAAGATTATCATTCCAAGTATCTGGAGAGAATTCTTCATTATTTAAGATATTAATTTTCAATCCCATACAAAATGAGTAACTTAATATCTGCAAAGTTCAACATAAATGCTAAGGGAAAATTGGAGGAATAGCATGAGTTGAGGTCGAACTAGGGTAGCAGTGCAAATCACCAGAACCCAGCAAGGGCTAATTTAGACATAAAGATGGCTAAAGGTTCACTGAGCCAGCAGCTTGGGCCTTTATGTCTTTCCTCTTTGAAGTGCATAGGTCCACAAGCCACAACCTGATTAGAGAAGGCCAATTTGACTTGCAGCAATCACAACATAGTCATGCCAAAGTCAGTGGTTTGGCTGCTTTGCCTATCTGCAAACTGGGAGGACTTCATCAGGGAAGGTCTGAAAAGCAGGAACACACTCATTCAAACTTGCCACAGCAATATGAATTTACCATTGGTGGGATTCTGTGCCTACTGTCTTCCAATTTTTGTTACAAAGGAAATGAGAATCAGAAACAGAAAATTACATGCCAACACTGTCCCTAGAATATAAGAAACAAAATAGAAACAACTTGCTTGATCAGAGATAGTTTTCCATCCATCTTCTTTTTACAACTACACCTCTTATCTTTTTCTTTTGTCTTATCTTTTTCATTTTTTTTTTTGTTTTATTTATTTATTTATTTTTTGATAGGCAAATTTTTGTCCCCACTGGGACTTGAACCTGGTACCCCCACGAACCCTCCCACCCCTTTACCACCTGAGTTAGGCCTCAAGGGCACACCTCTTATCTATAAGAGATGCACCTCAATCAACTGCAGATTGCCAAGCCTTCTGAGAATCATAATTTAATTCTTATTGAAAAGAGTACTTAATGTTGAAAGTCGTTCATTATTTCAGGGGATTTTAGTTTTCTATTATAATACTTTTCTAATAGTATTATTGTTGTAACATGGAGGCTGATATTTAGGTGATAATTTCTCCTAGAATAGTAGCTAGGCTGATTTGATAGTTTCTTAGAATAGTTTCATAGAGAGACATATATATATATATATGTGAGTGTGTGTGTATCCCTGCTGCTATCCCAATATTAGTATGCATGAAATTCAAATTTCTTTATATAGTATCAGAGTGGGTTAGAGTTCTGCTCTAGATTTGTTTTTTCTGGTCTATTATTTTCCGGAATTTGGTGGCCTACATCACCCTATTGCTGTACCTTTTCTTCTCCTTGCTTTGTCTTAATTATATTTTCCCTTTGAAAACTTGGTCTCAATTGCCTAGTAGCTCTCTCAGATTTCAAGATTTTGTTATCTAGAAAATTTTCCTACATCAACCTATGGTGTTAATCTCCAAACATCCTGTTCTACAGCCCTCGTTGTTGTTCATCACCTTGTTCATAATAATGCCGAGTCATCTTCTTGCTAAACCACAGTCACGGCCTTAACAACTACCCAATCTATAAACACCACTCTAGTTCACAAATGACAACCTGAAAACTCAATGGCCACAATTTTCTTAAATGGTCGCAATTTGCCAAGTTATTCACCAAAAGCATGAGGAAGATGGGCTATTTATCAGGGGAGATGATCCTAAGTTTAAGGCATGGAAAGCTGAAAATTCCATAATCATGTCTTGGCTGCTCCATTCCATGCAACCTGAAATCAGCAAACCACTTCTCTTCCTTTTAATGGCTAAGGAGTTTTGAGATGTTGTGACTCGTTCATATTCCAAGGTGGAGATAAAGGCTCAAGTTTATGACTTGAAGAATCAGCGTTACACTATGAAGTAAACGTTGTTATCTGTGACACAGTATTACAATATGTTGGAAGGATTATGACTAGAATTGGACCACTATCAACAATTCACAATGGAATCTGCTGCTGATGTTGTACAACTGCAAAAAGATGATTGAACAAGACAGGGTTTTTGCCTTCCTAGCTGGTTTAAAACCTGGACCAGATCAAGAAAGGGTTCAAGTTCTAGGCAAAGAACCTTTCCCCTCATTGAAGGAGGTATTTGCCCTAGTGTATACAGAAAAGAGTCATCGGATTCTGATATTAGAAAAACCATCAATGGAGAATTCAGTTCCCATAATTCACAAATCCAATAACTATTCTGCAGCTGAGAAGCAAGAAGGAAGGAGATCAAATTAAAAGGACACAAGGTGATATGATTTTTGCAACAAACCTTGACACACATGAGAAACCTGTTGGAAGTTTCATGGAAAGCCCTTTTCCATCAAGAAAAATGGTGGAAAATGACAGAAGCGGTCATATACAAAATTGGGTTTTTACAATGGAGTAAAAGAAGGAAGAAACTTCTACATGCAGTTAAGAGTTTGCAGGATGAATGTCCCATGTACTTTCAGGCACTTTGCATGTGTCTTTTATTTTTAATATATCATGCTTTATTTATCCAAAAAAGAGTTTGCAGAATGAACAACTGGAAAAATTAAAGGCCTTACTAGACCAAATAAGCACTCCACATCTATGTGCTCCTATAACAAGGTGACATTTCTAAAAGCTTAATTATAGTTTTAGATTGTTATTCTCACCCCTAGATCACTGATTCAGGAGCCACAAACCACATGACTGGACCTTCCCATTTTTTCTCCAACTATATATTTTGTGCAGGAAATAAAAAAGTTTCTACAGCTGACCATAATGGGTGTTATGTCTCTGGTCAAGGATTTTTTTTTTTTTGAAAAGTAAATTAAGAAAATATATTAAAAGTGCCTACAAAATGGCGCAACAAAGTACACACGAAGTATACAATTATGGCCAAAAGGCAAGCAAAGAAAGAAAAGGAGAGCAAATACCAACCACCCTAACAACAACTAAATCACTACACCCTAAAGATTGAGAAAGAAAAGAAAACACCCTTGAACACTTTTGCAAACAAAAACCCTCAACCAAGCTAAGAAAGAAAAAGCGTCCTCGCGGTAAGAAGGCTTAAACACCACCCCCCCTCCCCCCCGGAAACCCCTTTTTCCCCTTCACCAAGAGAGGAGAGCTATTGTAATTAACCAAACATTCTAGTTTTTGGATTTCCCTCTCAACATTGGAAGACGAAAACGTTTTCCTCTTTCCCCCTGGGATCTTCACCTTACACCCTTTTCTTGCCTCCATTTTCCTTGGAAGAGTGTTAATTTCATTTTCAAAACCCACCACTAGTATCCCCAAAATGTTATTGAACTTGGCAAACTTACAAGGAAGTTTTTCATAAATAAGCTCCTCCCTTGTCGAACTGCTACCAGCCTTGATGGCCTTGGGATTCTCCAACCCATTAGCCTCGACCACCAACTCCTAATCCATGAGACCCTTTGCTACACTCCTTGTAAGATCCAACATCCTTTCATCTTGGAGCATCATCCTTAGTGGCTGAAAATGAGCGATCCAACTGTTGAGAATGAGCAAACCAACTAGAGAGTGAGGAGGCGAAAGGGGGATGGAAGCCTACCTTCGAAACCTGTTGCTTTTGTGAAAAAGGGCTTCATCAACTACCAAGACCCACTCTGATTGTCCCTAAGTCGTCTTCTTTAGAAGGGGATCATCAAGATGCTCAGAGGAGTCGACTGGATCTCCACCAATTGGTGGTCTCAAACTCTCATTAAACAGACTAGAGGACAAACCTTTGGGTTGGCCCTCTGAAAGGAATAAAAGACACAACCCAAACATGGCTTGCCTAGCTAGGCTTCCTCCATATAGGCTAAAGGCATCCACAATGGGTTGGCCCAAGGAGTTGCATGGCCTCCCTTCACCCGCAACTTTGATTTCTAAAGGCCAAGGACCCACTAGCCCATAAGAGGACCCAAGATTCTCACAAATAGAGCTTTTGGCTTTGTTTGAAAAAGTTGCCTTCCTTGTTGCTTGCATTGAGAGGCCTTGCTCTACACCTACCACTTCTAAAACTTCATCAGCTCATTTCCCTTTGTTCTACTTCACACTCCCTACTGCGTTTGTACTTCCCTCCCTTTCATCCCTGACTTTTGGAAAGTTGGAACTCTCCTTAGAGACCACCCTCGACAACCATGGCGATACTTCCCACCATAATTGGAAGACAAAAACGTCCTTCCCTGTCCACCATAAGCAATTGGCTTAGCCCTTCCTCCCAGAAGATTTTATGAGTAATCTAGCCCATTTCAGGTGACACCTCTCCTCTATCTCCACATCCACTTTAACAAAACCTCTATAGGCATCTCGTAGTCTCTTGAAGTAATCTTTTCCCCGCAAATGCACCAGTAAACCCAACACCCTTACCCACACTTCATTGATGCAAGCACCTTCTTTGAAGCAACCAACATCTAGCCTCCACCATTCCAGCTGCAGTTTTCTTCCCTCGAACATAATAGGCCCCAAAAGCAAAACCTTTTCAGCTTCAAAAGCATCTTCAAACTCAAATAAAATGAGAGGGTCTCCCAACAAACACAAATGTAATTCACCTTTTAAACCCTAAGAATGTTGAGCTTAAGATTTCAACGAGTCTGAATCTGGAAAACGACTTGAAAGAACATCCCACCTCCCCACCAAACACTTCTTGAGAGACACCAAGTTGCTCAAAACCTCCTCTATCTCGCTCTCAATCTACATTGCCTCACCCATCTTCCTCTTACCTCTGTTCAATACCTCTGCAAAGGAAGCATGGTTTAAAAGAGCACCCCTTCCCCTTTCCTCCCTCTTTTGATTTCAATAAAATGCACTTTCATCATGAGGTTTGTAAAATGATTAAACATCATGGAACTACTTTCTAATCAATAAATGAAAGATTGTTGGTGCCTTTTAGTCTCATTCATACTGATATATGGGAAAAATATAGAACTCCTAATATCTCTGGTGCAAGATTGTTTATGTCATTTATTGATGATTGTACGAGGGTGACAAGGATTTATCCACTCAAACACAAATTTGAGGCTAATAAAATCTTGCCTATTTTTCATAAGATGATTTGCAATCAGTTTAGAACAAAAGTCCACATTCTTCGTTTAGATAATGGAATGAAATATTTGAATAATTAGTTGATTTCTTATTGCCAAAAAGAATGGATTGTTCAAGAATCTTCATGTATTGATACTCCATAAAAAAAAAGGGGTCATTGAGAGGAAAAACAAATATGTATACTTGAGGTTGCTATAACTCTACTTTTCCAAATGAAAGTCCCAAAAACATATTGGGGGGAAGATATTTTGATAACCACTCATCTAATAAATAGGTTACTCTCTAGAGTTCTCAATTTTCAAACCACATAGGAAATTTTTATCAAGGGAAGCTATTTTTACAACCACTCATTTAATAAATAGGTTACTCTCTAGAGTTCTTGATTTTTAAACTCCATTGGAATTTTTGAGTCACTTATTCCCTTCATTTAGAAACTTTGAGAATCTTCCTCCTCAAGTGTTCGAGTGTGTCGCTTTTATTCATATTTATTGCCAGCATAAACAAAACTTGATCCTAGAGCTCTTAAGTGTGCTCTCCTTGGCTACTCACCTAAATAGAAAGAGTACAAATGCCATCATCCTCTTACAAAAAGGATTTATGTCACCATGGATGCCAATTTCGTTGAAAATTAAGGATACTCAGTATATTCTGCCTGTATTAATAGAGTCTCTACCAAATCCATATTCTGATTTCCTCCAAGTCTCTCCTTACATCCAAGTCATCACCCATACAAGAATCTCCCATTTCATCTCCCAGTTCAGAAACCAAATCTGAGCCTATTATTCCAAAGGTGGACTTGCCATATAAAGCCTAAGATAAGCCACCTTCACTCAAGGTCTACTCAAGGAAGAAAAAGCTTACCATGGAGCCTATGCACGCTCAACCATTGGAACTAGAACCAAGTAATGTTGATTCCACTTGAATTGACTCAGGTGCTTTCAATTTCTTCCTATTACACTTAGGAAAACAAAAAAAACACGTACTAAATACCTTATCCAATTTTCTGTCAAATCATAAATTATCCCCCGCTCTTAATTCTTTTATCCCTCAATTCTCCACCATAGAAATTCCAAAAAGTGTCAAAGAGGCCCTTAGCAATTTGAATTGGAAGGAAGATATGTTGGAAGAAATGAGATCCTTGAAGAAGAATAAAACTTGGGAGATAGTAGATTTACCTAGAAGGAAAAAGCCTATAAGTTGTAATTGAATCTTCACATTTAATTTCTCTAGCTAATAATCTAAATTGTACTTTGCATTAATTTGATGTAAAAAAAATGTTTTTTTTTTTTTTTTTTGGATGCAGATTTGGACAAGGAGATTCACATGGAATCTTGTCACATGGAGATGTAAGGAACAATAGGCGTTAGTCATATCAAGTGCCGAAGTTGAATTCAAATCAATGGCTAAAGGTATTTGTGAGCTACTTTGGATAGGGATGATGCTCTCTAATCTAGGAATGGAACTAGAAGGTTCTATGAAGTTATATCGTGACAAGTTAGCCATAAGCATTGCCCATAGAAATCCATCATAATTGAACTAAATGAGTGGAAATAGATCAACATTTCATCAAGGAAAAATTAGAGAGCAAAGAGATTCGTATTCCATATGTTGCTTCAAAGGATCAACTTGCAGATTTTCTCAAAAAAGGGTCGTCGAGTTTTACATTTCAGTTTGTTCCAGGCAAGCTGAGAATGAAAAATATTTTCGAGTCAGCTTCAAGAGGGGTGTTGAAAGTCGTTCCCTATTTTAGGGGATTTTATCTCTTATTATAGTTCTTTCCTACTTGTATTATTATTGTAAATATACAGGCTGATATGTAGGCTGTAAATTCCTAGAAGAGTGGCTAAACTGATTTGATAATTTCCTAGAATAGTTTCATAAAGCTGCATATATTCGCATGAATATAATTCAACTTTCTTCACATCCAATTAGCTAAATTACTTGAATAGCCCATTAATTAGACATAAACACTTCAAGTCTCTTCATATATCTAAAAATACCCTGAGTTTTGCCTCTCTTGTACAATGAATATACCTTCAGTTTATCTATCCAAATTTTAAGGATAGATGTACTTATATCTTGCTCCGAATGTATCCTTGATGATCATTCTTCATCCTCAACATTTTAAGACAATATTGCCTTTGAAAAATGACGACATACATATAGAGAGTATTTTGTTATAATATTAGAGACCTAAGCTACAAAAGGATATTTTGTTTAAAAAAGAGCATTAAGAAATAGAAAAGAGAACTATAGTCGTTCAATCTTTTAGAAAAATTATTTTTACTTAAATATTTGTGAATAACTGGTTATTTGCAAGTAATTCCCCAAAAGTGTCTTAACATGGGGAGAATTATGCTTTCTCAATACTAGTGATTCCTTGTCAAAAAGCTGTATAAGTGAAGAATTGAACATTAAAAAAATTAACAAAATTGATTAAGCAAGCTCAACAAAACTCAAGTACTTGTCAGATCAATACAACTGTAAGGACTAAGGACTTGAAAGTGCCATAGGGCCCATATCCAATAGATATACTTGTCAGCAGAGCACATTACAGACAATTCAAAATTACCAACTCACAAGAGCACAATCAACAATTATCCATTTATAAAAAAGTGTTAAGGTGATAATCAAGTTCAGGCCTTGCCTGCTATTAACACAACCATCTTTGTTATAATGCTGGGCCCCAACAAGCTTCTTCCCAAGATCTAGTAATTGCTGCCTCAATGACACTGAGTAGACTATAAAAACACAAAGACTATGAATCAATTCATGGAGTGTAAACTTCCAAAAACAAAAATTTGATTCAAAATCAAGTGAAATTTTTTACCATCTCCAGAATTCAACCCAATAAGCAAATCATGTCCATCCTTAGCATCCGGGTCAAATGCATGACAAACAGGATTCGAATTACTAAAATGTATAGACTTTATGGGATCCTACATTAAAAAACAAACCTCTCAAAATCCAATTCCAACGCAAGACATGAATTATTCATTAAAACAGCAGCCAAGAAACAACAAATTACCTTATCTTGCGTATTCAAATCACAGATAAATATCGCATCCCCAACATTGAAAATCAAGTAAGTCCCTTTCCCATCAAAATTGGAAGTACCTGTCGGATTACTCAAACTAGAAACCCCAATTGACCCTATCCTACCATTTCCACTGACACTCTTACTGCCACCATTCCCTCCGACAAAACTAAGGGCTCGGCTCCCATTGCTGCCGCCTAAGAATCTGGCTGCCGCTGATCTCACTCCACCGCCAGTGCTATAGCTAGAAGGTGGAGCCGGCGGGGATGCTGACACCGGCTTATCCTTGAGATGCGCTAGGGTTACCTGATCACGAAAATTACCCAAAATACTTCAACCGTGATTCCAAAGATTGATCAAAAAACACCCCGTTTGGCCGCTTAGGAAAGAAAATAAAACAAGATTTCGAATCCGTATTTCTTGTATTACGCTCCCTTGAGTAACGATTTCGTATTCCGGGGTCCCAAACAATGAAAAAAAAATCCAATAGTCAAGATTTCCACTTATTTCCATTTCCAGTCATCCCTTTTCTCAGGAACCAAACGCAGCAGAAAAGAAAAGGGTATTGAAAAAAACCCTAAAAAACAGTACCTGAGTAACGGTTTTACCATGGCCGTAGTGAAGAAGACCAGCAGGATGGGTCTTCTCATAGTGAAGCTTGTAACGGCCTTCTGGGGTTTTGAAGTAGGTCTTGAGACCAGGAGATTGCGCGTTGTTAGTCGCTGAGGAGGAAGACGGTGACATCATGCCGTTGGTTGTGTTGATCATGGTGCTACCTACTGTGCGCCGAGAAGCATGTGATCATGACCAATATGGCCCCTCTCCGTCAAATTTTCCTGCCCTCTTCAGTGGCTTCACGATTAGGATTCGATTCAGAGATTTACCGGAGTGCGGGCGGAGTGGAGGGAAGGGACGGTGGGCGAAGAGCGAAATGAGTGTGGGAAGAATGACAGAAGAAAATGGGGGGCACTGCTGCGTTGAGATTTATTCAAGTTTAAAAGAGTGCTCGTTTACTTTGGGACCTTCTTCAACAATTATGATAAGCTGCATCTCGCCCCATCATCTATCGTGTACCCTCGCTATCTTCAATCTTTGTTGTTGGGGTTATTGATGATCAGGATATTCTGTGGTAAATTGCATATGGGCTTCGTTCATCTCAATGTGGACCATCACGGCCCAAAACTTTTCTTGGGCCGGACCCCACTGCCTTTACTACAAGCTGGGCCTCAAGTCAACATATGGCGAGAGATTTGGGTTCCAATTTTGATGACAGGGCTCATGCCCTTTTCCCCTTTTTTAAATAAATAATTTTAATATTAAATATTAGGGTTGAATACAGAAAAGTTGTAAACTTTAAAAACCATTATCCTCAAGCAAGTCGTTAAGACTTCTTATAGTTTATATATCAATCATTATTATTTTTATTTTTAAAAATAGAAAACAAAAGTATATCATAACAACCCCTAATTTACATATTTTATATTTGAATTATAACAAAATTTATAAAATCTATATTTATAATGGTTGACTTAATAATATGATATTTTACAATTTTTTGGTCCCTTGACTAATACTGTTTTTGAATTCTAAAATTCTTATAAATTATGTTTGGTTTTCGAAAAGTATTAAGAAAAGAAAAAAAAAAAGTGGTAAGAAAAATTGTTTTCTCATATTTGATTTCACCATGAAAAATAATAAATAAAAAAATAATTAAAAATAATTAAAAATTTATATATTTTAAAAATATTTAATTTTTATATAATGAAGATAAGTAAAATGAGTTTAAAGAAATAAATAAATAAAAATAATTTATTAATTTGATTTTTTTTTTTTCACTTTTCCTCGTATTTTCCTTCAAATTTTATGATAACCAAACATAACCTTAATGTCAATTGACACCAAATTATGACATTTTCCCTTAAATTTGGAGGGACTTCAACCCGTAGAGTTGAGTACTTCTAACTACAATGAAATATATTATCTCCTTTGTTCATGAGATTCAAAAGATTCATCAATCCAAGAAATCAAATCCATGAGACTGATAAAAAGTTTTGCATATCAAATAACATAAAGTATGTCGGTTTTGGAAAATAAAGTACGTTTGAAAAATGTTTTGAAAGTTATAAAAAATAGTTTTTGAGAATAATTTTATTTATTTTTAAGGGTAAAATTTTATTTTAGAAATTTAGATGTGTTTTTTCTATTTATTGTTCATGAAGGCAGTAAAGATACATGTATAAGGTAAAAGTTCTTGTTATCCCAAAGGTTCTCCTTATCAGGTTTTAATGGTAACAAATCATGGTTAAGTTACTAATTGGTTTAAATTGTAAAGAATCTCATGTATTAATTTAGAAATTCATTAAATGACCTAATGAATACAAGATCGAGACATTTGAAAGACTTTTAATCATAGGAAACAAATGTAAGATGAATGTGTGGGTGCACTTAGGTTTTACATATCATTTCATGCATATTTGAAAACTCGGTTTATTATTTAAAGTTACATTTTCATTAAAATCCGAGTTTTATCAAATGTAACTTAGGTAAAACGTTTTAAAATTGACATATTAATTTATCTAAAGACCTTGCCTAAGTGTTAAAATAAAAAAAAAAAAAAAAACTGAAAAATATAGGTTTTTGGGGCCAAAAGGCTGAACCAGTCGAGGTACTGGCCAATCGGCTCAACTGGCCAAGGAACCGGTCGACCGGTTGCCCTAGTCCAATAGAGGTTCAGTCGAGGAGTGTTAAAAACACTCTTTCTCATCTAGTAGCTTTCCTTTCCCGATCGAGGCACCCTCCTTCCCAGTCGACCTCCAATCGAGGTCTGGTCGAGACAACGGTAACTTGCCAAAACATTAAATGCTCCAATAGCTAATGAATCGGTCGAGCTGGGGTTGAGGCTGCTTTTTGTTTTTCTTAGCTCATGAAGTTAGAAACCTATAAATTGAGAGCTCCATTTCATTTATGAGATAGAGAACACTTGCATTCAATTGTCTACCAACTTGTTCTTGCTTTAAAAACTCTCATTTCTTTCTTGCTGCATTAAATCTACACTTGCATATCCTTTAGTGCACCTTTGATTTTCATCCTAACTTTGATTTGTATTTGTACTATCATTGAGCTAAGTTGATGGATTCATTCTTGTAAAAATTGAGTGTTAAAGCTGATAACCCGACTCTTGGTAGCTTGGCATGTAAGGGTATCAACAAAATTTATACCTAAGGTCCTTACACTAAAGTAGCAAAGCTACTATAGCATAGTGGCTCTAGGATCAAACACTGGGAAGGGTTTTTACTTTAACTGGTGAAGTTCAGAGGATGGAGTGAACTTTTCTTAATAAAAATTAGGTTAAGATGAAAACATAAAAAGATGAAAGTGTTGTAAACTAAACTAACATGAAAATAGGTTAAAAGATGGAAAAAGAAGTTTCTCAAAGCTTTGGATAGCCATGCTTAACTCACTGTGTAAAAATGGAGATTTTGGGACTTTTCACCTCGAGTTGGGGAAGCAACTAAGGTGATGCTTACTTCCCGAACCGGTATGAGTTTAACAACTGAGTTTTAGTCCTTGAAAACTTACAAAAAGGGTAGCTGAACCTCATAAATGCTCTTTTATTGATATAGGTCATCTCCTCGACTTGCAATACAATGACTCGTAGGAGATAACTAATGAACGTTAGTGGATCTAACAATAAGAATCCACTGAGACCAAAAGGTTATCAAGTATTGGTCATTCAAAGCAAGTCAGAGGGATTAAAAGCTTTACTTTGAATGAAAACATTTATGACGCTCAACTACTTACATTTATGGCTTGGAAATCTCCATCCTGACACGGGAGCTTCACATGGCATCCATTACTTCAAGAAACTAAAAGGTTTTAGCCTCTCATCCTTGGGGATTTCATCCTCCAAGGATGTTTGGCTACTAAAAAAATGAGAAAGAAAAGAGAAAAGAAGCGTATGAACAAAAGTGATCTTATAACTTATAAAGTTACAGGTTACAAGATGAAATTGTCTGAGGCTCTTCACCTCTATTTAAAGACAATAACAAACTAAATTACAAGAGCTATTACAAAAACAACCTTTTCATTGGTTGATTACAAGGGTAAAATAGGTATTTACAAAGCTAAAAATCAAGCAAAATATCTTGGAGAACCGGCAGTGGAATATCATCAACAGCGTCTCAAAACAGGGGATTTCAAAGGCATTTTCACAAGGGAAAAGATAAAGGGTCCAAATTTCGCAAGGTGAAAAGCCACCTTGCGAAAATTTGGCATTTCGCAAGGTGCCTAAATCCTCCTTGCGAAATTTCGCAAGGTGGTTTCTTCATGGTGCGAAATGGCAAAATTTCGCACCATGAGGAAAATCCCCTTGCAAAATTTCGCAAGGAGAAATTCACCTTGCAAAATTTTAGCAAGGTTTGATGCAGTTGCCTTCCGAAGGCCATATCTTCCTCATTTCAGCTTCAAATCGTACACAACTTGAAGCGTTGGATTCTTGACTTCCTGAGCTTTGAAATGGTATACAGAATGTAGAAAATGGACTTCGGGAAGTGCTCTAAAAGTGCAAAGGAAAAATTGCAGCTGCTGTCCTCTATTCTCTTCACTCTGTTCTCCTCTTTGCTTCTCTTTGCTTCTCTCCTTTGCTTGGCTAGTCTTAATGATCCAAAAAGTTGTCAAAACACTAAAACTAGCCACAAATATGATTAGAAGTCATTGCTAGGTCCTTAACATGCCAATTGGAATAAGAATGGAGAACTACTACACAAAAGTGCTTAAAACATAATGAATTAAAGGCGCAAAATAGCACTTTTTGGGTAGTAATCAAAAGCCTTCAAGAGAGTTGAATATTGAAGAGATTGTGTAAAAGACCATTTGAACCGAAATCCAAGTGTAAAGGAAATTGGAAGCTTGGATGAAGCTTCAAGTTAGTGGAACCCTCACTCGGTTAAGAGATTAAGGAGAGTGGATGTAAGCAAGGAAGTGTCAAACCACTATAAAATCTGAGTCTGCTTTCTCTAACTCTACCTTTTTATTTTTGTTCCTATTGTGCTTGAATTTGTTATGTTGAAAAAGATTTTGAAAAACCCAATTCACCCTCCTCTTGGGTGTTTTTCTTATTTAAGTTTAGCCTTTATTTTCTCAGTTATTAAAATATTCTTTATATTTTTATTTATTTATCAAATACTCTACAAATAACATTTAGAAATGCCTCAAAATCATTTAAAAAATAATTTATTTTCAAAACAAAATCTCAAAAAATTTGTGTTTAATAAAAAAATTATTAATTTTTTTTAATTTAGCATCCATTTAGATACTATTCATGTTTTCCATTTTCAAAATAAGAAAATAGTAATAACTTTTATATAAAATAGAAAATTCTCTAAAATCTTACATTAAAAAAATTAATGTTTTAAAAATTATTTAATTACTTTAATTATTAACTTTTCTACTATTAAAATTTAATAATTACACCATGATAATAATTCTTTTTTTTTTTTTGTTTTAAATTATTAAAGGTTGGTTATTAGTTTAGTTTCCTTTGTATTTTTTTTCATTTCCTTTAAAAATAGTATTTTGAAAGTTATTACTTTTATTTTTCATTTTTATGCTATATATATATATATATATGTTCATAATTTTTTTTTCTTTTTTTCTTTTCATTAATTTTAGGTGGAAAATTAGGAATGCAGTTTTTTTTTTTTTTTTTTTTTTTCACTTTTTCATTTTCTTTCTTTCTTTTTTTTTTTTAATCAAAAGTCTCAAAGAAAACTACCAATCATTTACAATTTGAATGGGGCAATGTTCCCCTTAGCGCACCACTAGCTCCAAGCAAGTCCTTCAAATATATTTTTTTCTTCTTTAGAAATACCAATTGAATTGTAGTGAGTCTCGTGTGGTAGAAACATTTTGAGGGTGAATCTCAATGATGGATTAAACCTAGAGGGGTGAATAAATATTTTTATATAAATTCAAGAGGTTCCTCAACACATATTATGTTTCCTTGGAATTTATTATATTTTATATTCTTTTTTTCCAATACTTTTCAACCATGAATAAAAATCATATGGAAATATTGATGCATCAATAATCTCTTAATAATTTAATAAATATAATTCATATACAAATGAATTAACACTCTCCAATTGAAATTTATAAAAGCAGTTAACTAGATAAAACACATTTTCAATTACTCTTTGATATTGATATGGGGTTAGATCAATTGACTGTACAAATTATGTTTGGTTGAGAGCCTATAATCGAAATGTTGATCAATCCACCTTGATAGAATTTAGCTTCACTTACATAACCAATTTATTTACTAGTATTTTGCATTTTGGCCAATCCATAGTTAATGATTGAGAACCCATGATCAAAGTGTTGATTGATCCACCCTGATTGAGATCAGTTGGTTTCACATTTAACCAATTTCCCATCCTGATCAATGTCAATTGGCTTTACATTTAACCAATTTTTTTTGCCACTTTCTTGTATTCAAACCTTTACATAGTCATTGATCAACAACTTTTGATTGAAATATGAATCGATGGACTCATGGCAATTCCACAAGAGAAGACAATTTGGGAATTTTGAGGGAAAATATGAATCGATTGAAATATCAAAAGAAGAACTTCACTAAGCTTTTACAACTAAATTATAATAGTAAAGTTGATGACAACTTCACTAAGCTCTCACTGCTAAATTACAATATCAAAATTGAGAGATAATAATTAATTGCAAATCCCCGATTTTGTGATGTTGTATAAGATATATACTATTATAATATTAGTAATGTTCTTAAAGATTGTATGATATTTTATTTTCCTAAAGGAAATTGTCATGATATTGTGCCAACAAACACTTTAATGCAAATAGTGTTAATTCAAGAACTCAAAGATAAAATAATTCACATAAAGGTACATAGGGTTTTAGCGTGGTTTGACCAATTATGCTTACATCCATGAATGAGAGAAAAGTTTTCTACTATACCATATAGAATATTACATAGGATACATAAAAGATACAACTATTAGTTTTTTTTGAAACATTTCATGTTACCCCACTCCTTGTATCTACACCAAAAACTACGAGCTCCCTCGTTCGATGAAAAGTCTCTCATTATTCCTTACATCTTTATCCACACCTCATATAGTCTTCATACGTTTACCTTCATCTTATAATTTCTTCTCTTATAATCCAAAACATTTATAGATATATTCCTAATAATTTTTTTATTAGTCCAAGGGTTTTCCTAAATATGTTTTGATGATAACATAACTTGGTTAAGTGTACTAATGCATGTAAATCAAGTAAAGTTTCAGGTTTTATTGAGTAAATTGAAAGAAAGCTCAATTTCAACTAAAAGATGGTCAAATGATACAAAATCATGAATCCTTAAAAACTCGTAAAGTCTAGGAAATTTTGTCAGATTAATCTTTTGGGTGCACTTAAGATTAAATTGTTTTTCATGCACACTTAAATGCATGCATTCATACTTTGTTTTTCATAAAGGTGACCTTAAACATTTAGAAACTGCATGAATATAATTTTTGCATTTAAACCTTAAGCTATACTCCTTCAAAATTGACTTATGAAGGTTTTTAAATGAGTTGCCCAAGTGTTGGGAATGTTAAGATTGAAAAAAGAAGAATGAAGTTTTTAGTTTTTTTTTTTGGTCTAACCAGTTATGGGGAACCCCGAATCGATCAAATTGGTTGGGTTTTCCCAGTTAAGGACCAGTCAAACCACCTATAAATTTTCTTTCTTTTTAAACCTTAGTATTGTCAACAAAAGTTTTGCCTTTCTCGATCAAGGTTTGATTGAGACTCGATCGAGTCTTAAAAAAGACAAACAATCACTTGTAGTGCATTAAATGATCAAACAACTATTCAATCAATCGAACTGGAACTCGATTGATCAATGCTTGTTTTTATAATTTGAAGTGCCTAAGACTATTTTTCTATAAATTGAGAGTTCTTATGCATTTAATAATAAAAAAACATCTATATTAACTTGCTTATCTATTTTTTTCTCTTATTAAAATCTCTCAACTCAAGCACATTTACTCTTCCACTTATAAATCTATTTAGTGCACCCTATTGTGTTTATCTCAACTTCCCTTCGTAGTGAGCCATATTTGTGTTAGGTTGAGTGTTGTTAAAAGTCTATTATTAGTGAAAGATTAAGCGTTTTGAAGCCTTCGATTGGTATTGAGCTTGGAGGAAATTGTAGTACCCACGGGAGCCTTGAATCCAAGTGTACAAGTTTGAAGGCTTGGTTTAAAGTCTTGGATAGTGGAACCCTTACTTGGAAAAGAGTTTAAGGAGAGTGGACATATGCGGAGTTATTAAACCATTATAAAAAGAGTTTGCATCTCGCTTTCCTCTTCTATTTATTTATTTACTTCAATTTTTGTTTAAGTTGATTAGTTTTTGAAAAAGTTTTAATCACCCAATTTACTCAATGAGTATTTTCTTTAACTAATTTAACCTTGTTTCATATTTTCCTTATTATATAAGAAAATCTAATTTTATAATGACATATGAATGTAGGAAATATTCTATATAATATTTTTTATAAAAAGAAATTTATATTAATTAGGAATTGTAGATACTTTTGCTTTCATTAAACTAAGACCTTCATTGCACCTATTAGTATCTTGAATTTAACGAGCAATAGCAAATTGGGGATAATAATTAACTACAAGCACAATAGAAATATATTATAATAATATCAACAATACTTGAACATGTAATGTTTTGTTTCCTTTAAACTTGAACAATGGGATAAAGGTAGAAGTGATCAAAATACAATTAAAAAAATGGTTTGTTTGGTAACTGTTTTTTAAAACAGTTTTTTGTTCTTTAGGACAAAAAAAACATAAAAACATGTTTGATAACTAAAAAAATAGAGGATTGTTTTAATAGTTCTCAAATAATAAAACATAGCATTTTAATTATTTTTTGAGGCTAATTTAAAAAAATAAATATAAAAATACGAAAAATGATTAAAAATAAAACAATACATATAAAAATTATTTTTAAAATATAGAAAAAAGTTTAAAACATTTTAAATTTCTAATAAGACATTTGTTTTACAAAACATCAAAAAAATAATTTTCAAAAATAATTTTTGAAAACAGTCACGCCTTAAATACAAATAAATAAGACTTAGATTAAGACAAAAGTCAACTATATTTGCTATATAACTATTTATATTTGATACCAAAAATCTACCTCTTTTTTATTTTATTTTGTTCTATTTTTTTATTTTAAGTATGATAGAATAACTTTTCCTCAAAAATTAATATCATCCCTACTTTTACAAAAAATGAGTGAATAGTACCACAAGTGTGAACCAAGAACCTTTTTTTTTTTTTTGAATTATTTCCTTGAATGTGAAGTTCACCCAAAATTTTTTGTCTCGTGTTAAATGCAATTACAAAACCAATGCAAATACAAAACCAAAGAGTAATGTCCTTGGTACCAACCATGATAGCATCATTTGGCATGAAGGCATTGAAGCCCTCCACTGGCATCATATAAGATAACAAAATAATTTCTTAAAATATCTTATGCATAGTAGAATTTCTTTCACTCGATTGCGCCAAAAAAGGAGAGTGTTTTGTCATTTTCAATTTGCTTACATTTATGAGTCTTTTAAAGAATAATACAAATTTTGCACGTAATAATTAATCCATGGGTGATGGGTAGCTGTTTGACCCGAGCGATTTGATGAATAGTAGGGACTTGATTATTACAGAATATGATGTAATTTGGAAAGGATTTTCAATCAAGCAAGTTGGATTTGGCTGTTATCACGAGTTTTCTGGTGGGAAGTGATCCGCACAGGAACAAACAGCATCTCGAGGACAGTAAAACCAGCTTACTTTCCTTTTTTGTATGCATTTTCAGGTAAAGAATTTCTATCTGGAAGACAAGCCCTCTGCCTACCACCGTTCAAAAGCATTTCTTGATCTGATACAAGTACCATAAACAGGTAAAATCAGGTGATGAACATGGGAAAAAACCCAGCAGCAGATCTTCTGAAATGGACCCTCCTTCTGATAACTTTTATGTAGCATGTTGTGCAGTGAAGGGTTCGGTGGGTTCTTCTCCTTGATGAACTTCGAACACCCAATGGGCATGCCTGGACACCAATTTGGTTATTTGTCCCACATTCTCATTATGCAAATTCAAGTTGGGACTTTCGAAATCGTTTTCTAAGATCGAGCCATCTTAACCACTGGGTCGGAATTGGATCTAGGCATAAAACCATACTAAAAATCAGATTTTGAGGGGTAATTGGATTATGCATTTGAGATCTAATCAAGCAGGGCTGGCCTTGGGACCCAGGCAACCACTAGTCCCACCGTAACAGCTTCATTATCATCAATTTCATCTTATGCGCTAGTATTGAAGACTTGAATTAGAAGCTTCCCTTTCAAGGTTGTCCCTAGGAGCAAGCAAAAAAGGATATGTATCATTCACCCACAAATTTGAATCCCATATCCTGCTGTTTTTCCTGCCTTGCCAAGCAAACTAGTTGACGTCTTAACAGTATCAAACACCCACTCTATTTTTCTCTGCTTTACCAAGAGAGATGGGATATTGAGGTTCTCTTGCCAACGTCAAATGCAGCCTTTCACCTAACTTCACGCACACTTCCCATCTCACCCCTCTCAATAAAACCCCCGTTCCCCCTTCAAACTCGTCCAAAGCAACCCTTCTTCACTTCTCTTCCAGAGCAATAAGTTTGGCCACTCGAGTCCAAAAGAGCCCAGAGAAAATGATGAAGCAGCTTGTCTCCCCAGTCCTCCTGCTGATCCTCTTCCTCCATTGCACCAGAACTTCCGGTCAGTCTTCGGCACCGGCTCCAGCACCTGCCGGTCCCACCAACGTCACCGCAATTCTGGAGAAGGCTGGTCAGTACACTACCTTCATTCGTCTGCTAAAGAGCACCCAGATGGATGACCGAATCAACATCCAACTCAACAATTCAAACCAGGGTCTCACCATATTTGCACCAACAGATAATGCCTTTTCAAACCTCAAAGCGGGTACCCTGAACTCATTCACTGATCAGCAGAAGGCCCAACTAGTGCAATTCCATGTAGTGTCTTCTTTCCTTTCTACCTCACAATTCCAGACCGTGAGCAACCCGGTGAGCACACAGGCTGGTGGTAGTAACAGCGGAGACTTCTCTCTGAATATCACAACGTCCGGAAATCAGGTGAACATGACATCAGGGCTTACCAATACATCAGTGGCCAACACAGTATACACTGATGGCCAGCTAGCTGTGTATCAGATCGACCAGGTGCTCCTTCCAATGGGTGTCGTGAGGCCTTCAGCACCACCTCCCGAAACCCCAAAGCCTAAGAAGGCTGCTTCTCCTTCAGATGCTCCATCTGATTCAACCCCCGCTTCTGTTGATTCTTCTGATGCAACCCGTTTGTGTTTTCCCCGCAATCCACCCATTACACTATCCTTTGCGGTGGCTGTTGCTGCGGCGTTGTCCTTATGGCTATAAATTTGAGTGTTGGTCGATGATGGTGTGATCCTGCGTGTAGTGTGCTTGTGCTGTCATGTTTTCACTTCTTGTATTTGTAATTCGATTAGGAAAAATTGCGTCAGATGAATGCTGTTTTTGGGTTTCATTGGCGAAATATTCTCCTATATAATTAAGGTGGTGTCACGGGGATTACTACTCTGCATATCAAAACTTTAGAATAGATTTCATGTAACAAGTCTCTTATGAATGGCCTCTACGCAGCCGTCAGCAGTTGGTCGATTGGCGGTAGGGGGTCCTCGTGTCAAGCCCCAGATCTAAGCCTAGAGGCATGGCAACTACTTTTAGACTTCAATCCCAAAAGTACCCAATCATGGGAATAACATTCGAAAACAACCAAACTATAGCCGACCACAATCCAAACATCAAAACTTGAACAGTAAATGGATCAAACTGTAAGAAACTCCAGAGTAAATAATAAATCTCCAAAGTATAATAATTACAGTAAGGGTAGCTAGTTATTTCAAGATTCAACTTGCCAAAAAAATAGCTATAGCCTATAAAGACCATTCCCTCACCTATTCCATTGCTCCTCTTGGGCTCTTGAGCTAGATGCTTTAAAGATGGCCAAAAAATAGGGTGACCTTGAATGCCTAAATATAAATGCGTTGATGACGCTTTTACAATTTAGGTATGACAGATTTATCAAGCTTTTTAACTAATGGTTTTTTAATAGCATATATCAATGCTACTTTGAATTCATATTGAAAGCAAAAAAGCATACACTTACCTGGTTTATTAAAGGGTGCCAACTTCTATGGGACTTAGCTAGCCTCGTATTTGTTCTTCTACCTGTGAAGCTAGGGAATCAAACTTTACTGGTATGGTAATCTCTAATTTGACCCCATAAAGGTTGGGTCTAATTTATCATCACCGTCATCATCATCACTCCCCCATTGAGGGAGTACAAAACCCGACAGCACAGTCACTAGCATGTCAAGGCCAAACATAATCAAAGTCCAAAAACCAATCAGCTAAAAGAAAAATAAGTTCAGTTTTCTATTACTAGGTTGACTATCTAATTTTTGGCCGAATCCTCATGATTTTAAAATATATTTATACACTTAAGAGGAGTCTATAATTATATAATATTAAAAAAAATTTTCTTGAGATATCACAGAAGGACCCAAAACTTCTATTTGATATTTCTTTATTATTTTAAATATTGCATATTGAATTGAGAAAAGTAGTATTCATGAAGGGTAAAAACCTTGATTTCTTATAGGAACAAACCCCACCCGAAGAGAGGAATCGAAAAATATCCTGCAATAAAACACCATCTGAAAAGAAGAATCCAAAAGTAAATCTGAAGAGGTAATGTAAAGGTAATTTCAGGCATAAAAAATGGAAATCTCAGCAATAAAGAGATAAGTCCTACTTAGATCAACAATCAATACTGAAAAAGAAGTTAAATAGAGATTCGAGGATCCATTTTCACTATTTTCTCTCTAGGAAGAATTTTTTGTTTTCCAAAAATAAAAATTGGCGGATAAAGAACTTACCCAAGATCCTTACAACTAATGAAACGAACTGACAAGGAAAGCCTTCCAATCCTGTAAAAGATCCCAATCAATACCTTAACTCAAACTTCCTATCTTACTTTAAACACCCAGGCATGGTACAAATTATCATTGTTCTTGTAAAAAACCAATATTATTTAATCAAAATATATACTAGGCCTAAAATAAGGTAATCCTGTTCAAACAATAGTCTTAGTTAAAGATGATATAACCCAAATCTGCGTTGTATGCTGAACAGAAACAAGAAATTCTCCATCACTGAAGTAGATCGAAACCTCTGATTTTGAAAAGAAGAATACTCTGAGATAAATGAAAATTGTAATTGAAAGTCATCAAGAGCGGAAGAGAGAGAGAAGTGCCAAGGGTGGAAACAGGATGTGGGAAGAGGAGGCGCAGGGAGGATCAGTATAGTGAAGACTCGGCTAGCCCCTCTATGGATGCTTTTTATGAACAATTAGAAAAGGATCTGTATCATTGTCTACACACTCTATCATATGTCTTGCTGCTTTTCCTTATTTTCTAAGCAAAGAGTAGATGTTTTAACAGTCGAATACCCCATCTCTGTCTTCCTCTACCTTACAAAGTGGGATGGGATATTAAGGTACACTTTCCAACTTCAAATGCAGCCTTTCACCAAACTTCGTGCTCACTTCCCATCTCATCCCCTTAATAAAAAGCCCCACTCTCCTCCATACTCATCAAAAACAACTTTTTCTCCTCTACTTTCTTGGAGCAACAAGTTTTGTCGCTCAATACCAAAAGAGGCTAGAAAAACATGATGAAGCAGTTTCTCTCCCCAGCTCTTCTTCTGCTGATCTTCTTCCTTCTCTGCTCCACAACTTCTGGTCAGTCTTCTGGACCAGCTGCAGCACCTTCAGCTCCCACCACAACCTCTGGTCAGTCTTCACCACCAGCTCTAGCACCTTCATCAGTTCCTTTAGTTCCTTCTGGTCCCTCAGGTTCCGTCGAGATCACTGCAGTCCTAAAAAAGGCCCGTAAGTTTAGTACCTTCATTGGGCTACTAAAGAGCACCCAGATGGATGCTGAAATCAACACCCGACTCAAGAAATCGAACCAGGGCATCACAGTATTTGCACCAACCGATAATGCCTTTTCAGACCTCCAAACGGGTACTTTGAACACATTCACTGATCAGCAGAAGACTGAGCTGGCCCGATTCCACATAATACCTTCTTTCATCAGTATGTCGCAGTTCGAAACTGTGAGCAACCCGCTGCATACAGCGGTAGACGGTGATACTGTGGGGTTCCCACTGAATGTCGTAGGGAACGGAACTCAGGTGAACATGACAACAGGGGTTGTGAATACAACGGTGGACAGCACAGTATACAGTGATGGTCAGCTTGCTGTGTATGAGATCCCCCAGGTTCTCCTTTCACAAGGTATCCTAAGGCCTCAAGCGCCAGCACCAGCTCCTCTACCTCCAAAGCCTAAGAAGGCTACTCCTCTTAGTTCACAGGCTCCTTCAACGCCCACCACCGTTTCCGTTCATTCTTCTGGTGCGACGGGTCTCCCCCGCTACGCGCCAACCGTGGTATCCATCGGAGTGGCTGTTCTTGCGGCACTGCCCTTATGCCTGTGAATTGATCAGTGTTGGTGAATGATGACGGTGTGATTTGCGTAGTCTGCCTGTGTTGTCATGATTTAAGCTTCATCAAATTATTACGATATCTTTGTGCTCAAATTAGAAAAAAAAATGACATAATAAGAAGGTTACTTTTTGTTACATGTAAAAAAATATGTTCTCCTATCACCCTATTCTGTTGAGGTGTCAGGCAGATGTCTCACGGAACGCTTGAAAGTTGAAAGTTGAAAGTTGAAACCGACTCATGGAAAAGGAAAATTTAACGGAAGTGCATAAAGGCCTGCAATTATAATGTCCAGTTAATGTGACAGATGGTTTAGTTTACTTGTGAAAACTAGACCACCTGAAAGCAACTTTGAGTCGGTGGTTGGGCCCCAGAGCAACAAGTAATGTAATAAGCACCAGCAGATACTTCACATTGCGAACTCCCATAGCCATTTTGACTTTCCTTGATGGCGCTGCCAAACTGCATGCACAACACAAACTCTGGATTCTGGTTGCACTGATTTTACACACACACACACACTTTTATATATATATTTAAAATAGAAACTAATAAAAAACTATCACACATAAATTACTGAAACTTACTTTAAAAAATAATAGTTTTTCAAACCAATTTTGGAAAACAATTTTTTGATATTTTATAGGATAAGAGTTTTTTTAACGACTTGAAATATATATATATATATATCTATATATATATATATATATATATATATATATATATAAAATAGAAACTAATAAAAAACTATTACATATAAATTACTGAAACTAACTTTAAAAAATAATAGTTTTTCAAACCAATTTTGGAAAACAATTTTTTTGATATTTTATAGGATAAGAGTTTTTTTAACGACTTGAAATATTTTTAATGTATTTTCCATGTTTAAAAAATAATTTTTATTTATAATGTTTATTTATAATTATTTTTTATACTTATATAATTTCAAAAGTCCTAAGAAAATAAATTAAAACAATTAATTAAAAATGATTAAAAAATGTTTTATAAAAATATCTTATATATTTTTTTTAAAATAAAAAATATTTTCTATTTTTCATCAACAAACATAATTTTATTTATTTATTTTTAGTCCTATATATTTTTGTACAAAAATAGTTATATTTTTATTTTTATTTTTAAAAATAAAAATGCAGAAATGTGTTAAAAAAATTTTTTAATTATGTTTATATCCCAAAGTAATGTAATTCATAAGCATCCAATAATCAAATAAGGTTGTCATCCATATAAGAAAAATAAAAATCTAATGAGATTATTGAGGCAAAAGGGACCCGTCTTACAGTGTTGTTTTTAATTGGGATTTTAAAAAATCATAATGCAGAGTGCATTTTCACATCCCACTTCTAGGGCTATATAAGTAGCATAGAATTTTTGTCGAGATAACAGGCAAGTTACAATCTTATAAGAGCCCTAAATAGCTAGGCACAATTTGGTGGGCAATTGAAACAACATATGTAATTAATCATATACAAAAGATTCTTAATTAAAAATGATATAGCCTAGAACTACCCAGTGAGCAAAACAAACTAAAAACCAAATTTCTCGGATGCTGAAACAGATTGAAACATTTGATTTCGAAACAAGAAAGATACTAAGAGATGAATTAAAATTGTATTTAGAACAAATTGATAGTTGAAGATAAAGGGGAAGTGTCAATTGCCAAGAGCAATGCAATGGGCCAAAAAAGAGAGAAAAGTCCCGATTGAGGATGAATATGGTGAGACCCAGGCTGTTCATGCTACAACTTTCTTTGCGGCTTTGAGGAACTATCAAAAAGGACCTGAATCATTGTCCCACTTAGCTGAATAACATATCCTGCTGTTTTTCCTGCTTTACTAAGCAAACGTGCAGATATTTTAACATCATCAACACTCCACCTGGTCTTCCTCTACCTTTTACAAAGAGAGATGGGATATTGAGGTTCTCTTGCCAACGTTAAATGCAGCCTTTCACCAAACTCCATGCTCACTTCCCATCTCACTCCCCTCAATATATTAAAACCCCCACTCCCTTCCATGCCCATTCAGAACAACTCTTCTCCACTGCTCTCTTATAGTAACTAGTTTTCCACTCCATACCAAAAGAGCCTAGAAAAAAAAAATGATGAAGCAGTTGCTCTCCCCAGCACTTCTTGTTCTTATCTTCTTCCTCCTCTGCACCACAACTTCTGGTCAGTCTTCAGCACCAGCTGCGGCACCTTCTGGTCCTTCAGTTTCCTCAGGCTCTTCATCAGGTCCTCCCGACATTACTGCAATTCTCAGAAAAGCTGGTAAGTTTACTACCTTCATTGGGCTACTAAAGAGCACCCAGGTGGATGACCTAATCAACAACCAACTGAAAGCCAACCTGGGCTTCACCATATTTGCCCCAACCGATAGTGCCTTTTCAGACCTCAAATCAGGTACACTAAACTCATTCACTGATGAGCAGAAGACAGCACTGACAAAATTCCACATAGTGCCTTCTTTCCTGACTATCTCACAGTTCCAAACTGTTAGCAACCCGGTGAACACAGTGGCAGGTGATTCTGTGGAGTTTCCACTGAATGTGATAAGCAACGGAACTCAGGTGAACATCACAACAGGGTTTGTCAATACAACAGCGGACAGCACAGTATACAGCGATGGTCAGCTTGCTGTGTATGAGATAGGCGAGGTGCTCCTTTCACAAGGTATCCTCAAGCCTCTTGCAGAAGCTCCCCTATCTCCCAAACCTAAGAAGGCTTCTCCTCCTAATGCATATGCTCCTTCAAAGTCGACCGGCGCTTCTACTATTTCTTCTGATGCTACGTGTCTTTCACCCTATGCACCGATCGTAGCATCCGTTGGAGTGGCTGTTCTTGCGGCAGTGCGCTTGTGCCTATGAACTGAGTATTGATTGATGAATGACGATGGTGTGATCGATCTGCAGTGTGCTTTTGCTGTCATGATTTTCGCTTAATCAAATTATTACTTTGTGTTTGTCCTTGAATTAGGAAAAATGTGATTAATAACACAAGGCTACTTAATTTTGGTTTCATATTAAAAATATCGGTAAATTGAGGCTTTCGCACGGGATGGTTAAGGAAAAGAGAAACTTTTGGTCTTTCGCTTTAGTGTTGAATAAATTTTTTTATTAGATTAAATTGAAATCTTAGTAAAAAGCGGTTACGTTTGGTTTCCAAAAATAGTAGGGAAATAAAAAAACGATAAAAAAAAATAATTTTTTCATATTTGATTTTCTTATGAAAAATGAAAAAAGAAAAGTTAAATATAATTAAAATTATTAAGAAATTTAAATGTTTTTTAGATTTTTTAATTTATATATAAAAGAGTTAAGTCCATAATTTTTTTTTTGAAATAATATATAATAATAATTTATAAACTTTAATTTTTCATTTTCCTTTCTTTTTTTCTCAATTTTCTTTCCGTCACATTTTCCTCCCAATTTTGGGAAACCAAACATAATTTTAAAACATTAAATAATAATTGGCCATGGGTACTAATGTACTCAAATTTTTTTAATTACTTTTGTAATTAAGTTAAGTGACAATAATTAATAATTCTTTTTTTTTAAAAAATAGTGTGACGTGTGATAGATAGGCCATGATAACTAGTGTAAGGTTAAAAATGATAATTGGATACGGCATCTCCAAAATATTGAAGCCATTGTTGGAAGGCCTTCCCATATGTAACACATGGCTGTTCATCCCTTTGTTAAAGATTGGATTATGATAGTGTCACTGCAAGATGATAAAGCCGAAAGGCCTAGAGTATGATTGTCCATGAAAAGAATTAAGCTGCAAAACAGTGGGGTTTGTTTTCATAATTTAACTTGAATCTGAATCATGTCAATTTGTTTTTGTTGGTATCTAAATCATGTTAAATCTTCTAGTTTTTAACTCCCCCCCCACCAAAAAAAAAAAACTAAAAAAATTTAAGGATTATGGATTAAATGTTTTAATCTTAAAAATAATCATCACAATTATTTATTTATTTTTGTATAATTAAAATAAGATATTTAAAAATTAATAATTTAATAAAATAGCAATTTAACATATATCCAAAATACCAAAGCCTATTATAATAATAAAAAATTTAAAGATTAATAATTTAAACACCTTGCTATTACATATTACTAATTAAATACCTAAAAATATTAAATTTATTAACATAGTAAAAATATAGAAAAATGACAAAATTAATTAAATGCCTGAAGAGCTTATTTGCAATTTGGCTTAGAAGAAGCTTTTGTATAAACATGTGTAAAATGTCTTAAATCTTGAAAAAAAAAAAAAATTTACTTCGTTAAAAATAATATGAAAGTAAAAGAAATATTAACTTTTTCCATTTGAATAAAATTGTCTTATCAATTAAAGATGGATATAAATTGAGCTTAAATTTATCCAGGCAAATGTCCATGAATATACCGGTAACCGCAAATTTAGCAATTTAATTAGTTGACAAATCAAAGTAATAAGGATTGGAACCCCGAGGGGAGCATGAACTGCTGTCTCCCACTGCCACTAACCATGCCCATGTCTTCAGTATCGTGCCCTTGCAGAAAGGGATGCGTATTTTTTTTCCTTCCTTGCTAAGCAAACTATACTAGATGTTTTAACAATATGTAACACCCCATCTGTGTCTTCCTCTACCTTACTAATATAGATGGGATATATATTGAGGTTCTCATGCCAACTTCGAAATGCAACCTTTCACCGAAATTCATGCTCACTTCCCATCTCATCCCACTCAATAAAAGCCCCATTAGTTCCCCCCTCCATATTCATCCAAAACAACCATTCTCCACTTCTTTCTCGGAGCAGCAAGTTTCTCCACTCAATATCAGAAGAGCCTAGAAAAATATGATGAAGCAGCTTTTCTCCTCCACTCTTCTTGGGATGATCTTCCTCCTTCTCTGCGCCTCATCAATTTCTGGTCAGTCTTTGGCACCGGCTCAAGCACCTTCAGGTTCTACCACAACTTCTGGTCAGTCTTCACCACCAGCTCAAGCACCTTCAGGTTCTTCATCTCCTTCAGGTCCCGCTGACGTCATTGCAGTTCTCACAAAGGCCGGTAAGTTTACTACCTTCATTGGGCTACTAAAGAGCAGCCAGGTGGATTCCCTGATCAATACCCAACTCAAGAAACCAGGCAATGGCTTCACCGTTTTTGCACCAACCGATAGTGCCTTTTCAAACCTGAAAACAGGTACTCTCAACTCATTCACAGATGAGCAGAAGGCCGCACTGACAAAATTCCACATAATACCTTCTTTCCTTACCATCGCACAGTTCCAAACTGTGAGCAACCCAGTGCACACATCGGCAAGTGGTGATAGTGTGGAGTTTCCACTGAATGTGATAGGCAATGGAACTCAGGTGAACATGACAACAGGACTTGTGAATACAACAGTGGACAGCACAGCATACAGTGATGGTCAGCTTGCTGTGTATGAGATCCCCCAGGTTCTCCTTTCACAAGGTATCCTAAGGCCTCAAGCGCCAGCACCAGCTCCTCTACCTCCAAAGCCTAAGAAGGCTACTCCTCTTAGTTCACAGGCTCCTTCAACGCCCACCACCGTTTCCGTTCATTCTTCTGGTGCGACGGGTCTCCCCCGCTACGCGCCAACCGTGGTATCCATTGGAGTGGCTGTTCTTGCGGCAATGTCCTTATCCCTATGAACTGAGTGGCAGATTGATGGATGGTGATGTGTTGATCTTGCGTGCATGAGTGTAATTGTGTTGTCATGATTTTTACTTAATCAAATCTTTACCTTATCTTTGCACTCAAATTTGAAAAATTGACATAATAAGAGGGTATCTTTTATTTCATGACAAAAATACTGACAAAACAAAAAATAACAAAGGTCCCATGGCCGTTGATTCTGGAGTTAAGTGCCAAAGTGAAATCGCGAATCAAAAAAAGTTATCACATGTAGGCCTCCTTCCAGATTTATTATAAAAAAAATATCATGTATGTTCTTAAAATGAGGTTGAAACTGCATTCAAAAGATGCCATCTTCAACATTAAAAATGTGATTTTAGTTTGAAAATAAACTTAGTCATATTTTAAATAGTTAAATAAAAATATGATTTCTATACAACTTAACAAATGAAACTAAGATACAAGTCTACAAGACTAAGTTCCAATATATATAGAAATACAAAAAAAGAAAAAGACTTGTTCTTGATTCTTGTCATTAATATGAGACCAAGCTTTTAGTGACATGAAATAAATCTAAAGTAAGATATTTAATTTGCACTGACCATGACCATGATTTTGTACACAAAGCCTTTATAAGTTAGATATATAACTTATAAAAAGAAAAAGGATTAAAAGGATGGACCTCGGAACCTCTTACATCCTCATCCCAGTCCTTGTCACTTCCACTTGAGGAATTAAGTAGGTATCGGATCAGCTAAACAGAAATGGAACTGCCAATTGATGGATGAATTTGACAAAGACCCAGCCTCTCCATGCTACACCTTCCATGGCCGCTTTTAGGAACAATAAAAAAAAGGATCGGCATCATTGTCTCACAGAGTTTACATATCCTGCTGTTTCTTCCTGCTTTACTAAGCAACCCTTTTAGGTATTCTAACTATATGAAAACCCCTTCTCTGTCTAATTCCTGTACCTTACCAAGAGAGATGGGATATATATTGAGCTTCTCTTGCCAACTTCAAATGCAGCTTTTCACCAAATTTCATGTTCACTTCCCATCTCACCCGCTCAATAAAAGCCCCAGTCCCTTCAGACTCATCCAGTACAACTCTTCTCCATTCCTTTGCAACAAGTTTAGCCATTCAATACCAAAAGAGCCTAGAAGAAATGATGAGGAAGCTCCTCATCTCTTCTTTTCTACTTCTGCTGTTTTTGTTGCATCTTTGCAGCAAAACTTCTGCTCAGTCTAGCTCTTCAGGTCCCATTGACATCATTGCAGTTCTTGGAAAGGCTGGTAAGTTTTCTATCTTCACTGGGCTACTGAAGAGCACACAGATGGACGTCTAAGTCAATAGCGGACTCCAGACAAAAAAACAAAACCAGGCTTCACCATATTTGCACCAACGGATAGTGCCTTTTCGGACCTCAAAACAGGGACACTGAACTCATTCACTGATCAGCAGAAGCTCGCCCTGACACATATAGTACATTCTTTCCTTTCTGTCCCACAGTTCCAAACTGTGAGCAACCCTCTGCACACAGAGGCAGGTGAAAATGCTGCTGAGTTTCCTCCGAATGTGATAGGGAACGGAACTCAGGTGAACATGACAACAGGCCTTGTGAATACAACAGTGGACACACAGTATACAGTGATGGTCAGCTCGCTGTGTATGAGATCCCCCAGGTTCTGCTTTCACAAGGTATCCTCAGGACTCAAGCACCAGCACCGGCTCCTCTACCTCCAAAGCCTAAGAAGGTTACTCCCCTTAATTCACAGGCTCCTTGAAGGTCGACCACCTCTGCTGTTGATTCTTCTGATGGGACAGCACTGCCCAACCATGCAACGATTGTGGTATCCATTGGAGTGGCTGTTCTTGCGGCATTGCGCTTGTGCCTATGAACTGGTGCTGATTGATGAATGATGATGACGATGTGATCTTGCAGTGTGCTTGTGCTGTTACAATTTTTCGTTTCATCAAAATTTTTACCTTATGTTTCTCGAAAACGATTAACAACTCAAATGAGCCTTTTTCTTGTTGATATGGAGAAACTTAAGTGGCAAACTTGCTCCCTTCATGTTTCACACAAGTACTACACTTGAAAATGACTCCTGGAAAAATGAGGGGGAAACAAATCTAAGTAGATGAAGGCAATTGAGAAGGTAATGCCTAATTTTAGAGATGGTTTTGATTTTACTATGCAATCTAAACCACTAGAAAGCAACTTGCAGTCAAATCGGTATAAATCAAAAGCAGATACTTGGTTGTGAGGACTCCAAAAACCATTTAAACTTCTCCACCGTGCAAAGGGTTATTCTCATAAAGAAAATTACAATAGCTAGAGCTCTCAGAGTTCCCATGATCGATGTTAAATGCACCCATCATTTTTTTTATTGCTATTTTTATTTTTCAAATAAATTTTAAATATAAAAGAATAAAAATGCTCTCTTCTTCCTCAACCCCACAGCCATCCAAAACCCTAACCCTAAATCTCCTTTCCTTTCTCTTTTTCTTTCTTTTCGTTTTCATTCTTTCCTTCCCGTCTTTTCCAATCATCTTCTTTCTCAAATATTCTTTTTTTTTTCTTTTTAAATTAAAGAGATAAAGGGGTACGATCATGGTGTCTCACCGTGACTGCGGCAGCACAGCAGCCACTGTCATCCCTCTCTCACTTTTGTATTTTCTCTGTTTCAATAATAATAATAATAATAATAATCTAACCGCGGCAAAAAGAAGAAAAGGGATGGTGGAGCTGGAGAAGAGTGAAGGAATAGAAAAGAGGGGCAGGGTGGTAGATGAGTGTAAGGAAGAAGAGGGCAACCATGCTCATTATTTTTTATTTGAAAGTAAGAAAAATAAGAGAGGTTTAGAGAGATGATCATGATATGTATGTATTTATTAACTCTCTTCATTTTAAGGACTTGACAAGTAGTGATCACTCTATATTTTCAAATGATTATAGATATATATATTATGGCTTAAAATAAAGTTTCCTGTGACATTGAATCGAAATTTCAGTAACAAAATTTCCTAATTAATTTAACAGTTGAACAGATAACAATGAATAACATCATTAAATCATGGGGATTGTAGTCCATGGTGATTAGTGTAAGGTTCTGTAAGGGAATGTGAAGAGGTTATGCGTGAAATATTAAAACTATATGATTACATACTAATGCATTGAATTCAGCATTTGGCCATATCTTCCTCTGCTTGGCTTGAATATTGCAAATGAACGTCTGCCTCAACCAGAAGGATCAGTGTCGCAGAGTCCAAAACAAATTAATCGACAAATTCATGCAATAACCTATGACTAATTTACATGATATGCAATTATCCTTTTCATATATATTGTGCAATCGATTAGATAGATTATCGCCTTTTTTTTTTCTTTTTTTTTTCACGTTTTATATGTAGCTTTCACTGAGAAAAGACAAAGATCCCAATTGTCCAGTTGTTTTATGTTGAAAACCCAACTCCTATATGCTGCACCATCCATGACTGCTTTTAGGAACAAGCAAAAAGGATCTGTATACATCGTTTTCTTACACACTTGAACCGTAAACCTTGCTGCTGTTTTTCTGCCTTGCTAAGCAAACTAGTAGATGTTCTAACAATATAACACCTCCCCACCTGTGTCTTCCTCTACCTTTTACAAAGATAGATGGGATATTGAGGTTCTCCCGTCAACTTCAACTGCAGCCTTTCAACAAACTTCACGCTCACTTCCCATGTCACTCCCCTTAATAAAAAGCCCCACTCCCCTCCATACTCATCCAAACAAATTCTTTCTCCTCTACTTTCTCGGAGCAACAAGTTTTCTACTGATCGATACCAAGAGAGCCTAGGAAAATATGATGACGAAACTTCTCTTCCCAACTCTTCTTCTGCTGATCTTCTCCCTTCTCTGCACCACTACTTCTGGTCAGCCTTCAGCACCGGCTCAAGCACCTTCAGGTTCTACCACAACTTCTGGTCAGTCGTCATCACCACCAGCTCCATCACCTTCAGGTCCTTTAGCTCCTTCAGCTTCTTCAGGTCCCGCCGACATCATTGCAATTCTCAGAAAGGCCCGCAAGTTTAGTACCTTTATTGGGCTCCTAAAGAGCACCCAAATGGATTCTGAAATTAATAGCGAACTCAAGAAAAAATCTAATGCGGGCTTCACCGTATTTCTCCCAAATGGCCTATACATATCCATGAGTCGATGTAAATTTTAGAAAACAATTCTAATATTTTTAACACTTAAAAATTTTCATCTTTTATTTATTAAAAAAAATTTAAAATACTTTTCAAAATTATTATCAAATACGGGAAATCTCCAAATAAAAAAAAAATTAAATGATTTCAATAACATTTTGCAGAAATTTTAAAAAGAGATACATTTGTCAAATTTACCAAGGGGAAGTTAAAAGAGGAAAAAATTGAAACGTGAAAATGTTCATGAGAAGAATTTCAATAATTTTTTTTAATCCAAAGTTTTATATTATTTTCTCCCCAAAAAGCTTTTGTAACTCTAGCAAGAATAATTTTATATAAAAGGGCGAAAGAGAGGAAGTCATGAGCTTATATCATATCATCCAGGTCTTTGTTGAGTGTGACTGCTTTCTCGTTGCATGAGCCAGTTTAGAGGCTCCGTTCTGCAGCTTAAGGATCCCATTTTTGTTTTTCCTTCGCCGACCTCTAACCCTAAAATTCGATGTGACTTATAGTTGTATTAATTGGTTGTCAATTTGCCATGAGCTTCGAGCTTTAAGGTTTTTGGCGGTCTATGTTTTTTTTCCCGAACCCAACTAAGAAAAGAAGAAAAACTTTATAAAAAATTAATTTTTTTAATACAACGACTTTAAAAGAACATGTTCATACACATATTTTATTGATTTTTTTTTTATTTATTTCTTTTAGTTTTTTATAGATACATGAACACCCAGAGTTCATGCACTGACCTAGTCCAACGTGCTTTCGGAAAGTATAAAGGGGTTTACCCCTGTCTGATTTCCACCATGTTTATGCTCTCTTCCCCACCAAAAGATATGCATGCTTTATCCGCGGGTTTTTGACAGAGTCGTTTTCACGTATTACGTTAATAGTTTGTTTCACAGTCATTTTAACACTTAAAAAAATAAATTTTGAAGTGTTAAAAAAACTAAAAATATTTCCAATAATTACCATCAAATACACTCTAAGATTTTATTTAAAAAATGTTTGTGAAAATAGTTATAAAAATAGTTTTCGATAATAATTTTTAAAAATTATTTTTTAATGTTTTATAAAATAAAAGTCTGTATAGAAATTAAAATATTTTTAATATATATAAAAATTATTTAATATATAATGTTTTATTTTTAATCATTAATTATATTTGTTCAATTATTTTTAAAAATAAAAATAATTAAAATATATTATTGAAAAATATCTTATTTTTTATTGTTAAAAACAAAAAACTGTTACAATTTTTTAAGGTTGTTAAAAGTGTTTTTCTATTATTTTTTTATTCTAAAAAACAAAATACGGTTTTAAAAAATAGTTACAAAATATGACCTAACTTTCTAAAACTTGCAACAACAGAAGATGCGTTCATGGGTAACCACTTGATGAGCCTGTGAGATGCAGCATGATTGAGGCCATTCTCAGGTAGCAGCCTAGCAGGAGATTTTGACTTGTCCCAAGGTGTCATGCCTTCGGCTAGCCACCAAGATAGTGCTACCTTTTCTTTCTTTGACCAACTAATGATTTTTTTTTTTTTTTCTTTTGAAAAAATAGATTAAAATGTTACATCCCATTCCCCACTGGTTTTTGGATGTTTATGTCGTGTGAATTTGTTGATGTATGAATAATGCGGACCCGCGTAATCTGCATTTTTGCTTTACCATTTATGTCAGCAGAAGTATTCAAATTAAACAAAATTCACAAACGGAAAATTCTTTTAATTATATTTTCTTGTTCTTCCATAATCAAGCTTGCCAAACAGTTGTATGGGCTGGAGCTCCTAAACCAGTATATATATCGCGTCACTCTCCCTGAGTCCCCCCATGCTTGTACTCCAAATTTGAAAATTCACTCTTTCGACTCGGATCTTCTGAGACTCTGGAGTTCCTTTCCTTTTCTCTCCTGTTGGTGACCGAGCAGCTGTGGTCTCCTTGTGTGCTTGCTCTGTGTCCTCAGAATCTACCACGGCAATGACTATGGCTACTGGATACAAGAAGGAGAAAGTCAGGCTTCCTCCAAAGCGAGGCGAGGTTAAAACTAGGCTATTCCGGTATTTTGTGGAGATTGTAGCCAGAGTAGCCTCGAAAGCAGGAAGAGGACTTGGCATAAGGAAACAGAAGGTGACAGAAGATGGAAGTGATCAGCCTTCACTACCCCACCTGAAAAGCCCAAATGTAACTGAGAAATACGTAGCATGACCTCTCAATTTGCAACTATATGCATAAATAGATATGGGTATTTGTAGTTAAGGTCATGCCCTTATTATATGTACATGAAGAGTTGTAGCCTCTCTCAGGCGGCAGCTAGACTTCAGTATCTTAAGGGAAGTTCATGGTTTCCCATGTAAACTTGTTTCTTTCATCTTGATTTCCGCTTGTTTGTAGAAGAGAATGGTCTTTCTCTCTGATGAAATTGGCATCTGGGTGTTGCTCTTTTTGCAGTCCACCAATAGAATAAACTTATGTTGGACTTTGATTCCAAGGTGGAAAATTCATTTCCAACACTGCGATCATGGTTTTTTCTTCTTAATTATTTATTTGCACAAATCTTAATGAGACATGGAATCCTCTACCTTCACCAGGATGAAAACATTTGAAAAACATGTTTCACGGGAGCATTTTTAATTGTTTTTGTTATTTTACGTTGTTTTTACTTGTTTTCTTTCATCAATATTATTTTAAAAAATAATCATACAAACACTTCCAATGATTGAAGTGTTCTTATATTTTAATTTTTGTATTCATTTATCATCTCTTTTAGATAATTAAGATTAAATTATTTTAATCCTAATATTTTTAAAATGAGATTTATAAATTTGTATATATTGAATTCATCTTTTCAAAAATAATTTTAATGTAAAACAGATAAAATCATTTCTTTTAAAGATGATTTTAATATAAATATAATTTATAAATTTAATTATAACCATCTTTTCCAAGGATGATTTTGATTGAGTATAACTGTTTTTAGAGTTCCTTTTTAAAACATATGTGAAGGCCAAAAAAGGCATTTATGTCAACATCTATTTTGTGATACACATGTTGGATTTCTATTGATTTTTGTTTTTTTGGATCGTGTGGTAAAAGATGACTTTGTGGTCAATATTCTATGCTTATATCACGTCAGCTACGTACTTACTGAACAAATAACTGATATTTTTAAAAGACTTTAATAATTTAAATTATAGAGATATTTTTAATTTAAAATATTTTTTGTGGGTACATTTTTATTTTTATTTTTTTCTTCTTGACTTTGTTGGTGTAGTGATCATGAAGACCGGAAATCTTTATGAAAATAATTTTTAAATGCATTTCGAGTGGTTTATATATATATATATATATATATATATATATATATATATTCAAAATATCACTATTTTTATTATATAAAACATTATAAAAAATATTATCAAAATATTTTTCAATTTATAACTAAATTTTAAGTGTTATACATAAAAATGTTTCAACCAAAATCACTTCATGGAATTTGGACTTTTGGGAACAATTTTTTTATTTTTCAGAAAAAATTGAAAAAACAATTAAAAGACTATTTTTTGTTTTATGTTATTGAAAATAAAAAATAAAGTATTTTCAAAAATCTTTTGATTGTTTTAAGTTATTTTCACTTGTTTTTTGAGAATTGTTTTAAAAAATAATTATATAAGCAAATATAATGATTAAAAATAAAATTCTTGACATAAAAAATATTTTTAAAACATGTTTAAAAATATTACAAACAGATTAAAAATATTTCAGATTCTCAAACATACTTTTATTAAATAAAATATTAGAGATTAGTTTTAAAAAACTGTTTTTAAAAATTATTTTTTGAAACTGTTTTAAAAAATAATTACCAAATAGGGTTTAACTGTTTTTCTATTTTATTTAGACTATATGAAATTTTATTGAATAACTAGTGCTTATTTTCTAATGATTTTTTTTATTTGTTTAATGTTAATTTGGTTTTAGAAAATTAAGTCTAAGGAAAGGATAAAAATAATAACAAACAAAAAAACCATTTTTTCATATTTAGTTAATAATAATAAAAAATGAAGCAATTATAATTAATTAAAATTTAGAATATTTTTAAAAAATGAAATGGGTATAAAGAATAATATGAAAATAATTTATTAATTTTAACTCTTTTTTATTTTTAATTTTTTTTTTGCTTTAACTATTATTTTCTTCTGAGAGATTCTAATAACCAAACATAAAGTTAAAATTATTATTATTATTTTCTCTCTTTTTGACATACAGCTGTTAATTTCGTTTAGTTAATTTATCATACTTTGTAATGTCAAATATTAAAAAAGAGAAAATAAGAAAATAATTTAACAGGATTTGGTAAAGAAGCAAAGGAAATGTGGTAGCCTTTTTGTGAATGTATTATGATTTATGATTTTCATTGTTGTATAATTTCACCTTCCACGCGACTAGTCTTTTATCTTCTCTCTTGTGCAATCAAATGCTATGTTTATGGAATCTTTTCTCTTCAAGTAAGTCGGTGCTAACAAGAGTGAAAGGTAACTCTCACTATCGTTGTCTCGTACAGTTGAATAACATATCCTGCTCTGCTAAGCAAACTTTGTGGATATTTTAACCACATGACCACCCCACCTCTGTCTTCCCCTACCTTACAAAGAGAGATGGGATACTATATTGAGGTTCGTTCTCTTGCCAACTTCAAACGCAGCCTTTCACCAAACTTCATGCTCACTTCCCATCTCCGTAAGGAAATTGGAACCCCCAAATCTGCAGGGAAAGCCTCTTTCAAAGTGGAACATAGGTTGCCGTCTCACACTGCCATCACCCATGCCCATGTCTTCAATGTTGTCCCTTTTTCTCTTATGTTGTGCGGTTTTCTTCGTCCACACAAGAACCTGAGAATTCCATTATATTGCATTAATTGCCCATGTTAGGCATGTCAACAACAGTTTCTGATCCATTGGTTTCATTTGATAATTAAATTATGAAATGGACAACTTCAAAGCTAAAATGTGCAAATAATAAAGGAGCATGCATATATAAAATGGATAATTTGATAAAAGTACTGGGTTGTAACACATTCCAAAATATTGCTTCCTCTGGGACATCATAAATTCATAAAACATAAGCATGCAATAACCTGAAAATGTTTGAGGATCAGATGATGACTAATTTACATGATGTATACGCAATTATACTTCTCATGTATTCTGGGCGATTAGATAGATTATAGCCTTTTTTTTTTTCTTACATGTGGCTTTCAAAGAAAGACAAAATCCCAAATGTCCGGTTGTTACATGTTGAAAACCTAGCTCCTGTATGCTGCAACCTCCATGGCTACTTTTAGGAATAAGCAAAAAGGATCTGTGTACATCGTTTTCTTACACACTAGAACCATATATTCTGCTCCTGACTTTCTGCCTTGCCAAGCAAACTAGTAGATGGTCTAACAATGTAACACCTCCCCACCTGTGTCTTCCTCTTACCTTTTAAAAAGATAGATGGGATATTGAGGTTCTCTTGCTAACTTCAAATGCAGCCTTTCACCAAACATCATGCTCACTTCCCATGTCACCCCCCAAAATAAAAAGCCCCACTCCCCTCCATACTCATCCAAACAAACTCTTCTCTTCTACTTTCTCGGAGCAACAAGTTTTCTACTGATCAATACCAACAGAGCCTAGGAAAATATGATGAAGAAACTTCTCTCCCCAACTCTTCATTGCTGATCTTCTCCCTTCTCTGCACCACTAATTCTGGTCAGCCTTCAGCACCGGCTCAAGCACCTTCAGGTTCTACCACAACTTCTGGTCAGTCTTCACCACCAGCTCTATCACCTTCAGGTCCTTTAGCTCCTTCAGCTTCTTCAGGTCCTGCCGACATCGTAGCAATTCTCAGAAAGGCCATCAAGTTTAGGACCTTTATTGGGCTACTAAAGAGCACCCAGATGGATGCTGAAATCAACAGCGAACTCAAGAAAAAATCTAACGCGGGCTTCACCATATTTGCTCCAACTGATAGTGCCTTTTCGGACCTCAAAACTGGTACTCTGAACTCATTCACGGACAATCAGAAGGCTGCGCTGACAAAATTTCACATAATAAATTCTTTCCTTACAATCTCGCAGTTCCAAACTGTGAGCAACCCACTGCACACATCGGCAAATGGTAACACTAAGGAGTTTCCACTGAATGTGATAGGGAACGGAACTCAGGTGAACATGACAACAGGCCTTGTGAATACAACAGTGGACAGCACAGTATACAGTGATGGTCAGCTTGCTGTGTATGAGATCCCCCAGGTTCTCCTTTCACAAGGTATCCTCAGCCCTCAAGCACCAGCACCGGGTCCTCTACCTCCAAAGCCTGAGAAGGTTACTCCTCTTAATTCACATGCTCCTTCAACCTCGACCACCGTCTCCGTTGATTCTTCTGAAGCGACAGGTCTGCCCCACTATGCACCAATTATGGTATCCATTGGAGTGGCTGTTGTTGCGGCATTACCCTTATGCATATGAACTGAGTGGTTGATTGATGAATGAGCATAGTATGATGTTGCGTGCAGTGTGCCTGTGTTGTTACAATTTTCGCTTAATCAAAGCATTACCTTTGTTGGTATTCAAATTAAAAAAGAAAAAAAAATATGCTGACATTTTCTTGAGGCTGTTATCAGGGATGGTTATAGAGAAACTGAAGTGGGAAACTTGCCCCCTTCATGTTTCACAAAAACAGTTGAATCTGAATCATGCTAAAACACATAAACAATGACAAAAAATTCCACCTAAATGACAGCAAAGCACACACAGGTATGGCCGTCGGTGCCCAGATATACTTCTTGTTTGGTTTTATTGTGCAAATTATTCAAATCTAGAATTACTGAGTGATTTAAATGCTGTGAGAGCTCAAGTAACCACTTGAACCACGGGTAGAAAGTGAAAACTCTTTGGCAGGGCTAACCGTAAGAAAATTTTCAGATATTAAAATATAAAAATTTAAATATTATTTGATAAAAAAATACATATGAATAAGTCTTTTGGATGATTTTTTTATTTGTGGACGTGTTTTCCTCACTCACCCGCATGTTTAAGATTTGATTTGATGATTTGACAGTGATTATAAGAAACGTTTATAATATTTCTATTATTTAAAGATTTTCATCTTTTAAGTATTACAAAAAGTTAGAAATACTTTCTAAAAATTAGTATGTAATACATTCTAAATATAATAATAAAACCTAAAAAATGAAATGATGGGAAATCTCAAAACAAAAGAAATTAAATAATTCCACTAACATTTTGTACAAATTTTAAAAAGAGATGCATTTGTCAAATTTACCAAGGGGAAGTTAAAAAGAGGAATAAAAAAAAAAAAAAAGGTGACGTTCAAAGAATTTCAATAATATTTTTAATCAAAAGTTTGGTATTTTCTCCCCAAAAAGCTTTTGTAACTTTTGCAAGAAAATTTTTATATAAGAAGCAGAAGAGAAGAAGTCGTGAGCTTATATTATATCATCCAGGACTTTGTTGAGTGTGTCGACTGCTTTGTTGGTGCATGAGCCAGTTTAGACGTTTCGTTCTAAGTCTTTGTTCGTTTTTTAGAAGGATCCATTTTTGTTTTTCCTTTGTTGACTTTTAACCAAGGATGAAAATATCGGTAATCACGGATATATCGATACTTCGATTTTACGGATATATCGAATATATCGAAAATATATCGACGGATATTTTGGAAAAAAATATCGATAAACTTAAAATTGTTAAAAATTCATGGAAATGTAAAGAAAACCTCATAATAATATAATTAGAAGTATAATGGACATTTTAAAGTTGTTTTATTAAAAAATTTGATATACATATGATATAATTTGCGATATTAGATGTAATTATATCATGTGGATCTATAAGAAATGTTAATTTTGTAATTGTTCTCATTATAAAGTCACATAAAATATTTCATTTCATTAAATATCAATCATTTGTACACATTAAATAAACATATTTCATATTCAAAATATACTAGTTCATGTTAATTAAATTAATTAAATAATTTAGCATGTTAATTAAATAATTTAGCTAAGTTAACTAATATAATTTAATTCTAAATGTGAAAATAAATCACAAATAATCATCTAAAATAAACATATCAATTTATAATTAAATAATCAAATTAACCTAAGTTAATTCAATAAAAATATAAAAATTAATTACAATTGAATATAAAAATAGCATTAAATCATTCATATTGCAAACATACTAATTAATTGAAAATACATGAATTAATTACTATTGCAAACAAAATTAATTACAATTTAAAACAAATATACCTTAAAATGATTAAATAATTGAGCAACTTTAATAAAAATTGGAATAATGAGAGAGCAAATGAAGAATGAAAGCAAAAATGGATGAAATAGATGAAATTTGGGCCAAAATAGCCGTTGGAACATTAATTTACCGTTGAAAATCAATTTTGGCCGTTGGATCGCCATATTACCATTGGAATCACATCTAGGCCGTCGGATCAACACGAGCGTGATCTGGGTCATCAGATCACGTTGCATGAAAGAGGAGAAATATTGCCAAAAAATCGACAATATATTGAAGATATATCGCCGATATTTTGCCAATAGAGGCGATTTTTTCAAAAAATCTCGGATATATCTCCCTGAACCGATATATCGCCAATATTTTGGCGATATTTGCAACAATATCTCCCCTTCTATTTTTCTCCACAAAATATCGTGTCGACCCCTCCCGATACACGATATATTGCCGATATATCGCCGATATATCCCAACATTTTCCTCCTTGCCTCTAACCCTAAAATTCAATGTAACTTCTATTTGTACTAATCGATTGTCAATTTGCCATGAGGTAAAGGTTTTTGGGTCGGTGGATTCTTAATGCAGCTATGGTGGTCTATGTTTGTTCCCGAACCCACTAAGAAAAGAAGAAAAATATGATAAATAAATAATTTTTTTTGCTTATCAAGAAAATATAAGAAAAAAATTAAATATAATTATAATTAATAATATATATTATTTAACTTTTATATGATTAATACAATGACTTTAAAGGAACGAGTAAACATCTTTTATTAATGTTATTTCTTTTAGTTCTTTATAGATAAGTGAAGACGCAGAGATATAATTTAAGGCCTTCAATTGACATACTTTTGGAAAGTAAAAAGGGGTTTACCCATAAAGGGTCTTTTCACTACTCGTACTATCTTGTCCCTAATGGAATGAGTTTAAAATTTAAATAAGAGGATTTAGGATGAATTTGAGATTTTTTTTTTTTAAAACCTGAGCAGGTTCGAGTATTACCTTGTCCCATCCCGTCCTGATTATATATAAAATTAATTTAATATAATTTTTATTTTCTTATTTTTAATACATAGATAATAATAATAATAATAAATATTTTTCAATAAAATAAGTTATAATAATTTAATAATTTAATTATTTACAAAATATATTCATTTTAATGTAATTAATTTTTTTTAAAAAATATTTTTTTAAAAAAAAGTTAAATAGGACGGGACAAGTATGCAAATTTCTCAAACTTGTCCCGCTCTATTTAATTTTTTTAATGAAACATGGATGAGAATTATTTTGAATGAATGGAACAAGATTAGGATGGGGGCGACTCGTCTTGAACCCGTCCCATCGTCATCCTTATTTCTAGTTTCCACCATGCATGTACTCCCTTCTCCACCAAAAGATATGTATATATGGTTTATCTCTATGAAAAGTCTTACAATTGAAAATAGTTGTAAAAATAGGTTTTAATAATAATTTTTAAAAATTATTTTTTAATGTTTTATAGAATAAAAATCTATTTAGAATTTAATTGAAATATTTTTAATATATTTTATATATTTTAAAAATTACTTTGACATGTACTACTTTATTTTTAATCATTAGTTATATTTGTATAATTATTTTTAAAAAAAACTTATAAAAAATAAATATAAACAATTATAAAACATCGTTTACAATTTTCAGGTCGTTAAAAGTGTTTTATTCTAGAAAACAAAACAGACTTTGACTAGTCCTAAGGGTTCGTGCACTTGGCTAGCCACCAAGACAGTGTTACTTTTTCTTTCATTAACAAACTAATGATTTTTTTAAAAAAAAAATATTGATCAAAATGTTACAACCCATTCACCTCTGGCTTTTGAATGTTATTCTCCTGGTGATTAAATCGAGATATATATTCAACGTAGCTGTCTTCCTTAATGGTTGTAATCTTCAAGTGGGGTGACTTTGTTGGTGTATGAATAATGCGGACCAGCGTAATCTGCCTTTTGACTTGATTATTTTACATAATGTGTCTTCTAGAACCACCCGTGCGGGTCGGACCATCACTAAGGGAAAAAAGACTACAGTAGGAGTATTCAAACTAAACAAAATTCACAGACGGAAAATTCTATTAATAATATTTTCTTACTTGTTCTTCCATAATCACGGCTACCAAACAGTTGTATGGGACTCTTCTCTCGTGAAAAACCTTGTAACTCAGTCAACAGGCTGGAGCTCCTCAACCACTATATATATCGCATCACTCTCCCTGAATCTCCCCCATGCTTGTACTCCCAACTCCAAAATTCGAAAATTCACTCTTTCGACTCGGATCTTCTGAGACTCTGGAGTTCCTTTCCTTTTCTCTTCTGTTGGTGACCGAGAAGCTGTGGTCTCCTTGTGTGCTTGCTCTGTTTCCTCAGAATCTACCTCGGCAATGACTATGGCTACTGGATACAAGAAGGAGAAAGTCAGGCTTCCTCCAAAGAGAGGCAAGGTGAAAATTAAGATATTCCGATATTTTGTACGGATTTTAGCCAGAGTAGCCTCAAAAGCAGGAAGAGGACTTGGCATAAAGAAAAAGAAGGTGACAGCAGATGGAAGTGATCAGCCTTCACCACCCCACCCGGAAAGCCCAAATGTAACTGACAAGTACGTAGCATGACCTCTCAATTTGCAGCTATACGGTGGAGCAGGAGGCTTTTTAAAAGAAAGCCCATATACGTATATAGAAATGGGGATTTGTAGCTAGGGTCATGCCCTAATTATATGTATATGAAGAATTGTAGCCTATCTCAGGCGGCAGCTAGACTTGAATGTAAAGGCAAGTTCATGGTTTCTTATGTAAATTAATTATTTCTTTCATTTTCATTTGCGCTTGTTTTTAGAAGAGAATGGTCTTTCTCTATGATGAATTGGCATCTGGGTCTTGCATTTTTTCCAGTCCACCATTAGAATAAACTTATCTTGGACTTTGATTCTAAGGTGGAAAATTCATTACCAGCACTGCGATCATGATCATTTCTTCTTAATTATTTCTTCACACAAATCATAATGCGACACGGAATCCTCTATCTCCGCCAAAACACAACAGGGGACAACCATTGGTCAATAGTTTTGCTTCTCGTTTGCTGTGGTCAACACAAGTATTAATTGCTGTGGACTTCTATTTACATGTAATTTTGCCAAGATACGGCTCTCCTCTCCTGGTTGGTTCTCACTTATACTTCCGGATGACTCTTTTTCATGGTTCTTTCCTAACTTCATTTGTAGCTACTGATTTTTTATTTTATTCAAGTAATATTATTTAATATTTTTTTAAAATACTATCTTATTAAATATTTACAAAATTACAATTGTAAATTTATATAGAAATCATTTTTTTAAAAAACAATTCTAATGTAAATAGATAAAATCATTTTTTTAAAAGATAATTTTAGTATCAATATTACCAAATTTTATTTGGTCCAACTCAAAAGGCTTGCATATATATATATGAGGTATAACTTTAAGGTTATAATGATTATATTTATGTTATAACTGATCGCAATTCTTTCTATTGTATCAATTTTTTATATAGTGGATTTCTTTATTCTTTCTCCATATTTTTTTTCATTTAGGATTTTTTATGTAAATCTATATATTCCATTTTTTGTTTTTTTACTGCCTCTTTATCGCGTAATAATAAATATAATTTATAAATTTGTATGAAATCATCTTTTCGAAAAACGATTTTAATTGAGTATAAATATTGAATTTTGGGAAATATATTCATAATTATGATTGTCTTAGAGCTCTTTTTAAAAACCTATGTGATAGCTAAAAAGAAGCCTTTATGGCAATATCTATTTTGCAACACACATGTTGAATTTCTTTTGATTTTTGGTTTTATTTTTGTTTTCTCTCTTTTTTGGGGATCTTGAGTCAAAAGTTGACTTTGAAGTCAATATTATAGGGAAAACTGTGTTTTGGCCCGCCCATTTGGGCGTAATAGCTTTTTCAGAACCCAAGTTTGCATAACCCAAAATATGTCCACTGTTGCCCAAAAAATTATCTTTTTCATGCACTATCTACTGTTTTATAATTTCATTTCCAAAATTACCCCTCCACATCCATGTCAGCAGCCATCTCCCTCTCCATGTCACCACGGGAAGTTGTGCTTTAAAAAAAAAACACAAAAATCTTAAACAAGTTAGCAAAACCCACGCAACACCCGACTCTGAAATTTGGGGAAACCAGGTTAGGGCAAAAGGAGAGAAAGTCACAGATAGTCCTTAGCTTCTTTCTCTTCTCTCTCTTTTCTCTCTGTTGTGTGAATTTCTCAGTGAAAAATTGAAAGCTTGTAAGTTGTAATCGATTCACGCGTGTCTCCATACTACTGATCCGCAAATTTCTTCAGATAAAGCCCACGCAACACCCGACTCTGAAATTTGGGGAACCCAGGTTAGGGCAAAAGGAGAGAAAGTCACAGAGAGTTCTTAGCTTCGCTCTCTTCTCTCTCTTTTCTCTCTGTTGTGTGAATTTCTCAATGAAAAATCGAAAGCTTGTAAGCTGTAATCGATTCACGCGTGTCGCCGTACTACTGATCTGCAAATTTCTTCAGATAAAGCGATTTCATCTCCAGGTTCTCGCCTTCATTTAGAGATTTCCACTCTGTTATGAGCTCTCTTACACTATTCAAGTTAGATTCGCTTTCTAGTCCTTCTTTTAGCTTCTGTTTGGTTGCTCAGAAAACTGAGGTAAATGAGGAAAATATGAGGCGAAACTTATATGATTTTTTTTTTGTATTGTTGTTGGTTTCTTTGCAATGAAAGAGAGCAAATGTTTAGGCGCAGCTGTAAATCTCGAGCTTTGTTCTTTATTCCCGTTTTTTTTCTTCCGGCGACCACACGAACGAACGATAAATATGTACATTTTTGTGTATTCTTTACTTGGTCTTTCCTGATTACTATTTTTGTTTGGTAATTTTTTTCATTGATTTCATGCATCTGGAACTATTCAGTGCACGTAATTTAGGTTTCTGGCCTAATTTTTGGGATTTAGGTTCTCTTGAGATTGACAATTAATTATTGTTTTTATTTTTAATTGCAATTTAGCACCCGAGGAAAGCTGAATTTCTGAACTTCTGTTGTGTGATTAGATGCTTAGTTTGTGACATGACTGATTTTCTCGAATACCTATGTAATTTCTGCTCTGTGGGATGGTTGATTTTGTTTGACCTTGATTAAATTTTTAAACTCTTTTTTCGCTATTGGATTCGGTTCTTGAGGTAAGATAAAGTTGTGGGTATGTTTTTATTTTATTTGTTTTTGTGTTCTTTTAATAAAAGCTTGCTGTTTTTATGTTGGGTGTTTGTTTATTAATGTTTTTTTAGCACTTTGTGTGGATTGATTGATTGTAATCCTAATTTTCTGTGCTTCTTCTTATTTTTTTTGTTTTTTTTTTTTCTGGGTTTTTTGGTTTAATTCGTTCAAGGGTTTTGTTTAAAGGTGGTGAGGAGCAGATTATATAAGCCTATAAACATGTATTCAAAGCTGGTTGGATTGAGGAAAGCTGAACTTCTGAACTTCTGCTGTGTGATTAGATGCTTAGTTTGTGACATGACTGATTTTCTCGAATATCTGTGTAACTTCTGCTCTGTGGGATGGTTGATTTTGTTTGACCTTGATTGAATTTTTAACCTCTTTTTAGTTAAATGTTAATGGAAACTGATGCAAACCCTAATGAGTAGGTGTGGCAATATGAGCTCTTGGGAATTAGGACATGTTTGGGAGACAAAGTTGGAGAATTCAAGAACAGATGCCAGAGGCAGTATAAGCTATTTGAACCAAAACCCACCTCTCCTGCCACCTAGAGAGCTGTTTTTTATTTTTTATTTTTAAATTAAGTTTATAATTTGTTTTTCCTTTTTTTAATGCATAGAGCTTCACATCAAACAGCAAATAAGGTTTTCTTACTTTGTGCCAAATGGAGGGTCCTTAGCTTCTCTCTCTTCTCTCTCTTTTCTCTCTGTTGTGTGAAGTTCTCAGTGAAAAATCGAAAGCTTGGGTTCTTATCCATCTTAATTTTTATTAAATGAAAACCGTGGGTTGGGTTCAATCACTGCTACCATTGGACTATGATACTCTTCGATAAGATATATTTATTTTAAATTTGTTAAGGTTCATCATTACAAAAATACAATTTTAATTATTTAATTTGAAATTATATGCTGTAATTTTATTCAGATTTGTTTATATTAACTACAAGATTATTTCTTGCTGGTTCTTGCTTCTCAAAAGTTGTCTTAAATGCTTATTATGTTGCCACTTGTCATAACCCTTGATACTTGGTTCAAGTAGCAAAGTGTTGGGGTGGGATGCTGGTAGGTTTCCAATTTCATTTTCAGGGGAGGAAAAAATTGTTACCTATATAAAATGTTTATTTGTTGTGATACTTATTTACAAACTTAAGTGACTTTAACTTCAGTGGTGTTGCAGGGAGTATTCTGGCTATAAGCTGCTGTGGTGGTAGCCTTTTCATTTACCCCAAGTTTTCTTCACGCTCTCTGTATCAACGTTTCATGGAGGTCAGTTATTTAGCCAGGATCGTATGGCTGGAAATAACTGCCACAACTGCAGTCTAATTACATACCATAATCATCAGTTATCCGTGAATAAAAATTTTCAAATCATTTGACATGGATTAGAACTTAAGAAATGTTATAAAACATTTGGTCTTCATCTGGAGAGGTTAAGTCATGTTGATCACCATCCTTAACTTAAATCCTATTAAGCAAGAATACATTTTCTTATAATTCCCGTTTAGAAAGTAGCTTTGCTGACTGATTGAGAGTTTCTACTTTTGATTTCTGAGATAAAGCACCCAAAATTTGTTAAATGATGTGATTATGTGAAGACTTGTGGAGATTTGAGATTCAAAAAGCCGCTTTTGACTGGACATATTATCCTAGTCCAGCCAAATCATGTCTTTTTATTGAGAATTTTGGGATGTTCTAATATCGTACATCATTTTAAGTTTCATATAGTATGATGTGCTATGGTGTTTGCTTGGCTTATAAGCATAATTAATGATGGATGCTGTAAAACATATTAGCACTTTGAAGTTCTTTTTAACCTTCAATTCTGTTTTCTCTTTCAACTTTTGGTTTTTATTTAAATCTAACCTTGAATGAAAGGTCTGTTGCATTTGCTCAATGAATAAGTCTCATGGCCCTTTATTTGTAGGAAATAACAGGAGATGATCTTCAAATAGAAGCATTGCCAGTTGGATCTATTGCTTCCGACTCCGCCGTAACTGCACTGTTATACTGGCAAGGAAAGCTTTTTGTTGGCTGTGCTGATAGAATTATCAAGGTAGGCTATACTTTTTACTCCGGCTTTTTTAATGACAGACTGACTATCCATAGACTTCAATCTAGAAAACATCTTGTTACAATTACAGGTTTGAAGACCCCATTACTTGTTGAAATCTAAAAAATAGTCTACCTGTGCTAAGAATTTGCTTATAGAAAACTAACTTCAAGCATTCTGAGCAGAAATTGGATCATTTTAGTTCTGGAATATACGATGTTCAATGTACCATCTCAAGAAGTCTTTCTATTATTGAATCTTTGTTTAATTTCACCAGGTGTATTCTGGGCAGTGATGGAAGCATCACTTAAGAAGATGTCAACCAAACTTAATACGTTGGCAAAGCTGCCAAGGGTGATGGGTCCATTGCTGAGATGAAAACGGGGGAAGGAAAAACCTTGGTTTCCACATTAGCAGCCTCTCTCAATGCCCTCACTGGTGAGGGTGTTCATGGTATGTGTTCTGTCCTAACTTGTTTGAAACGTGGTTGTTGCTTTTATGTGTGCAAATGAATGAAACGATCATGCATAGTTTTTCTTCAATGGCATCGAAATGGTGCTAGTAGAATGATTCAAATGTAAGCAAGGCAATTGAATTGCTTGTATTGATTTGTGTAAAACATCCATGAGTACAAGAATCATGATAGGCGTCTCAATAATTATATTTTCTGGGATCTCCTGCTGGGCTTCAGTTGGTTAGTTGGAATATGTCTCCTCACAGAAAGTTAATGTTAAAATTTGTCTTATTTAAAGAGTGATAGGACTAGGGGTGGCATTAAAACTGGTTTTGGAGGCTTCTTTGTCACAAATGTGCAATGGGGAATCTCTCTTTGGAAAATAGGCACATGACAACTATGGATTCAAATGTTAGCAACTATAACAATAAACATACTTAACTTTACGAAAAATAAATGGATAGATGTTAGATTAGTGCCCATTGGTCCATCTGTGCACTAGTTAAGTGGCCCATCAATCCATTTTGTATGAACAAATTTCACAGCTTGCAAATCAAAAGGAAAGACAAAGAGCGAATAAAATAAATTTGTATTGATTCAAAATAAATGATTGGTACAAGTCCAATGTATATTCTGTACAAAATGAGGCATGAACCTTGATGGTTCTATTAAACTCAGCTCTATGAAAGTGGGATTAGCATTGATAATCAACAACTTGGAATAAACATCTTGTTCTATCTGCCTGTCTGATAAAAAATGAATTTGTTTGTTTTAGAATTAGCTCTGATCATACTTCAACACTTTCTCCCTAACCTGTGTTCATGGAGTTATGCAAGACTGGCTATGCTCTTGACATTCAATGGGTTTGAAAACTAGGGAAAATAAATTACATTGAGAGTTGAGATTAATTGAATTTTTATTTTTGGATTCATTATATTTGCATATACCTGCAATCTCAAATTTAGGACAGCATAAACCAGCAGATTTGTTGGATGGAAAGAACTTGAAAGCAAATGTCATTTCCCATGTATGATATTAATATGAACAAGTTAGGGAAATGTTTTATGATGTGTGCACTGTCCTAGGATCTAGACCTGTGAGTAATGTAATATTTGCATGTTTGTGAGCTTACTCTACTGGACGTTTGTATTATTTTAGCCTCAAATTTTATTTTCATGAGAGGATTACAAATAGAAACTAACAATGCATACCAACCCTTTGTTTGATGCACGATTGTTTTATAAATTAAATTATGGTATTCTTGTGTAAATGCTTAAACTGGTGTTGGGCAAGGTTGGAAATCAGTGTTGGTGGAACTGTTTTTTTTTTTTTTTTTTTTGATAAGTAAGCACAGAATATATTGATAAGAGTGTTGGTGGAACTATTAGTAAGAGAAGGAAGTGTTTTGTAATACCGTATGAAGTTTGATAAATCAAACACTATGCGTAGACCTTTGTTGTATAAAGAATTGTGAATAGAAAGCTATGCACTGTGCATTGCCTCTTGTGTAACTTTTCTTAATGGAAACCTATGCAAAGAACCACCGATTGTATGTATTTGTTCCCATATACAGTATGTGCCAAGTGGGTAGCGGGTGCTATGATAAACCATATTCCATTCCAGTTTGCATGCTTGTAATATGTTCTATGTGTTTGTCTTAAAGTGTCAAACAGAAATTGGTGATATGTATTTTTTGCAAAGTGTTAAACATAAATTGGTGTCGTTAATGACTATATTTATTTGAAGTGTTTGAGTTTTCTTAGTTTATTTTCTTCTGCATGTACTTGAGTCAATTTCTGTTTTTCTTTTTCAGGATGATATGCCAAAGCCTGGTCAAGCCCCTCGTCCTGCTGGAGGAGCTCCTGTTCGCACCTGATAAAAAGAAGTTGATTTCCTCTGCCATTCTGCTTTCAAACAGTTACCTGAAATTTTCAGAACTTTTGAGGCCATTTGTTTTTGTTTTTCTTGGTTTGGGCGATTTTGATTATGATGGAAGGTTTAACTTTTGCTGTTTAATGCTTTTGAGTATTAATGTAGTATCAGGAAAATGAAAATTGAGACACGAGAATGAATTTCATTTTTTTAACTATCTTTGAATCAAATCCTATAATTTTGCGTTGAAATTTGCTCCCCTATGGGACCTCAGTCATTGGGTTCTGGCAGCTTAGGTGAAACCCTGAATTCAAATACAATGCCTGCATTTCTACTAAAAGGGTATTTATTACCTTAGAGCTTCATTGGATTAGCAGTGTAAACTCTATTATCATTTTCCCCTCATTTCTTTCAATATGGCGTTGATGCCCTTTGAACCTAAAGAGTGGTGATTAACTTCCTCAAAATTCATAGCTCTGTTGGGAAATTTTCTTCTTTTTGCTTAATAGGGTGTAGATTGGAAGATGGAGGATGATTATTTCCCTAGCAGCATTTCAAAGTTAGGTTCAGTGTTTTTTTGGTACTTTGCCGGATGGCCCAAGCAGCCAGTAGCAGATACTCAAATTTTATGCTTGGGTTTTACTTGAATGCTCATACATTAGCTGTCATATTCAAGGTCCATTTGGTTTTAATGCATCTGGATCACGCAGCTGAGCAGAGGAAAGAGGAAATGAATCTGTTACTGGTTTGATATTTTTGGGGCTTAGGTGCTTACGAGCTGTACGGTGTAAGCAAAATCCTCGTTAAAAGTCTAACTTAAGACAACTGGCTCCAAATAGCATATGACCCGGCGTTGCAAGTGGCTGTAGCCTATTTCAACATCATCTGGATCAGGCAACAACAAAAAAAAAATACCTGACTCTGTTTCTTGGCTAATGACAATTGAAAAGCCTCTAAAAGAGAACACTAGGAGGATACCTTGTTCAGGGCCCTCATCATGGTCCTGAGGGGAGGAGAGTTTATTTTTGCACGGCTTGCTACCTAGGAACATAAGAGGAAAATCAATTCACAACCAAATCAATAATCTAAAACACAAAATGATGTTATTTGCAAGTAAACCTCATCCAATTTGATGTATCCAAATGGTAATTTAGGGTCACTCTCATCGATCATCTGCTTCAGAAGTTTTCCCAGATGAGTTTCAGTGTCATTGCCAGTTCATCCCCATTGTTCAGCTAAATTTAGCATTTCTGTAAGGTAGGAAGCACTATGGCAGAGATGATCAAATACAGTGGTTTTGCTTTTAAGTTGCTTAGATTAGTTTTGCATCAAGATTGTCCAAATTAGATTGATTTGAAGTAAATAACAATTGACAGTTGAGACCTAAGTAGAAGTCAACTGATTGATAATGTCAAAATCATATCAAAACCTCCAAAGCAACAAGTTTAAACAGACCTGAGCTGCAAGAGTATGGACAAAAGTCCAAGTAGCCCTTCCAAGCTCTACTTTAGTCACAGGATTAGCTGATTTTCCCTGAACAAAGAATTAATGAAAAAATGTAGCAAGAAAGCCAAGTCTTACATAATACCATATGATAGAATAAATTCACCAAGTAGATGCAAATATGAATAGATATCGGTATTACAACACAAATCAGCCACTAAGAATCCTATATTTGGTATGTGTAGATGGTTTCACTGAATCATCAATTTTTACATGGCAAGTTCAATGTAGCATGATAGAAGTACCAAACCGAGAGAGATGCCATAAAATGGGGAAAACCCACTTGAACCAACAAGCCAGTCACAAAAAACCAAACATTGGACAAGGTAGTAGCTAAGGACCCTTAAGGTAGAACCTAAGGGATATTAAGGTAATACCTAAGGGCTCTTAAGGTAGTACCTAAGCTACAGTCCCAAAAAACCAAAGGTAAACCACTTGAACACATATGAGAACCACATAATGGCATGGTATAAGGGTCACAAATGAAGACCCGAGGCTTGAGAGAGGTTGAGTTGAAGTTTTGGTAAGGTAGTACTTAGGGGCCCTTAAGGTAGTACCTGAAGGCCACTTAGGTAGTACCTAAAGGCCAGTAAGGTAGTACGTAAGGAACAGTAGCAAAAAACAATTGGTGGACGACTTGAGGACTCAAGAGAAGCATATAATGGCATGGTCTAAGGGTGACAAAGGAAGACCCGAGGCTTGGGAGAGGTTGAGTTGAAGTTTAGTTAAGGTAGTACCTAGGGGCCCTTAAGGTAGTACCTAAAGGCCATTAAGGTAGTACCTAAGGAACAGTAGCAAAAAACCATTGGTGGACCACTTGAGGACTCAAGAGATGCATATAAAGGCATGGTCTAAGGGTGACAAAGGAAGACCCGAGGCTTGGGAGAGGTTGAGTTGAAGTTTAGTTAAGGTAGTACCTAGGGGCCCTTAAGGTAGTACCTAAAGGCCATTAAGGTAGTACCTAAGGAACAGTAGCAAAAAACCATTGGTGGACCACTTGAGGACTCAAGAGATGCATATAAAGGCATGGTCTAAGGGTGACAAAGGAAGACCCGAGGCTTGGGAGAGGTTGAGTTGAAGTTTAGCTACGGTAGTACCTAGGGTCCCTTAAGGTAGTACCTGAAGGCCACTAAGGTAGTACCTAAAGGCCATTAAGGTAGTACCTAAGGAACAGTAGCAAAAAACCATTGGTGGACCACTTGAGGACTGAAGAGAAGCATATAATGGCATGGTCTAAGGGTCACAAAGGAAGACCCGAGGCTTGGGAGAGGTTGAGTTGAAGTTTTGGTAAGGTAGTACCTAGGGGCCCTTAAGGTAGTACCTGAAGGCCACTAAGGTAGTACCTAAAGGCCATTAAGGTAGTACCTAAGGAACATTCGCAAAAAACCATTGGTGGACTACTTGAGGAATGAAGAGAAGCATATAATGGCATGGTCTAAGGGTCACAAAGGAAGACCCGAGGCTTGGGAGAGGTTGAGTTGAAGTTTTGGTAAGGTAGTACCTAGGGGCCCTTAAGGTAGTACCTAGGGTCCCTTAAGGTAGTACCTGAAGGCCACTAAGGTAGTACCTAAAGGCCATTAAGGTAGTACCTAAGGAACAGTAGCAAAAAACCATTGGTGGACCACTTGAGGAGTCAAAAGAAGCATATAATAGCATGGTCTAAGGGTGACAAAGGAAGACCCGAAGCTTGGGAGAGGTTGAGTTGAAGTTTAGCTACGGTAGTACCTAGGGTCCCTTAAGGTAGTACCTGAAGGCCACTAAGGTAGTACTTAAAGGCCATTAAGGTAGTACCTAAGCAATAGTAGCAAAAAACCATTGGTGGACCACTTGAGGACTCAAGAGATGCATATAAAGGCATGGTCTAAGGGTGGCAAAGGAAGACCCGAGGATTGGGAGAGGTTGAGTTGAAGTTTAACTAAGGTAGTACCTAGGGTCCCTTAAGGTAGTACCTGAAGGCCACTAAGGTAGTACCTAAAGGCCATTAAGGTAGTACCTAAGGAACAGTAGAAAAAAACCATTGGTGGACCACTTGAGGAGTCAAAAGAAGCATATAATGGCATGGTCTAAGGGTGACAAAGGAAGACCCGAGGCTTGGGAGAGGTTGAGTTGAAGTTTAGCTAAAGTAGTACCTAGGGGCCCTTAAGGTAGTACCTGAAGGCCACTAAGGTAGTACCTAAAGGCCATTAAGGTAGTACCTAAGGAACAGTAGCAAAAAACCATTGGTGGACCACTTGAGGAGTCAAAAGAAGCATATAATGGCATGGTCTAAGGGTGACAAAGGAAGACCCGAGGCTTGGGAGAGGTTGAGTTGAAGTTTAGCTAAGGTAGTACTTAGGGGCCCTTAAGGTAGTACCTGAAGGCCATTAAGGTAATACCTAAGGAATAGTAGCAAAAAACCATTGGTGGACCACTTGAGGAGTCAAAAGAAGCATATAATGGCATGGTCCAAGGGTGACAAAGGAAGACCCGAGGCTTGGGAAAGGTTGAGTTTAAGTTTAGCTAAGGTAGTACCTAAGGTCCCTTAAGGTAGTACCTGAAAGCCACTAAGGTAGTACCTAAAGGCCATTAAGGTAGTACCTAAGGAACAATAGCAAAAAACCATTGGCGGACCACTTGAGGAGTCAAAAGAAGCATATAATGACATGGTCTAAGGGTGACAAAGGAAGACTCGAAGCTTGGGAGAGGTTGAGTTGAAGTTTAGCTACGGTAGTACCTAGGGTGCCTTAAGGTAGTACCTGAAGGCCACTAAGGTAGTACCTAAAGGCCATTACGGTAGTACGTAAGGAACAGTAGCAAAAAACAATTGGTGGACCATTTGAGGACTCAAGAGAAGCATATAATGGCATGGTCTAAGGGTGACAAAGGAAGACCCGAGGCTTGGGAGAGGTTGAGTTGAAGTTTAGCTAAGGTAGTACCTAGGGTCCCTTAAGGTAGTACCTGAAGGCCACTAAGGTAGTACTTGAAGGCCATTAAGGTAGTACCTAGGCAACAGTAGCAAAAAACCATTGGTGGACCACTTGAGAACTCAAGAGAAGCATATAATGGCATGGTATAAGGGTCACAAATGAAGACCCGAGGCTTGGGAGAGGTTGAGTTGAAGTTTAGCTAAGGTGGTACCAAGGGTCCTTGAAGGTAGTACCTAAAGGCCACTAAGGTAGTACCTAAAGGCCACTAAGGTAGTACCTTAAGGCCACTAAGGTAGTACCTAAGGTACAGTCCATAAAAAGCACTTGTGGACCACTTGAGCACTGGAGAGAAGCACATAAAGGGATGGTGTAAGGATAGGAGAGGAAGATCCGAGGCTTTGGAGAGGTTGAGTTGAGGTTTAGCTAAGGTAGTACCTAGGGACCCTTAAGGTAGTACCTAAAGGCCACTAAGGTAGTACCTGAAGGCCACTAAGGTAGTACCTAAGGTACAGTCCCTAAAAAACGAGACTACTTCCCAAAATTACCTTCTAAAATATTATTATTGAGCCTTAACTTGAGGTGGGTCATTGGATGAATGGTTCTATAAGTGAGAAGTGCTGACTAAAATCATCAAATCAATATCGACCCCATATGTAAAAGAGAGCTTTTTTTTTTATCTACTTTCCCAAAAATACACTGAAATGTGTAATTTCAATGGTTTTCTGTTGGTTTGATTTGGGGATGAAGTGTTGAATGTAAATGGTTTTCTGCTGGTACCATTATTATTAATTTTTCCTCAGAAAAGGTGAAGAAGAAGAAAGGATTACTCCTTGAAGGTGGAAATTCGTACCAGCAGAAATGGTCTTCTTCTTCACCTTTTTTGAGGAAAAATTATAGGATTACTCCTTGAAGGTGGAAACCCACTGAACGGAGACCTTTTCTGAGGAAAAATTACAGGATTACTCCTTGAAGGTGGAAACCCACTGAACGGAGACCCACATAGCTCATATTGTGTTTCCTCTGATCGGCTTCTTCTCGGTTCAGATTTGAGTGCTTATTACATGGAATATTTTGGAGACCAGTGGCTGCTTACATGGAACCGTGGTGGCTGCTGACAAGGAAAACAAAAGGGCTATTTTGGAATAGCTTTTTGAAACAGTATTTAGTGCATAAAGCCCATATTCCACTTTCCATGGGTTTCATTCCCATATAACCTTCAAATGGGCCTCCCGAAACACAATTCACCCAATATTATATACTTATATCTATCATAAGCCAGCTACTTACCGACCCAATAGTTGATATTTTTAAAAGTCTTTAATAATCTAAATTTAAAGACTGAATTATAGAAATATTTTTAATTTAAAATATTTCTTGTTCAATTATAAATCGCCATGTTTTGATTTGCAGTAGCGTGACAGAACTGCCAAATGAACCAAGTTTGCAGAAACAACCACTTTCCTTGACCTTTTGTAGAGTGGAACTGTGGAACATCTTTTAATGGCACATTTTTATTAGTTTTTTTCTTGACTTTGTTGGTGTACTAAGGATGAAAACTCGGAAATATTTATAATTAAAAAAAAAGAGAAGAAAAATCATCTTGGGGGTTATCAAAATGAATTGTAAAAACCATGAATTCAAAGGACCTAAGTGATTTTAAAATACATTTATATAATTAAAAGATTTTCCTATTTATATAATATCATAAGTTTTTTCCTTTTATCCCATGTGGGATATTAGAGGGATTTTTTTAATGATATTTTTATTTTTATTTTCTAAAAACCACATTTATATAGTCATAATTTCTTAACAATTATGATTTTTTTTTTTTCAAATCTTAAGTATTATACATAAAAATGTTTTAACCAAAATCATGACTTTGACTTGAACATTTTCTTTCTATTTTATCCAGGCTGTGTATGAAATTTTATTGAACAACTAGTGCTTATTTTGTAAAGACTTTTTCTTTTTTTTTAATGCTAATTTGGTTTTAGAAAAGTATGTATAAGGAAAGGATAAATAAATACCCCCCCCCCCCCCCCCCCCCCCAAAAAAAAAAAAAATCATCTTTTCATATTTAAGTTAATAATAAAAAATGGAAACAAATAAAATATAATTAAAATTTTATATATTTTAAAATTATTTAAAAAAATGAAATAGAGATATAAAGAATAATGTAAAAATAATTTATTAATTTTAAATCTATTTAAAAAAAAAATTCATTTTAACTTTTATTTTCTTTTCATTATATTTTTCCTTAGATATTCTAAGAACTAGAGTTAAAATTATTATTATTATTTTCTATCTTCTTGATATACAGCTGTAAATTTCATTTAGTTAAATTATCATACTTTCTAATGTCAAATATTAAAAAGAGAAAAAAGGAAAATAATTTAACAAGATTTGGTAAAGAAACAAAGGAAATGCGATAGCCTTTTTGTGAATATATCATGATTTAGGATTTTCAATATCGTTGTATAAGTCGGTGCAAATGCAATTAAATGCTATGTTTATGGAATCTTTTCTCTTCAAGTAAGTCGGTGCTAACAAGTGTGGAAGGTCACTCTCAATGTCATTGTCTCGTACAGTTGAATAACATATCCTTCTGTTTTTCCTGCTCTACTAAGCAAACTCGTGGATATTTTAACCACATGAACACCCCGCCTGTGTCTTTCCCTACCTTACAAAGAGAGATGGGATATATATTGAGGTACGTTCTCTTGCCAACTTTAAATGCAGCCTGTCACCAAACTTCATGCTCACTTCCCATCTCACCCCTCTCAATAAAACCCCCACTCCCCTCCATACTCATCCAAGCCAACTCTTCTCCACTCCTTTCTCAGAGCAACAAGTTTGGCCACTCGATAGGAAAAGAGCCTAGAAAAATATGATGAAGCAGCTTCTCTCCCCATTTCTGCTTCTGCTATTTTTGTTCCATCTCTGCGCCAAAACTTCCGGTCAGTCAAGCCCTTCAGGTCCCGCCGACATTGCTGCAGTTCTCGGACAGGCTGGTAAGTTTACTACCTTCATTGGGCTACTAAAGAGCACCCAGATGGATGCCCAAATCAATGACGAGCTCAAGAAAAAATCTACCCCCGGAATCACCGTATTTGCACCAACAGATAGTGCCTTTTCAGACCTCAAACCAGGTACACTGAACTCATTCAGTGATCAACAGAAGGCCGCACTGACGCAATTCCATGTGGTACCTATTTTCCTTACTGTCTCCACAGTTCCAGACAGTGAGCAACCCACTGCACACAGAGGCTGGTGAAAATACTGTGGAGTTCCCACTGAATGTCGTAGGCAACGGAACTCAGGTGAACATGACAACAGGGCTTGTGAACACAACAGTGGACAGCACAGTATATACTGACGGTCAGCTTTCTGTGTATGAGATCCCCCAGGTTCTCCTTTCACAAGGTATCCTCGGCCCTCAAGCACCAGCACCAGCTCCTCTACCTCCAAAGCCTAAGAAGGCTACTCCTCTCAATTCAGCGGCTCCTTCAAAGTCAACCACCGTTTCTGTTGATTCTTCTGGTGCCGGGGGTCTGCCCCACTCTGCACCAACTGCGGTATCCATTGGAGTGGCTGTTCTTGCGGCATTGTCCTTATCCCTATGAACTGAGTGTCAGATTGATGGATGATGATGGTGTGATTTTTAGTGCAATGTGCTTATTGTGCTGTAAAGATCATTTTCGCTTAATCAAACTGCTACATTATGCTTGTGCCTAAATTAGGAAAAATGACTGAATTGGGAAACTTGCTCCCTTTTCACAAATACACTTGAAACTGACTACAGTGCCTAACTTTGCACATGTTAACTAAACCACCAGAAAGGAACTTTCCATCGGGTCAGTTGCTTCATAGCGACATGTGATAAATCTAAAACAGATACTTTGCTGTCACAACTCCAGTAACCATCGGAACTTCTCCTTGGTCCTAAGGCTAATTTTTGTGCGGAAGGCCATAATCAGCGAGACAGCTGAGGAATGCACAATTCAGTCCTAGAGCTCCAATAGTCTTTAGAAGACTCCCTGCAGCGCTGATTTTCCATATGGTTTTTTTCCTATATTATTTGGCCCAAATAAAATTTTTCTGTGATATTAAATTGAAATTTTTGCAACTTCCTTAGAGTATTAAAGTTATATTTGGTTGACTAAAAATTTAAGGGAAAATAAAAAGGAAAGAAAATAGGAAAAAAAAAAAATTAAGTTGGATAAATTATTATTTTTATGTTATTTCAAATTCATTTAATTTATTTTAATTTTTTAATATAAAGATAAAATAATTAAAAAATTTGTAAGTTTTAAATTAATTTTATTTATATTTGATTTTTTTTTTTTTTAGGAAAACCAAATATAAGAAAACAATTTTGCTCAACATAGAAAATGTTAGGTTGATGCTTGGAGGAAGTTTTTAGTTGAAAATCAACTTCCTAGCTACGTATGACAGTGTCTCTAACCATCCATTTGCTAAAATAGTTTACTTAATGTGTAGGGAGCCCTGCATGAATAATGTTTGATGAGCGTAAAAGTAGCCTAATATGAATGCCTTAATGTATAAATTATTTTTATATAGTGCTCTAAACTCATTTTAATTATTTTATTTTTTCCATATAAAATTAAATATATAAATTTTTAATTAATTTTAATTATATATATATATATTTAAATTTTTTATAATTCAACAAGAAAAAATCATTTTTTATTAATTTTTTTCTTTAATATTTTTTGATAACTAAACATAACCTTGCTCAATTCCCATTTAACTTCAAACATATCGCCCATTGCCAGTTTACGTATGGTTTTGGTTTAGCATATATTTTTTGGGTGCTAGCTCTATGGTGTACGATTTAAATTTTGTTAAGTTAGGTCGTTAGAAAACTATTTTTTCACCTATGTTACAAAGTTACATTTCCCTTTTATACTTTTAGGTGGTATATGCTTATAATTTGCCTCTAATGGTTGTGATTTGACATGGAAGTTTGGGGTCCATTCCGAGTCCTCTTAGTGAGGGTCACCACGCTACCATGAGGCTAGTTTGTAACTTTCCGTGTGGAGGTTTTCAATCACATTGGATGAATCCTTCTCTACCCAAAGAAAGAAAGTTTCTTTTTAACTAATCTTAAAAATATATATATTTTTTATTTTTTTAATTAATTTTTTATGAAGTATTCTAATTAATAATAAAAAATATAAAAAAATGATTTAAAAAACGAAATTTCATATTTAATGACTCTCCTAAGAGGGTCATTAAATGATATCTTTTTTTTAGTGAAGCTAGAACAACTTAGCCATGCCTTTACAAATAATTCATTAAATCCTATAAATCATTAAAACTCTTTATGGATGTCTTTAGGTGGCATGTTAATATCATCATTATAATAAACTCTATCCTTTAGATGAATGCCCATCATCAAACCCCTGATTTCTTGTACTGAGAAAAGGATATGAGCCGGCAAAATGATAAAAATTAATTATGATAAATGTGTTAATATCATCATTATTTTTTATATCATAAAGTCTACTCCATGATGAGAAAATTCAATTGAAAAAAAAAAAAAAACACGCAAGAAAAAGAAAAAAAAAAAAAAAAAAAAACAGCACACGCAAGGTGGGAGAGACCCAGCCTCACCATGCTATTACTTTGATGGCTGCTTTTAGTACAATTAATTAAAGGGATGTGTGTCCATTGTCCCTAACTGTTGAATAACACAACCTGCTGCTTTTCCTGCTTTTCGAAGCAAACTAGTAGATATATCAGCACCCCACCCGTGTCTTCCTCGACCTTTTACAACGAGAGATGGGATACTGAGGTTCTCTTGCCAACTTCAAATGCATCCTTTCACCAAACTTCGTGCCCACTTCCCATCTCACCCCCCTCAATAAAGCCCCCACTCCCCTTCATACTCATCCAAACCAACTCTTCTCCTCTACTTTCTAAGAGCAACAAGATAGCCTTGAGAAAATGATGAAGCAGCTCTCTTCTTTTCTGCTTCTGCTGGCTTTGTTGCATCTCTGCACCAGAACTTCTGGCCAGTCAAGCCCTTCAGGTGCCTCTGACGTCACTTCAGTTCTCCGAAAGTCTGGTAAGTTTACTACCTTCATAGGGCTACTAAAGAGCACCCAGATGGATGAACCAATCAATAGCCAACTCCAGAAAACATCAAGCCAGGGCTTCACCGTATTTGCGCCAACCGATAGTGCCTTTTCAGACCTCCAAACAGGTACCCTGAACTCATTCACTGATGAGCAGAAGGTCAAACTGGCGCAATTTCATATCATACCTACTTTCCTTGCCATCTCACAGTTCCAAACTGTGAGCAACCCAGTGCGCACAGAAGCGGGTAATGATGCCGTGGATTTTCCACTGAATGTCGTAAGCAACGGAACTCAGGTGAACATAACTACAGGGCTTGTGAATACAACAGTGGACAGCACAGTATACAGTGATGGTCAGCTTGCTGTGTATGAGATCGGCGATGTACTCCTTTCACCAGGTATCCTCGGGACTGGAGCACCAGCACCAGCTCCTCTACCCCCTAAGGCTAAGAAGGCTTCTCCCCCTAATTCACAGGCTCCTTCAAGGTCAACCACCGCTTCTGTTGATTCTTCTGGTGCCACGGGTCTGCCCCATTATGCACCAATGGTGGCGTCCACTGGAGTGGCTGTTCTTGCAGCATTGTCCTTATGCTTATGAACCGAGTGTTGAATCTGTTGATTGAGGAACGATGATGATGTGATCTTGTGTGCATGAGTGTGACTAATCAAATCTTTGCCTTATGTTTTTACTCAAATTAGAGAAAAAAAAAAAAAAAGAAACTGAAATAATTCATGAGACATTGTCCCACGGGTGAGACTAATTAAGGTGGCAAACTTGCTGTCGTCGTGTTTCATAAATACATTCGAAATCGACTCATGGAAAAACAGGAGAAATATCCATGGAGATGAATAATGCAATTGAACATATAATGCCTAATTTTACAGATGGATTTGATTTTATTGTGCAAAGTCAACCACTAGAAAGCAACTGCCAGTCGGATCAGTTGGCTCCAAAGCAACATTTGATAAATCAATAGCAGAAATATGCAGAAGGTCACAATAAGCTAGACAGCTGAAGAACGCAAAATTAGATCCTAGAACTCAACAGATTCCTTAACAGACTTCACCAGTTGGCCTGATTTTCAATATAATGTTCAAATATGTTTGAATACATTTTTTATTTTTTTGTTTTTAAAAATAAAAATTCTTAAATATAGTACACTCCAAAATATTTTTAAAATTTAAGGAAGAAAAAAATTTTAGTTTTACTTTTTTAAAAAGTTTTTAAGAATATACAGTAAATTTCTATTTTTTTAATAACAGTTTTTATATATTTTGTATAAAAGTTTCTATTTTTAAAAATAAAAATAAAAATAAAAATAAAAACCTATGCAACTGGAACCTATGGTATTTAATTATTAATTTATGATTCAGCATGAGCTTCCCATATTTTTTAAGTTGTATTTTAGCCCTTAGACTTGTGTAGTTGTAGTGTACAGCTGCACTATTTTTACAATTGGTTGTGCTATTTTGTCACACCAGCTCTTCGTTTTTCAGCTGACTTGGGTGGTTTTGTGCTTTGATATATACTTTATTTTTGTGGCTGTGATTTGAGATCGTGTTTGGGCTCCTCCAGCGGTCCAGACAGCCCTGTGGATCATTAGGCTAGTTTGCAACTTCATGCAAGGTTTTCAATAAATGAATCTTCAATTCCCCACCTACAAAGCAAGTTGGTTACCTACTACCCTTTTTCTGTTTATTTTTTTTTTTAAATTAGCAAAACTGGAAATTACCTCAGCTGGATGGTTCTGGGGTTTCTTTGCCAATCCAATTGAAAAAACAAATTTTAAAAAAAAAATAATCAGAGATCATGAAACGTCCATAAATCATCTGACAAAAATTAACTTCAATAATGGCATTTAGTACTTGTCACAAACCAAAGCAACAACAAATTGTTCTTAATTTCTTTATTGGCGACTTAGGTTCATATCATAATAAAAAAAGGTATTTTTAGAAAGAGGATTTCATGTAATCTAGATATACTGGTATTTGGTAAAATTTAATATTTTTATTTAATGATTTAAATTGATTTTAAGTTAAATTGTTCTAGTTTATTAACTTAAAATTTATTATTTATTTTTTTATTTTAAGTATTAAATTTGTTTGATAAAATTAATTTAAAATTTATTTCACATGTTTATCCTCATTAATTATAATTAATATATATCATCATTAATTTTAGTGAATATTTATTTTATTAATATTAAATAATAATTTTATTTATTAAACATTCATATTAAAATATTATAAATATATTAGATAATCTTAAAATATATATATATATATATATATATATATATATATATATATATATATATATATATATATATATAAGAATCATTAATGTGAAGTGATGACGGCTAAATATAGATGCGGATAAATAAAATAAAAAAGATTTATGATTAAAAATTAATTAATTATTTTGACTTAATACTCAAAGTCATATTTAATTTTAAGTTTTAATATTAAGTTATTTTACCAATATGTTTAATCTACTTAATAACTTAAATTAAATTATTAAGTCATTAAATTAATTTGCCAAACACCCTTTATGTTGAGTAAAAATCATTGCCAAAAGAATTACAAATAAAAACTATATTGTAACCTACTGCTACATTGATTTAGCATTTTGCCATGTCATACATTCTTTTCTACCTTGAATTGAAATAGAATTACCATCAACTAGAAGGAATAGAGTGGCGTAGTTCGAAACAAATGAGGGAATATTCCAAGTACAACAAACTCAGGGCTTTCTCTAATTAATTAACTTTCCAAGTATAATTCTACATGGGAAAAGTGTATTTCTATATATTCATATGAAAAAAAACCATAAAATAAAATTTTAAGTTTATAAAATATAATTTTTAAGTACATATCTAAAAATATTAATATTTTATATATATATTTTTATCAAATATATTATCTTTGACCATTCAAGTACTACATTTTAATGATATAAGTATTATCTTTAATCATATTAAGCACACTAATAACCATATGAAATTTGAATTATTTTTAAAGGATTTTTATTTTATAATTATGTTTTCATTATTACGTGTCAAATCACTTTTTCCACTCGGGATCAAAACTCACTTATTGATTTTCATTTAGGCTATGTTTGGTTCCGGAAAATTTGAGGGAAAATGCGAGGGAAAGAAAATATAAAGGAAAAGTAGAAGGAAAGAAAAAGTGAAAAAAAATAAAAAAATAGACTAAAAGTTGATAAATTATTTTTTTTGTTACTTCAAACTCATTTTATTTATTTTAACTCATCAATATAAAAATTAAATAATTTAAAAATACATAAGTTTTTAATTAGTTTTAATTATATTTGATTTTCTTTGATATTTTTCATAGGACAACCAAACATGAGAAAATAATTTTCCTTAATATTTTTTTTCTTTCCTATGTACTTTCCGGGAACCAAACATAGCCTTAGTCTATCTCTTTCAAAACCTTTAACCACTAGAAGAGATTACTTTGCCTTGGAAACACATCACATGAAATAATTCCATACTTCATGTCATCAATTAAAAAATTGTTGGAACCATATCTCTATCTCTAGGAAGGCTTCTTGTAACGTGAGATATCATCAATTGCGGCCTCCCACTGCCAAAAGGATTGGAATCACTGTCGCCACCCATGCATATCTTCAGTGTCGTCCCCTGTGTCATTTGTTATACGCTTTTATTCATCACTGCCAGATTTAGCATGCAGTAACGTGAGACAACTTAAGGTAACTAATTTTGACATGCATTTATCGATCTATTTCATGTATGGTGAAGACTCAACCCCTCTATGTTACACCCTCCATGGCTGCTTTTAGGAACAAGCTAAAAGGGATATGCATCGTTTTCTCACACCCTTGAATCACGTACTTTCCTGCCTTGCTAAGCAAACTGTACTAGATGTTTTAACAATATAATTCCCCATCTCTCTCTTCCTCCACCTTACAAAGAGAGATGGGATAATATATTGAGGTTCTCTTGCCAACTTCAAAATGCAGCCTTTCACCAAACTTCATGCTCACTTCCCATCTCACCGCCTCAATAAAAGCCCCATTCCCCTCCATACTCATCCAAAGCAACTCTTCTCCACTAATTTCTTGGAGCAACAAGTTTTGCCACTCAATACCAAATCTAGAAAGATATGATGAAGCAGCTTCTCTCCCCAGCTCTTCTTCTTTTGATCTTCTTCCTCCTCTGTGCCACAACTTCTGGTCAGTCTTCTGCACCGGCTACAGCACCTTCAGGTCCCACCACAGTTTCTGGTCAGTCTTCACCACCAGCTCCAGCAACTTCAGGTCCTTCTGGTCCCCCGGACATCATTTCAGTTCTCCAAAAGGCTAGTAAGTTTACTACGTTCATTGGGCTACTAAAGAGCAGCCAAGTGGATGTCCTAATCAATACCCAACTCAAGAAATCAAACCAGGGCTTCACCGTATTTGCACCAACTGATAGCGCCTTTTCAGACCTCAAAACAGGGACTCTGAACTCATTCACTGATCAGCAGAAGGCCGCACTGACAAAATTCCACGTAATACCTTCTTTCCTTACTATCTCACAATTCCAAACTGTGAGCAACCCAATTCACACACAGGCAGGTGAAAACACTGTGGAGTTCCCACTGAATGTCATAGGCAACGGAACTCATGTGAACATGACAACAGGGCTTGTGAATACAACAGTGGACAGCACAGTATACAGTGATGGTCAGCTTGCTGTGTATGAGATTCCCCAGGTTCTCCTTTCACAAGGTATCCTCAGCCCTCAAGCACCTGCACCAGCTCCTCTAGCACCGAAGCCTAAGAAGGCTGCTCCTCTTAATGCACTTGCTCCCACAAGGTCGACCACTGTTTCTGTTGATTCTTCTGATGCGACATGTCTGCCACACTATGCACCAACTGTGGTATCCATTGGGGTGGCTGTTCTTGCGGCAATGTCCTTATCCCTATGAACTGAGTGTCAGATTGATGGATGATGATGTGTTGATCTTGCGTGCATAAGTGTAACAGTGTTGTCATGATTTTTTACTTAATCAAATCTTTACCTTATCTTTGCAAGCAAATTTGAAAAACTGTCATAATAAGAGGGTATCTTTTCTTTCATGAGAAAACAAAATACAACGAAGGTCCCATTGCCATTACATTCTGCAAACAAATAAAAGTAGTTAGACAACAAAATGAAAATAACAAAGTGAAGAAATTCAGAACTCACGTAGATAGCATATACGCAGCACTAAAGAAAAGTCGTGAATCCTCATATGCATACCAAGGGTTTACATTACTAGGTGGAAGCTAGCATACAAACAACATAGCCTCGCTTAGGCTTACTTCGGTAATCAGTAGCTGAGTTACCTACCTTGATTGCACTGGTAGACAGCAATAATCAAGAAATCCAAGGGAACAGTACATCACCGTCAGGAGCACTCATCCCTGCCATCAAGTCAGGGGCTGCTGAGTTAGATGCTAGCCACAAAACTGGGGCCAATCTCTTGCATACTACTGTCCGAGGCAGGGGAGTCCCTTGACGAGGATGTTGAAAATAATATGATGCTATGATTATGATTCAAAGCAGGATTATTTGTTAATATATAGTTTGTTTGTTTGTTTAATTAATTAATTACTTAATTTTTTTAATAGAGAAATTGCATATCAACTTGGAGCATAATATGTGGATAAGGTGGTTATGTATATATGCATGCAGATTCAAAAGGATGAAAAGAGGGCAGATACAAGAAAGGAGATGATTGAAATGCCCTGTTGTTTACCATGTTTTCTTTTTCGAATTTCCTCCTCTTTCCAATCTCTATCACTAGAGTCTCCTAGCTGCATAAATATAGCCGTTGGTATCAGTGGTAGTGTTTGGGTGGCAGAAAATTTGTATTGGTAAAAGCTGTGCAGAAGAAGAAGAAAAGGGTGAGGACAACATGTTTCATGAATTATGCTTGCCAAACTCAACTTTCAACTCAGTTTCTTCTCTCCTTAAGTTTCCTAGATCTCCAAGCGCCTCACGCTAAGCACACACGCTTGGGACAAGGGATACTGTTTTATAAAAAAATAGTTTATCTAGAGTACTAAGAAAAGATGTTATGAATATCATTATAATTATTAAGCTAAATGTAAAGGAAATTGGCAATTTTAGGTAAAATGATAAATATAATATTGCGCAAATAGTGCAGGACCACGCATACATAGCTATGATATAATTTAAAAGAGACACCAAGCAACTTATATCCAATTGTTGCTGCCCCCAGGGCATCATAAAACTAAGTCGAATTCTGCCGTAATTTTAGGATAAATAATTTACCTATATGTCAGGGAATATTAGATATTATCTCCTCTCATTTGTTTAGATGGGGCTTGATTGAGACGGTGAAAGGTCCCCAGTGTAACGTAAGGATTTTTTGCACAGTATAATGATGCAGATATGTACCAGGCGAGTGTCAATTTCCACCAGATTAGTGTTTCTGTCTGATAGGTGGGCTTTAGCAAGTGGAAACTTCAGCAGTGGTGTTGAAATTAATTGATGTATATGGCTATGCTTAAAAGCAACAATGTGGAAATTCTGAAAATATCATACCGGATCATTTGAAGTGGGCTAAAACAGGCACAGTAACGTGTCTGGAATTCGGAGAACCAGAAGTAGAAAATATGACACAGTTTATGGTCCCAGATGGTGCTGAATGATAACCTCAAATAGTTCATATATACAAAAGCTCAGCTGAATTGAGCTGTAACTCTGTATCATTTTTTCACACACTCGAATCCCATGTCCTGCTGTGTTTCCTTCCTTGCTAAGAAATTAAACTAGTGGATGTTTTATCAAGATCGAACACACCATCTCTGTCTCCCTCTACCTTGCCAAGAGAGCTGATGGGATATTGAAGTTCTCTAGCCAACTTCAAATGCAGCCTTTCACCAAATTCATGCTCACTTCCCATCTCATCCCCTTTATAAAAGCCCCGTCCATTCCCCTCCACACTCATCCAAAACAACTCTTCTTCACTACTTTCTCAGGACAACAAGTTTTGTAATTTTAATACCAGAAGAGCCTAGAAAAATATGATGAAGCAGTTTCTCTCCCCAACTCTTCTTCTGCTGATCTTCTTCCTCCTCTTCACTACAACTTCTGGTCAGTCTTCATCACCTGCTGCAGCACCTTCAGGTCCCACTACACCTTCTGGTCAGTCTTCACCGCCTGCTGCAGCACCTTCAGGTCCCACCACAACCTCTGGTCAGTCTTCACCCCCAGCGCTAGCGCCTTCAGTTCCTTTAGTTCCTTCAGGTCCTTCCGGCACTCCTTCCGGTTCCCTCGACATCACTGCAATTCTAAAAAAAGCTGGTAAGTTTACTACCTTCATTGGGCTACTAAAGAGCACCCAAATGGATGCTGAAATCAACAACCGACTCAAGAAATCAGATGGCACCACCGTATTTGCACCAACCGATAGTGCCTTTTCAAACCTCAAAACAGGTACTCTGAACTCATTCACTGATCAACAGAAGACTGCGCTTACACGATTCCATATACTACTTTCTTTCCTTACTATCCCACAGTTCCAAACTGTGAGCAACCCGGTGCACACAGCCGCCGATGGTGATACTGTGGCGTTCCCATTGAATGTGATAAGCGATGGAAAGCAGGTGAACATGACAACAGGACTTGTTAATACAACAGTAGACAGCACTGTATACAGTGATGCTCAGCTTGCTGTGTACGAAATCGGTCAGGTGCTCCTTTCAGAGGGTGTCCTTGGAGGCCAAGCACCAGCACCAGCTCCTCTACCTCCAAAGCCTAAAAAGGATTCTCCTCCTACTTCACAAGCTCCTTCAAGGTCGACCACCGTTTCTGTTGATTCTTCTGGTGCGACGGGTCCGCCCCAGTGTGCAACAATTGTGGTATCCATTGGAGTGGCCGTTCTTGCGGCATTGCCCTTATGCATATGAGCTGAGTGGTGATCGATGAAAGATGATGGTGTGATCTTGCGTGCAGTGTGCTTGTGTTTTCACGATTTTCTTAGTCAAATCACTACTTTACGTTTGTATTTGAATTAGAAAAAATCAAGTAATAATTTCCCTTTTTTTCATGTGAAAAATATGTGCAAAATATTCTTCGATTCAGATGAGGTAATTACACACGGGATGTTTAAGCAGAGCTAAAGTGCAACTTACGCCTTCATGTTTCATGGACAAAAACACTCAGAATCTGATTATTCACTGAGAAAGAAAAACAGAAACAAAATCTTCCGCTCAATTTTTATGCATACAACGTCCAATTTGAAATATGGTTAATTTGGTTGCTATTTGTTAAAACCAAAGCACCTGAAAGCAACTTTCAGTCGGTAGTTGGATCCCAGGAGCAGCAACAGGTAATGAACAAAAGCAGATAGTTCAGAGTGTGGCCTTGATAATCCAAGGGGTTGTTTTTGTATAAAAATCCACGGTAACCATATGATACAACTGAACAATGCAAATTAGCTCAATCCTAGAGCTCTAACAGGCTCTTTTGAAAAATTATTCAGACAATGATGTTGACTAATTTTGATATAATTTAATTTTTTTCATATTATTTTAGGGTTAGATAAATTTAATCTCAGTATGATGAGGACCTTGAAAGATTTATGTCTTCCCTCAATTGTGTGCATTTGTCTCCAATCATCCTAGATGCGTAATCTTAATTTTTATCATAACCTATTGGTTTTTATCCTCATGTTTTTCCTTAGTAAAATCCTTATATGTGGCTTTGTCCAATCTATCAGATTTATGTCCCTTTTCTATGGCCAAATTCGTATAGAAGTTTAAAGTCCCATCTAAGGTCAAAGCCTTTGCTTGGTTAGTGACATATAAAAAGGTAAATACCAATGACATGCTATGCTATAGTTGAGAAGACCTTACAAAGCCCTTAGCCTTAATTTGTGCATTCTATGTTCGAGGAATACATAAATAGTTTATCATCTTTTTTTACATGCTAGTGACTATGTGGCTATGGCACCATCTATTGAAACAAGCTAAGTTGGACTTGGTTCCACTCAGGAACATATGTGGCATGATGACCATCTCATATATGGGTTTCAAGAGCTCCCTAAAAGGTAAGATCTTGTGGTAGATCGCTTGTCTCACATTAATGTGGATTGTTGGTGGGAGAGAAATGCTAGGGTCCTTAAGGATAAGTGGAGGATGCATAGATATTGTGGGATCTAATCCACTTCTATTCCTTTTTCTAGGCCTCTTGTACACTTGCTTTTAAAACATTCCTCTCAATGTTGTTCAACTTGATTGATCCTTGGAGTGTAGAACAAAAGTGGCTGAATNACCTGAAAGCAACTTTCAGTCGGTAGTTGGATCCCAGGAGCAGCAACAGGTAATGAACAAAAGCAGATAGTTCAGAGTGTGGCCTTGATAATCCAAGGGGTTGTTTTTGTATAAAAATCCACGGTAACCATATGATACAACTGAACAATGCAAATTAGCTCAATCCTAGAGCTCTAACAGGCTCTTTTGAAAAATTATTCAGACAATGATGTTGACTAATTTTGATATAATTTAATTTTTTTCATATTATTTTAGGGTTAGATAAATTTAATCTCAGTATGTTGGTTAGAGTTTAAATTGGGCACTGTTCATATCACAAAAAAAAAAATTCTAATTATTTAACAAATTAAGAGATAATAATTAATTGGTAATATTTTTTAAAATTATTTGATAGGTATCGCTTATGATATTAGTGTAAGTAGGAAAATTGGAACTCTGGTGTGTGCTTGAAATATTAAAATCATTAGAAATATATAACTAATATAAAAATATTGTCACATAATATTTAATTTTTCTGCTACTCCTAGGTCATTTCATAAGATACCCAATTTGAGGATTTTTAGTTTTATTATTCGGTCTTGTGACCCTTGAGCATTCAAAATTCAGTGATTCATCCTTTAAATTGGTTTACTGTTTAGATAGTAGCATCATTGCTCCAAATCACCAGTAGCTGTGGAATTTTGCTTGGATAATGGCTCATATTGAAGAACTAACTAGTACGAGTGTCATGAAACGATGCATTCATTTTCATCAATCATTGTTGCATTTTCAGACAAGTTACAGGGTCTTTGTAGCCTGGAAAGTTGGAAAACCAATCCCAAGCATGAGAGTTGTTCAGAGAAAGCTTAGGGACGTCGTCTACAAGAACTTACGAGAGATATAATGGAAGTTTAAGTTTGGCTGATTAAATCTTGGGGTTTATGCGGCTAATCACTCAAGGATGTGGTCAATCTTATATATTTTGTGGGAGATCATTCAATGCAAGAGTACCTTGAAGGGTTTGGAGATCAGTTTCAGCCCCTTGGGCCTGCAGTTGACAGTACAAATTATATACAGTAACAGGAGGATGATTTACAGCTGTTTTCAACGTTTATTAGAATTAATGTTCATCAACTAATGCAATTAAATTGAAACTGCTGCTATGGAAATGAGAATGAATGTATATAAAACCTGATTTATCGGATCATGAACTTGAAATGCTTTTAAATATGGATATCTAAGAAATGTTTGGAAACTGCTATAATCAGTAGTCAATTTAGCATTTTTCAGGTGAGGAGGTTATTGTATTTTGGCCATATTAGTTGGGTGGATTATCTGATTAGACAGCTATTCATTTTCATTTATGTTCAAATTTCCTTTAAATCTTTTGATACATTGTGCTAATTTCTGTTGGATGTGATTTCACACCAGGTTTAGCCTTTTCGGCCACTTTAATGTGCTTCTTGGGTCCGATGGTCGCCACCCTACCAATGGGCTCATTTGCAACTTTTTGCCTCTTTTTTCAATCAGTGTAATAAATCTATCCTTCTCCACCCACAAAGCTAGTTACCTACTTGCACTTCCTTTTTTTTTTTTGGTGGTGGTGTGGGGAGGGGGGGGGGGGGGGGGAGGGTGGGGAGGGGGGTGGAGGGTATATTAAGAATTTTCTTAGCATGCATCATAATTCTGAGTGTTTCTTGTTGATAAAAAAGGTCGACCAAATTAATAAGCCAATTCGAAAGAAAAGAGAATAGTATTGGAGACCATGAAGTGAATATACTCCATAATGGCATTAGCATGCAGTTTAGGTCAAAAACCAAAGCAACCATGAATTGTTCATAATTTCTTAATATGTTACTTGGGTTTAAGTCTGAATCATGAAGGGAATTTCTACAGAAAGAATTTCAACTAAAAGCTACATTGTGTGCCAAAAAAGAAAATGCTGCCAAAATAATCATAAAGAAAAAGCATATTATAACTGTTGTGAAAAACTATGAGGAAAAAAAATTAAAGAAAATAAAATAAGAAAGTGAAAATAAAAAACACATAAAACACACAGATGATTTACTCGGTTCAATCTAAAGTCTATATTTATGGATGAATATCAAGAAGAACCTCACTAATATGCAAGAAGATTATAATATTATGACTTTTAAATCCCAAAATCTTAATTATATAAAATAAATAATTAAAGATATTTATTCCTACAAAAGAACCTCACAACGGGATGTTTGTAAGCTTATAAGCTATCTAACCTTAACCTCTAGTAGCATAATACTCAGCATTTTGCTGTCTTCTTTTGTTTTGTTGAATGAAAATGGAATTAGCTACAATCATCTAGAAGGAATGGTGTAAAAGGTCCAAAAAAAAAAAAAAAAGAGAAAGCACATATGATATAACCAGCATGGGGCTCATCTATTTTCTTCAATCAACTCATTGCTATTTCCTAAACAAATCTCAAAACCTTGCTCAAGGGAAATCTTTAATTAGTGTAATAAGCATCCAATCAATGAACCAGCTAGCAGTTGGGTAATAGGAGTTGGGTGTAGCTTGAGTAAACTATCACAAGAAATTGCTTTTCCTCCCAAAAGCATGGGATGCAATAATCCCAATACTTTAAAAAGGAAGGGAAAAAAAAGGTGTTTGGAATCACCCAAATTTGAAGGAAAGCCTCCTTCAAATTTAAAAGTGAATTGCTTCCACCCACCGCCGAAAGGATTGGAATCATAAGGTCACCCAAACCCTTCTTTTTAATATCGTCCCTTCTGTCATATGTTGTACGGTTTTCTTCATCGCCAATAACCCGTGAATTTCATTGCAAGTGTGTAACATGCAATATTGTACTTGTTAGGCATATTAACGTTAGTTTCCGCATATATATAAAAGTCACGTAGTTTGAAACAAACACTGTGCTAACCTATTCCCGCATATTGCTTTTCTCGGGTACATCATAAAATTATACAACATACGTGGTAGCTAATGATCCAACACACTTCCTACCAGATTCAGCTAGCACACGCAGTAATCTGAGAAGGTTTAGGATGGCTGATTTAATTGATATGCATTTATCCACTTTCATATACGCTGGGAGATTAGATTATAATCTCCTTTTATTTGTTCATGTTTTACATATGGCTTCCACTGAGAAAGACACAGATCCCCTAATGTCTAGTTGTTGTATTGTGAAGAGCCAGCCCTTCTATACTACAGTACCCTCTATGGCAGCTTTTAGGAGCAAACGAAAAGGGATCTGTATCATTTTCTCACACCAGCTTGAATCACATACCCTGTGGTTTTTCCTGCCTTGCTAAGCAAACTACACTAGATATTTTAACAACATAACATCCCATCTCTGTCTTCCTCTACCTTACAAAGATGGATGGGATATTGAGGTTCTCTTGCCAACTTCAAATGCAGCCTTGCACCAACTTCGTGCTCGCTTCCCATCTCACCCCCTCAATAAAACCCCCGCTCCCCTCCATGCATGCTCATCCAAAACCACTCCTCTCCACTACTTTTTGGAAGCAACAAATTTTGCCACTCTACACCAAAGAGCCTTGAAAAAAATGATGCAGCGGCTTCTTTCCCCAACTCTTCTTCTGTTGATCCTTTTCCTCCTTTGCACTACAACTTATGGTCAGTCTTTGGCACCGGCTGCAGGACCTTCAGGTGCCACCACAACTTCCGGTCAGTCTTCACCACCAACTTCATCACCTTCAGGTCCCACCGATATCAATGCAATTCTCGGAAAGACCGGTAAGTTTACCACCTTCATTGGGCTACTAAAGAGCACCCAGATGGATTCCCAAATCAACAGTGAACTTCAGAAAAAATCGAACCCGGGCTTCACCATATTTGCACCAACCGATAGTGCCTTTTCAGATCTCAAAACAGGTACACTGAACTCATACACTGACGAACAGAAGGCAGCACTGACAAAATTCCACGTACTACATTCTTTTCTTACTATCTCACAGTTCCAAACCGTGAGCAACCCGCTGCACACAGAGGCAGCTGCTAATACTGAGGAGTTTCTGTTAGGAATTTGGGACACTTCCTAACAATCTCCACCTTGGACCAAATTCCATGAAGTTAATCTTCAATCTCTCCATGACACAAACCTTTTTGTATCATATCACCACGAGAGAGCAGTCGACTCCACCTTCAGTGAAAATTCCTTTTGTTTTCATCTTGTGTGCTTTGTAATCTTTTGCTCTTCCAGAAATCTTCAACCTGGCTCTGATACCAGTTGTAGTGCCAACGAAAGCTTTGATGCCAACAATGTTAGTTCAAGAACACAAAGATAAAACAATCACACATACGGTACACAAGGTTTTAACGTGGTTCGGCCAACCATGCCTACGTCCACGGATGAGAGATAATGATTCCACTATACAATAGAGAATATTACAGAGGACAGAACCAGATACAACTATTGGGTTCCCGAAACATCCCATGTTTCCCCACTCCTTGTATCCATACCTTGCTACGAGCCATCTCGCTCCACCGGGTACCTCCCGTTCTTCCTCACATCTCTATCCACCTTGTATAGTCTCTACAGGCCCATCTCTATCTCATGACTTTTTCCCCTCATGACCTAGAATATTTATAGAGATATTTCCAACAACCTTCCTTATTCTATAAGGAAGTCTAATATTACAATAATATATCAACCTAGAAATATTCTATATAATATTCTTTACAAAAAAGGAATCTATACTAATTAGGAATTTGGGACACTTCCTAACAATCTCCACCTTGGACCAAATTCCATGAAGTTAATCTTCAATCTCTCCATGACACAAACCTTTTTGTATCATATCACCACGAGAGAGCAGTCGACTCCACCTTCAGTGAAAATTCCTTTTGTTTTCATCTTGTGTGCTTTGTAATCTTTTGCTCTTCCAGAAATCTTCAACCTGGCTCTGATACCAGTTGTAGTGCCAACGAAAGCTTTGATGCCAACAATGTTAGTTCAAGAACACAAAGATAAAACAATCACACATACGGTACACGAGGTTTTAACGTGGTTCGACCAATCATGCCTACGTCCACGGATGAGAGATAATGATTCCACTATACAATAGAGAATATTACAGAGGACAAAACCAGATACAATTATTGGGTTCCCAAAACATCCCATGTTTCTCCACTCCTTGTATCCATACCTTACTACGAGCCATCTCGCTCCACCGGGTACCTCCCGTTCTTCCTCACATCTCTATCCACCTTGTATAGTCTCTACAGGCCCATCTCCATCTCATAACTTTTTCCCCTCATGACCTAGAATATTTATAGAGATATTTCCAACAACCTTCCTTATTCTATAAGGAATGGCTCCCCAAGGGTGTGCTCACTGGTTTAGCTTCATTCATGTTGAACCTGCTGAGAACTTTCTTCACATACTCTGATTGTGAAAGCTTCAATGTACCATTAGCCTTATCTCTAATGATTCTCATACCAAGGATTTGCTTTGCAGCTCCCAAATCCTTCATTGCAAATTGTTTGGACAATTGCTTCTTCAGATTATTAATCTTTTCAATGTCAGACCCTACAATAAGCATATCATCCACATACAACAGTAATATGATGTAAGAATTGTCAAAAGACTTAACATAGCAACAGTGATCAGCTTCACATCTCTTGAACCCAATTCTATGCATAAAACTGTCAAACTTCTTGTACCACTGTCTAGGAGCTTGTTTAAGGCCATACAAGCTCTTTCTTAGTTTGCAGACTAAACTCTCTTGTCCCTGAACAATGAACCATTTTGGCTGAATCATGTAAAGGTCTTCTTCCAAGTCACCATGAAGGAATGCTGTCTTCACATCTAACTGTTCAAGATGTAAGTTTTCTGCAGCCACCATTCCAAGTACAAGTCTAATTGTTGACATCTTCACAACTGGAGAAAATATCTCTGTGTAGTCAATGCCCTCCTTCTGTTGGAACCCTTTAACAACTAATCTGGCCTTGTAACGTTTGCTACCATCATGCTCATTCTTTATTCTGTATACCCACTTGTTGTGCAAAGCCTTCTTTCCTACTGGCAATTCAGTTAGTTCCCATGTCTGATTCCCCAACAGGGAATCCATCTCATCCTTCATGGCTAACTCCCACTTGCTTGAATTCTCATCTTGCAAGGCTTCATCATAACACTCTGGCTCACCACCATCAGTCAACAGGAGATAATTTAAAACAGGTGAATAACGTTGCGGAGGTCTAATGTTCCTGGAAGATCTGCGAACTTCAGCTACAGGTGTACTCAAATCTACCTGTGAATTTACATTCTCCTTATCTTCTTCACCCCCTTTTTGGACAGTACTTTCAGTCAATTCATCTAAGTTGACAAACTTAGATTTCTTTTTATCTATCTCTGTAACATCTGACACTACAGTTGACCTGTCCTTGTACATAACCTGTTCATTAAATATCACATTTCTACTTCTGATGATTTTCCTGTTTTGTTCATCCCAAAACCTATAGCCAAATTTCTCATCACCATAGCCAATGAAAAAACATATTTTTGACTTTGCATCAAGTTTGCTACGAGCATCAGAATCAATATGAACATAAGAAACACAACCAAAAACTTTTAAATGTGAAAACTTCACCTCTTTACCGCTCCAAACCTCCTCAGGAAGTCTGAACTCCATGGGAACTGATGGTCCTCGGTTTATCAGGTAAGCTGCAGTGCTAACAGCATCAGCCCAAAAAGTTTTTGGTAGTCCAGCATGCAACCTCATACTTCTAGCACGCTCATTGAGAGTTCTGTTCATGCGCTCAGCCACACCATTCTGCTGTGGTGTCCCAGGAATGGTCTTCTCCATCCTAATTCCCTGTGCAGCACAATACTCATTGAACCCTCCATCTATGTACTCTCCTCCATTATCTGACCTCAAACATTTTACTTTCAAACATGTTTCTGTCTCAACCATGGCCTTCCACTTCTTAAAAGTTTCAAATACATCAGATTTATTTTTCAGAAAATAAACCCATGTTGGGCTTTGTGGAGCCTAGTTTTGTTTGATCCAATTTGACGACCCGACCCGAATAATATTGCATGGCTTTTTAATGGGAGATTTATTGAGGCCTGTTGGGCCGTTTAGCCCATTGTGGAACCACCCTTTATGATTAGGGTTTTTTAGTGTGGTGGGGTTGTCGTGTTATATATATAGAGAGAATATTGTAGCCGCCATGTTGTACTCTGAATTCTTCCCTGATAATAGTGATATCCCTGCAACTCCGTGGACGTAGGCAAATTGCCGAACCACGTAAATACTGTCTTGTGCGTGTGATTATCTTTTCTTTGGCGTGTGTTTTCTTTAATTTTGTTTCTCACGGGTTGGGAATTCGGTTTAATTCCCTACAACTGGTATCAGAGCCTAGGGTTAGGTTTGAGTGGGAGCAATGGCAGAGGAAGCAGGAAAGGCGTCTGGAATAGAAAAGTTTGATGGCACAGACTTTGCGTATTGGAGGATGCAGATTGAAGATTATCTCTATGAGAGGAAATTGCATCTGCCTCTTTTGGGGACAAAACCTGAGAGTATGAAGGCTGAGGAATGGGCGCTTCGTAGGGAATTAAACCGAATTCCCAACCCGTGAGAAACAAAATTAAAGAAAACACACGCCAAAGAAAAGATAATCACACGCACAAGACAGTATTTACGTGGTTCGGCAATTTGCCTACGTCCACGGAGTTACAGGGATATCACTATTATCAGGGAAGAATTCAGAGTACAACCATAGCGGCTACAATATTCTCTCTCTATATATAACATGGCAACCCCACCATACTAAAAAACCCTAATTACAAAAGGTGGTTCCACAATGGGCTAAACGGGCCCAACAGGCCTCAATAAATCTCCCATTAAAAAGCCATGCAATATTATTTGGGTCGGGTCGTCAAACGGGATCAAACGAAACTAGGCTCCACAAAGCCCAACAAATCTCCCACTTGGAGACTAGTCCAATCACCAACATCAAACCGCTATCCTTCAAGAAACAATCCCTCATCCCTACAACTCATCCTCCTGTCCTCAAGCTAGAAGACCAATTGAAGCTGCGCACAGCTTCAACTTCTCAATAGTGACACCCTTAGTCAACATGTCTGCAGGGTTCTTAGATCCACAAATCTTCTCAAGTATTACCAGTTTATCTTCAACAAGATAACGGATAAAGTGGTATTTTGTTTGTATATGTTTCGACTTTGAATGAAAAGCCGAATTTTTGGCAAGAAAAATTGCACTCTGACTGTCACTGTGTAGAATGCCCATCTCCTGCTTCTTACCCAATTCATCTAAGAAACCATGTAGCCAAATCATCTCCTTTCCAGCTTCAGTTGCTGCAACATACTCAGCTTCTGTAGTAGACAAAGTAACAATCTTTTGTAGATTTGAAGTCCATGATATAGCTGTACCACCTAGAGTAAAAACAAACCCAGTAGTACTCTTTCTACTATCAATATCACCAGCAAAATCAGCATCTACATAACCCTGCAATTTCAAACTTGCACCTGTGAAGCAAAGACATGTATCTAATGAACCCTTCAGATATCTTAGAATCCACTTGACTGCCTCCCAATGCTGCTTTCCAGGCCTACTCATGAATCTGCTCACAACTCCCACTGCATGTGCAATGTCTGGCCTTGTACACACCATAGCATACATCAAGCTACCAATAGCTGAGGCATAGGGCACCTTGCTCATATGGTCCCTTTCTTCTTCTGTCTTCGGTGACTGTTCTTTGCTTAGTTTGAAATGGCTCCCCAAGGGTGTGCTCACTGGTTTAGCTTCATTCATGTTGAACCTGCTGAGAACTTTCTTCACATACTCTGATTGTGAAAGCTTCAATGTACCATTAGCCTTATCTCTAATGATTCTCATACCAAGGATTTGCTTTGCAGCTCCCAAATCCTTCATTGCAAATTGTTTGGACAATTGCTTCTTCAGATTATTAATCTTCTCAATGTCAGACCCTGCAATAAGCATATCATCCACATATAACAGTAATATGATGTAAGAATTGTCAAAAGACTTAACATAGCAACAGTGATCAGCTTCACATCTCTTGAACCCAATTCTATGCATAAAACTGTCAAACTTCTTGTACCACTGTCTAGGAGCTTGTTTAAGGCCATACAAGCTTTTTCTCAGTTTGCAGACTAGATTCTCTTGTCCCTGAACAATGAACCCTTTTGGCTGAATCATGTAAAGGTCTTCCTCCAAGTCACCATGAAGGAATGCTGTCTTCACATCTAACTGCTCAAGATGTAAGTTTTCTGCAGCCACCATTCCTAGTACAAGTCTGATTGTTGACATTTTCACAACTGGAGAAAATATCTCTGTGTAGTCAATGCCCTCCTTCTGCTGGAACCCTTTAACAACTAATCTGGCCTTGTAACGTTTACTACCATCATGCTCATTCTTTATTCTGTATACCCACTTGTTGTGCAAAGCCTTCTTTCCTACTGGCAATTCAGTCAATTCCCATGTCTGATTCCCTAACAAGGAATCCATCTCATCCTTCATGGCTAGCTCCCACTTGCTTGAATTCTCATCTTGCAAGGCTTCATCATAACACTCTGGCTCACCGCCATCAGTCAACAGGAGATAATTTAAAACAGGTGAATAACGCTGCGGAGGTCTAATGTTCCTGGAAGATCTGCGAACTTCAACTACAGGTGTACTCAGATCTGCCTGTGAATTTACATTCTCCTTATCTTCTTCACCTCCCTTCTGGACAGTACTTTCAGTCAATTCATCTAAGTTGACAAACTTAGATTTCTTTTGATCTATCTCTGTAACATCTGACACTACAGTTGACCTGTCCTTGTACATAACCTGTTCATTAAATATCACATTTCTACTTCTGATGATTTTCTTGTTTTGTTCATCCCAAAACCTATAGCCAAATTTCTCATCACCATAGCCAATGAAAAAACATATTTTTGACTTTGCATCAAGTTTACTACGAGCATTAGAATCAATATGAACATAAGAAACACAACCAAAAACTTTTAAATGTGGAAACTTCACCTCTTTACCGCTCCAAACCTCCTCAGGAAGTCTGAACTCCATGGGAACTGATGGTCCTCGGTTTATCAGGTAAGCTGCAGTGCTAACAGCATCAGCCCAGAAAGTTTTTGGTAGTCCAGCATGCAACCTCATACTTCTAGCACGCTCATTGAGAGTTCTGTTCATGCGCTCAGCCACACCATTCTGCTGTGGTGTCCCAGGAATGGTTTTCTCCATCCTAATTCCCTGTGCAGCACAATACTCACTGAACCCTCCATCTATGTACTCTCCTCCATTATCTGACCTCAAACATTTTACTTTCAAACTTGTTTCTGTCTCAACCATAACCTTCCACTTCTTAAAAGTTTCAAATACATCAGATTTATTTTTCAGAAAATAAACCCATACCTTTCTACTTGAGTCATCAATAAAAGTGATGTAGTACCTTGAACCTCCTAGGGATGCAACCGGAGAAGGCCCCCACAAATCAGTGTGTACTAGTTCCAATTTTTCAGCCTTCGGTGTCCTGCCAGTTTTCAAGAAGCTCACCTTTTTTTGCTTTCCTAAGATGCAACTTTCACACATGTCAAAATCAATGGACTTCAATTCTGGTAATTTTCCTTTTGACAGCAACATCTTCATCCCTTTCTCACTCATGTGACCAAGTCTGCGATGCCATAGGCTTGTATCAGTGCTTGCATCAGCAACTGCAATTGTGTCTCTTGGACATGATGTCATATACAGAGTACCAGTCTTCTTTCCGCGAGCCAATACCCTAGCTCCCTTTGTAACCTTCCAAGTACCACCAACAAATAGTATTGCATGTCCTTCATCATCAAGTTGTCCAACAGAAATCAGATTCCTCCTCAGGTCAGGAATATGTCGAACCTTCTCCAGTAACCAAACAGACCCATTGGACAAAGATATCCGAACGTCTCCTAGACCCACAACATCCAAGGCTGAACCATCAGCCAAATACACCTTACCAAAATCACCTGCAACATAATTCTGTATGATTTCTCGGTGTGGAGTGGTATGAAACGAAGCTCCTGAATCCAAAACCCAATCATCAAGTGGACTGTCTACTGCAAGAAGTAATGCATCTTGTATCTCTTCTGTTACAGCATTAGCAGAATCATCTTCATTCTTCTTCTTAGGGCTTTTGCATTGCCTTTTAAAGTGACCTGTTTTCCCACAATTCCAGCATTGTACTTGTTGGCCTGATCTAGATTTGCTTCTGTTCCGATTAGAATTTCTGGAATTTGATCTATCCTGATTTGAATTTCTGTTATTACCTCTACCTCTTGTCTCAAGGTTTAGGGCAGAACCAGATCCTGAGGTTTCACCTGCATCTCTTCGGCGAATCTCCTCAGCCAGAATTAAATCTCGTATATCATTGTACTTGAGTTTTTCCTTTCCCGTAGAATTGCTTACTGCCATCCTCATTGCCTCCCAACTGTTTGGCAAAGAAGCCAAGACGATCAGAGCACGAATCTCATCATCAAAATCAATTTCTACAGACGACAATTGATTTGTGATTGTATTAAATTCATTCAGATGTTGTGCTACTGATGCATTCTCTGTCATCTTCAAATTAAACAATTTCTTCATCAGATGCACCTTATTGTTTGCGGACGGCTTTTCATACATACCGGACAAAGCCTTCATCAAATCTGCTGTGGTCTTCTCCTTTACAACATTATGTGCAACAGACCTAGATAGAGTTAACCTAATAACTCCTAGAACCTGTCTGTCAAGAAGCGCCCATTCCTCAGCCTTCATACTCTCAGGTTTTGTCCCCAAAAGAGGTAGATGCAATTTCCTCCCATAGAGATAATCTTCAATCTGCATCCTCCAATACGCAAAGTCTGTGCCATCAAACTTTTCTATTCCAGACGCCTTTCCTGCTTCCTCTGCCATTGCTCCCACTCAAACCTAACCCTAGGCTCTGATACCAGTTGTAGGGAATTAAACCGAATTCCCAACCCGTGAGAAACAAAATTAAAGAAAACACACGTCAAAGAAAAGATAATCACACGCACAAGACAGTATTTACGTGGTTCGGCAATTTGCCTACGTCCACGGAGTTACAGGGATATCACTATTATCAGGGAAGAATTCAGAGTACAACCATAGCGGCTACAATATTCTCTCTCTATATATAACATGGCAACCCCACCATACTAAAAAACCCTAATTACAAAAGGTGGTTCCACAATGGGCTAAACGGGCCCAACAGGCCTCAATAAATCTCCCATTAAAAAGCCATGCAATATTATTTGGGTCGGGTCGTCAAACGGGATCAAACGAAACTAGGCTCCACAAAGCCCAACAGTTTCCACTGAATGTGATAGGCAACGGAACTCAGGTGAACATCACAACAGGGCTTGTGAATACGACAGTAGACAGCACAGTATACAGTGATGGTCAGCTCGCTGTGTATGAGACCCCCCAGGTACTCCTTGCGCAAGGTATCCTCAGACCTCAGGCACCAGCACCAGCTCCTCTACCTCCAAAGCCTAAGAAGGCTACTCCTCTTAATTCACAAGCTCCTTCAACATCCACCACCGTTTCTGTTGATTCTTCTGGTGCGACAGGCACCCTCCACTATGCACCACTTGTTGTATCGATCGGAGTGGCTGTTGTTGCGGCATTACCCTTATGCATCTGAACTGAGGGGTTGATTGATGAATGAGGATATGGTGTGATGTTGCATGCAGTGTGCCTGTGTTGTCATGATTTTCGTTTAATCAAGTGATTACCTTATGCTTGTACTCAAACTCAAGAAACTGACATAAAAAATAATAAGGGTATATTTTTTTTTGTTTCCAGTGAAAATTATTGCAAAAATATCCTCCTATATAGTTGAGGTGTTCGCAAGGGGATGGTCACGGCTTAGAAAATAAAATGGCCAACTTGCTCCCATCATTATTCACAAAAACACTGGAAAAAAACTCATTCATGGAAAAACAAATTAAAAATTCCACAATGATAGAAGGGCAATTCCACAAATAATGTTGTCCAATTTATTGATGGTTTGGCTTTGTTGTGCAAACTATACCATCTGAAAGCAGCTGCTACTGAGAAGCCCACAATCAATCCTAGGGCCCAGGAGTGGTGCACAATTCAATCCTAGGGCTAGCTCCACTATACTTCTTAGAAAATCCTATCTGTGGTGACCCTCATTATCATGTCACCTTTTTGTATGTCATTGTGGCTTTAAATCAAAATTTTCTGTTTCATTAAATTGAAAATTTTGTAGCATGTTTAGAATCATTAATATTAATTGAATAAAATTTTATAAGGGATTTAGTTCTATTAATATAACCAACAATAGAAAATATTAGTAATTCTTTTTCAAATAATCTCACATGTGGTAATTAATTCTATAGGATTGAGTAGGAAATTTGGAGAACTAGGACAATGCCTAAATATTAAAAACCATTACAATACCATCTTAACCATTTTTCATGTATATAAATACTCTCACCCTCTTAAAGCTTTATTTCTACTCTACCCTAATTGAGTAAAATTAACAATGCTTAGAAGCCTAGAAAATGATCAGAGGAAAAATGGAAGGTGCTAGTTGAGTCTTGGAAGGAGGAGGTTCTTAGTTGGAACTCAAATCTCTAAATATTACACCATTTCTACTCATCATTTATTAAATTAGTTTACCCTTCAGCAAGTAGAAGTGTTACTACGATGCACTCAGACATTTCAGCTAGGGAGCTTGATGCCGGGAATAGGATGGAATATATCCCACCATATCTGCTCTTTCAGTGGGCAAGGACAGATCCTCAACCGGAGTCATTTCCATCGGGGCTTGATGCAGGTACTGAAGGAGTCACAAAGAAGCGTCCTATCTATTTTTAGAGTGCTTCATGATCACATCAACCAGTTTGCCCCTATATTTGTCAACTTTATGGGTGTGTCTTTCGGTGGGCAAGGACAGATCCCCAACCGGAGTCATTTCCATCGGGGCTTGATGCAGGTACTGAAGAGTCATCAAAAAAGAGTCCTATCTATTTTTAGAGTGCTTCATGAGCACATCAACCAGTTTGCCCCTATATTTGTCAACTTAATGGGTGTGTCAGAAGGATTCATCTTCTTCTACCCTCAATTCCTCAGTATGTACCCTCTTGTCTTTGCTTTTCTTGCTCTTCTTTCTTTCTCCAATTGCTCTTCTACCTCCCAGGCCTTGAAGACATTAACAAACAAGTAAAATGATAGTTTCTTTTTATTCTCCGCTTGATAAAGAGTACTGAGGCCGCTATCAACTTGCCTACAACGCATCCCATTGGAAATCCGACAAAAATTTTGACGGACATGCAGAACGGATTTTGATGTGATATAAGAATTGCTACAATGAAGAGAAAAATAGACACACTGAACCCAATATTTCCAATATTATCAAGTACATTTCGTTCCCCGGAAAGACCAGTGTTTTGTGTCTAAGGAAAAACCAAACTCCAAACTCATTCCTAACAAAGGAGCACCAGAAATTCTTTATCTTAATTCTGAGTTGCCATTGAGTCATTCTCTTGATCCAACAGCGAGTTACTGATTATGATCTCGAGGATTTACTCAAACTTTCTGCCACCACTCTCAAACTAGGTCATATGCACAGCCTAGCTCCTTCCAAACAAAAAAAAAGACTGAATGCCTAAGTAACCAGTTAAGACGCTTGACCATTTAATTTCCCTGAGGGAAGAGATGCCCAAAAAACGGATGACAGTCACCGGAAACCCCATGCTAACGCTGCTAACACCTAAAAACTTTAAGGATAACGTAGCAAAAAGGTCCAAAAATTGTTTTCTCAAGCTGCACCTACAGTTGAACCTTTTATTTGTCATTTATATTTTAGGATATCCCTTTTTTAAGGTGAAGTTGAGAAAATGGGTAGTGGTACCTACAGGATACAAAGATCTAAACCATTGAATATGTATTAAGAGATTTAAACAGTCGAATAAAGATAGTAATGAATGATACTGAAGTAGAAAGACAGACAAATGCTAATAGGATTTAAAAATACATCGGTGACACCATTTGCCTTTTAAAATAAGTACCAAAAAAAAAAAAAAAAAGTTGTAGAGCCTTCAAACAGAAACTCTGATCACCTACTATTTTATGCTATCTTTAAGCTAGTTACTTCTATCCTCACTTGAACTAGTATTTAGGCGCTAGCAAGATATATGACTTCTCATTGCTCTGTATAATAGGAATTATAGATCAGGTCATTCCTTGTACCCTTTCTGGGAGCTCCCCGATGTCATACACCTACATCTCTATCATCACATTCTTTTCCATTAATAGGTTTTTTCTATATTGTTCTCAACATTCAAAGAATCATTATGCACAATGCATGTAGCAGCGTAATTTCTCCTCCACTACTGACATTTATTTCCTTTCTACAACATTATAAGAGATTACCTAAAATTAGAAAAATTAAGGACACATGAAAGAGATTCAGTGCCTAGCTAATTAACCAAGTACGAGGATCCCATGCTGACTGCTAACACAACTAATTAAACTTGGAGGATAACGTACGTAGCAAAAAGGTCCAAGTATTGTACCTGAGAAACCTCTTGAAGGAGGAGATGACTTCTATATAGCTAATAGCAGTGGAGTACCAGCTGCAATTGGTTGTAGGGGAAAAGCTCTAACAGGTTTGAACATAATCCTCAATTTGCCGATCGACCACCAGCATGACGTGTATCTGTAACAAATAAAATTGTCAATTGGCCAACCCAGATAGAATATCTAAGAATGTACTGATGTTCGAAATTCTGAAAGTATAAATAGATGGGGAAAAAAAAGAACAGAAATAGCAACAAGTGGAACTCGTGGGAACAGAAGAACAATAACGGAAAGAGAAAAACAAAAACAAAGGGACTTATATACCGCCAAGGTGGAGCATAATGGTCTATTTGAATTTGTGTGGTTCGATCCATATCAAATAGTTGATAAAATCTTAGCTGAGTTGAATAATTTTGAAAAGCATGGTTTGATAGGGCATGTGGTAATTGAAGTCAGTATTTCTAATTGTAATCAAATAGGTTCAAATGTGATCTTTATTAATTAAAATACAAAAATGTAATGGCATTCGGTCACTGTTTATTTCTACGAGACAGTAAAATAAAAGGACACCATCTCATCCAAAAGCTAGGGGCCTCTACTTAATTCATCTAAATTATCAAAATCATATTCAACATTCTAAGAATGATAATGCATGATGCATTATGCATTACATCACCCCATTTCTTCTGCGTTATCAACGTTTTTTGTTTTTCTATTATTACCCCATATGGTGTCATCGTCACATTCTAATTATGAGAGCATGAATCATAACGCTACGATGCTTCACTGCACCTCATTTCTTCTCTGCTAGTATCAATGTATCATATGGCACAATATGTTGCAACACCCCTTCATCAACATTCTTATCTATTAATAAACTTTTTCCTTTCTATCGAATTATTATCTCATTACAAAATCTTTTTTTTTCTTTTTTGGTTTTTTTTTCCCTTTTTTCCTCTTGAAAATCAAATAATCTATAGAACTTTTCTGATCCTTACCCTAACCCCTTATGGATTAAGCCATACCTTAAGAGCATACAAATCTGAATTCAAACTGATGCAATAATTGAAGCATTAATTTGATTTTCAAATATTTTGAAATTCCGTTACCTATGAAAGAGGTGTGTATTATGAATTTATAAATTCCTAAATTTTTGTAAGTCTTCCATAATTCAAGGAAAGAATTTATCTTCGAAATTAATATCTCTTAAAAGTCCACTCCATCCAATTAATTAGAGGAAATTTGGGCTGGATTTATCTAAAAAAAATCTATCTTATCTTAGCTTAACCCATGATTAATTAGGACTACAAATGACTCCAAGTTTTCCACTCAACATCAATTCAATGCCCAGTATGGACCCAGGAAGTACCTTTCCTTAGGGCAATTCAAACTATCCCTGCATCACACAGAAGGACCAAATTTGTTATATAAATGATAAAACAAAAACAAAAACAAAAACAAAAACAAAAAACAATATTATCTTAACAAAATATTAGGCATAATAGAAAATAACCTGTCCAAATAATTCTTAATTAAAAATGATACTACCTTAAACTCCCTTGTATGCAAAACAAAAACCAGAAATTCCCCAAACTAAACCACATCCAAGCATTTGACTGAAAAACACAGAAAAATACTGAGATTAATTAAAATTATAATTGAAATGAATTGAGAGTTAACGAGAAGGAGAAGTGCCAAGAGCAGAGACAAGGTGCGGGAGGATGAGTTAAAAGAGAAATTAATGAAGGGCCAATTGAGGATGAATATGGTGAAGACCCAGCCCCTCAATGCATGCTACACCTTCTATGGCCGCTTTTAGGAACAAACAAAAAGGGTATCATTGTCCCAGACTCCCCTACAGATGAAATGACATATCCTCCTGTTTTTCCTGCTTTACTAAGCAATCTAGTAGATATATGAACACCCCATCTCTCTTCCTCTACCTTACCAAGAGAGATGGGATATTGAGGTTCTCTTGCCAACTTCAAATGCAGCCTCTCACCAAACTTCATGCTCACTACCCATCTCACCCCCCTCCATACTTACCGAAAATAACTTTTCTCCTCTAATTTCTCGTAGCAACAAGTTTAGCCATTCAATACCAGAGAAAACCAGAAAATATATATATATATGATGAAACAGCGTCTCTCTCCTTTTCTGCTTCTGCTGATCTTAATGCTTCCGTCTGTGCACCAAAACATCTGGTCATGATTCACCATTGGCTCCAGCACCTTCAGGTCCACCTCACATCACTGCATTTCTCCGAAAGGCAGATAAGCTGTATACCACCTTCATTGGGCTACTAAAGAGCTCCCAGCAGATGGATGTCCAAATTAATACGAAACTCCAGAAAAAATCTGACCCGGGCTTCACCATATTTGCACCAACCGATAGTGCCTTTTCAAACCTGAAACAAGGTACACTGAACTCATTTACTGATCGGCAGAAGGCCGCACAAACACAATTCCATGTAGTACCTTCTTACTTTGCTATCTCACAATCCCAAACTGTGAGCAGCCGCTTCGCACAGAGGGGGTGGTGATAAAACAGGGCTTGTGAATACAACAGTGGATGGCACAGTATACAGTGATGGTCAGCTTATTGTGTATGAGGTCGGTCAAGTGCTCCTTGGACAAGGACTCCTCCAGCACCACCACCTTTACCTCCAGAGTTTAAGAATGTTTCTCCTCCGTCAAATGACCCTCCCGGGTCGATTAGCTCTTCTGTTGATTCTTCTGATGCAACATGTCTGCGCTATGCACCAACTGCAATATCCTTTGGAGTGGCGCCATTACCCTTATGGCTGTTGATCGAGTGTTGGTTGATCATGGTGTGACCTTGGGTGCGCTGTGTGTTTGTGCTGTCACAATTTTTACTCAATCAAATGTACCAAAATCAGGAAAGCCATATTTTTGTCTCATGAGAAAAATATTTTGAGGTTATTTCACAAAACCAACCAGAAGGGGTGTTCAACAGCTATTTCAATTTTCATGGTCCAAGTCTAATCTCTGGACTCTCTTTTTTAATTAATTTAATTTGAGTGGAATTTAGGAATATGAAATTTTGATGAATACCAAATTTAAGTTTATGAATTTCTGTCTAAGGTAATTGAAGATGAATCGAGCTCAAATTGTGAAGGATTAATTAAAGCAATTAGGATTCTTAATTAAAGTAAATTCTGAGAGGTTTTTCATTTTGGGAATTAAATTTTATTTTAATATTTACAAATTGTATTTCTTCATTTGCATCAATTTGTGATAAATTTCATCTATTATTTTTCAATTAACATCTCACTGTTTGACCATTTTCATTTCAAATTAGACCAATCTCTTTTGATTAACGAACGTGTTTACCAACTCAGTGGAGGTACAAAGACTGATATTGAATATTCAGCCATAATAATAATAATAAAAATTAAAAATTATTATTATTATTATTAGGATTGGATCTAAAGTTATATTTAGGATTAATAAAAATTTCATATTCCTAAATTTGAATGAAATTTAATTATCTAAAAAATTAATTGTAAAATTAAAGAATCAAAATATTGGATTTGGTGAATCATGAATGTAATTTCAAAAATATTTTTCCCACGAAAAATAAAAAAGGCCTTATTTTTATGCTATTTTTCCTGATTTCGGTAGAGAGACAAGTTAATAATTTGATTGAGTGAAAATTATGACAGTACAAGCACACACCGAACACAAGATCATGCCATGATCAACCAACACTGTGTCTATAGCCATAAGGTTAATGCCACAAGAATTGCCACTCCATAGGATATTGCAGTTGGTGCATAGCGCAGACATGTTGCATCAGAAAAATCACCAGAAGAGCTAATCGACCCTGAAGGGGCATTTGAAGAAGGAGAAGCATTCTTTGGAGGTAGTGGTGGTGGTGCTGGAGGCCTGAGGATACCTTGTGCAAGGAGTACCTCGCCGATCTCATACACAGCAAGCTGACCATCAATGTATACCGTGTCGTCCACTGTTGTGTTCACAAGCCCTGTTGTCATACTCACCTGAGTTCCGTTGGTTGTTATATTCAGTGGAAACTCCACAGTATCACCACCTGCCTCTGTGCGCAGCGGGTTGCTCACAGTTTGGAACTGTGAGTTTGAAAGGTAAGAAGGTACCACATGGAATTGCGTCAGTGCCGCCTTCTGCTGATCAGTGAATGAGTTCAGTGTGCCTGGTTTGAGGTTTGAAAAGGCAGTATCGGTGGGTGCAAATATGGTGAAGCCCGGGTCAGATTTTTTCTGAAGTTCGCTGTTAATTTGGACATCCATCTGGGTGCTCTTTAGTAGCCCAATGAAGGTGGTATACTTACCTGCCTTTCGGAGAACTGCAGTGATGTCAGGTGGACCTGAAGGTGCTGGAGCCGATGCTGGCGACTGACCAGAAGTTTTGGTGCAGAGATGGAAGAAGATCAGCAGGATTAGAAAAGGGGAGAGAAGCTGTTTCATCATTCTTTTCTTCTCTAGGCTTTTTTGGTATTGAATGGCTAAACTTATTGCTATGAGAAAGTAGTGAAGAAGTTGTTTCGGATGAGAATGGATTGGGGTGAGATGGGAAGTGAGCATGAAGTTTGGTGAAAGGGTGCATTTAAAGTTGGCAAGAGAACCTCAATATCCCATCTCTCTTGGTAAGGTTAGGAAGACAGATGGGGTGTTCATTTATTTATTAGTTTGCTTAGTAAAGCAGGAAAAACAGCAGGATATGTTATTCAACTGTGTGCGAATCTGGGACAATGCTACAGGTCCCTTTTTGTTTGTTTCTAAAAGCGGCCATGGAAGGTATAGCATGGAGGGGCTGGGTCTTCACCATGAATTCATCCTCGATTGGCACTTAGTTCTCTTTTAACTCATCCTCTCACAGCTTGTCTCTCTCTTGGCACTAGTCCTCTTTATAAACTCTCAAATTCACATCAATTACAATTCTAATTGACCTCTTAGTTTGTTCTTTGTTTTTTCAGTTGAATTCTTGGATGTGCTTTAGTTTTGGGGGATTTCTGGTTTATGTTTTGCATACAAGCTAGGCAGTTTTAGGTAGTATCATGCATCTTTAATTAAGATTTATTTTTTTGACAGGGTTATGTTATCTTATGCCTAATATTTTGTTAAGATAATTTTGTATTTTTTTCCTTTATATACCAATTTTGATCCTTTGGTGCAATGCAGGGATATCTCCTACTATACATAGTTTGAGTTGCCCAAGAAAAGGTATTTCCTGGGGTTATCACACATAATAGGCATTGTATTGATGTTAATTTAGAGACAATAATAATAATAATAATAATAAATGGAGTCATTTGTAGTCTAATAATAGATTAATTAAGCAAAGTCTAGATAGATTTTTTGAGATAAATCCAGCCCAAATTTCCTCTTAATTGGACGGAATGGACTTTTATGATATCTTTAAGATAAATTCTTTCCTTGAATTATGGAAAAGCTATAAAAATTTAGGAATTTATAAATTCATAATAGACACTTTCTTAAAGGCAATAAAATTTCAAAATATTTGAAAATCAAATTAATACTTCAATTATTGCATCAATGTGAATTCATATTTGTGTGCTTTTAAGGTCGGTTTAAAGCAATTAATAAGTGGTTAGGGCAAGGATTTGAGAAGTATATATATTTGATTCTGAGGAGAAAAAAAAACCCTACAAAAATAGATTTTGTAATGCAAGAATAATTCCGTAGTGGGAAAATTTTGTTAATAGAGAGGTTGATAAACGATAAGGGGCATTGTGACATGTGATAATCCATTGATGTGTAATAGAAAAGAAATAGGGTGTATTAATGCATAATGCATTATCCATTATGATTATTTGAAAACGGAATATGATTTTGATAATTCATACAAAGTAGTGGAATACGATTTTATAGAAAGGAAAAATTACAATAATTTTTATTGCATTTTTTAAGCGACAAATGATGATGGGATATCAATAAATTTGACATTTAATAATTAAAGATCATATCATATTTAATCACAATAGAATGATTGTATACCAATAAATATTTTTATGTACATAATAAATAATGATCACATCTTAGCATATTTGATCACAACTAAATGATAGTGAGGCCATCAATGCTAGGATTTGGATACGTTGGTGCATCTCTCTTTTTTTATTTTCAATTTTCCAATTCAATCTTGAAGTTAAACATCTCAAAACATTGTAAGATATTTTAAGAAGGTTGGCAATATTTTTATGTGTCACAGGATACCCTTCACGATTATGTTTAAACCTGTTAGAGCTTTCGCCTGAGAACCAACTGCGTGCAGCTGGTAATCCACTGCTATTGCTTTGCAGATTTTAGCTCTGTAGAAACCATCTCCTCCTTCAAGCAGTTTCTCAGGTACAATACTTAGATTTTTGCTACTTTATCCTCCAAGTTTAATTAGGTGTGTTAGCATTAATTCAGCTTGGGATCCTCTTACTTGGTTAATTAGCTAGGCACTGAATATGGCTATTTCATGTGTGTACATGTCCTTAATTTTTCTAATTTCAGGTAATCTCTTATTATGTTGTAGAGGGAAAAACCTAGTTCTAATTGATAAAAATGTTGATAGTAGAAAGGAAATAAATGTTAATAATTAGGAAGAAATTGGGCTGTTAAATGCATTGTGCTTTGAATGTTGAGAACAATATCATGGAAAGAAAAACCTATTAGTTAATAGATGGGATGTGATTACAGAAATGTAGCTGTAAAAATATGACCCCCGGGAACTCCAATAAAGGATACAAGGAATGAATCCGCGAGGTCATAATCAGTAGCTCGCAGTTGGATCAAGAGAATGACCTAATGGCAGCCTAGAAGATACAGAATTTGCAGTCCACCTTTGTCAGGAATGAGTTTGGAGTTGGGTTTCTGGGCATGTTTGCTTTTTGGATGAGCAGGGAAAATAAAATAATTTGTTTTTTTACTTAATTAAAAGTAACCTGTATATTAATTAATATAATTAAAATAAATTTATTATCAATAAATTTAATTTAATTACTTGAATTAATATTAACAAGCTCTGTCAAATAAAAAATATTTAAATATTTTATGTTATATGTTTCTTATTTAGTGAAAATACGTACACCACCTAGATACCTAGGTCTCTTTAGGAACAAGATGTACTTTATAATATTGGAACAGTTCCATATTGGGTTCGGTGGATCTGTTCTTCAGTGAAGCTGTACTTATATCACATCAAAATCCGTTCTGCCTGCCCATCCAAAATTTTTGTTGAATTTCTCATGGATGCGTACGTTGTATGCAAATTGATAATAGCCTCAGTCTTCACACTTTATCAAGTGAAGAAGATAAAAAAAAAAAAAAAAAAAAAAAAGGTACATGCTGAGGAAGTGAGGGTAGAAGACGATGAATCCTCCCGGCACACCCATAAAGTTGAAAAATATGGGCCAAACTGGTTGATGTACCCATGAAGCTCTAAAAATAGTAATCTTTTTGAGGATGACTCTCTCAGTTCCAGCATCAAGCCCTGATAGAGATTACTTCGGTTGAGTATCTGTCCTTGCCCGCCGAAGGAGCAGATCATATGGTGGGATATATCCCATCCTATTGCCCGCATCGAGCTCCTCAGCTGAAATGTCTCAGTGCATCGATCTAGTAACACTACTTGCTGTAGGGTAAACTAATTTAACAAATGATGAGTAGAGATGGTGTTATATATATTTAGAGATTTGAGTTCCAACTAGGAACGACCTCATCCTTCCCAGACTCAACTAGCACATTCCATTTTTCCTCTCATTTTCTAGGCCTCTAAGCATTGTTAATTGTACTCAATTAGGGTAGAGTAGAAATAAAGCTTTAAGAGGATGAGAGTATTCATAGACTTGAAAATGGTTAAGATATTTTTCTAATGATTTAAATATTTAGGCATTGCCCTACTTTTCAAAATTTCCTACTCAATCCTATAGAGAATACCACCTGTGAGATTATTTGTAAAACAAAATTATTACCAATCTCTATCACTATAGTTATATTAATAGAAATTTGGGTTCACTGGTTAAATCCCTTACCAAATTTTATTCAATTAATATTAAATATTCTAAACATGCCACAAAATTTTCAATTTACTCAAACACAGAGTTTTATTTGAAGCCATCATATTGATATACAAAAAGGTCACATAAAAATTTAGTCACTAGAGCTAGGGTTTCTAAGAAGCCTAATGTAGCTAGCCCTAGGATTGAATTGTGCACTACTCCCCGGCTGTCCATCGTATTGGTGGGCTTCTCACAGCAACCTCTCTGCTTTTGATTCATCACATGTCAGTGGAAGTTGCTTTCAGATGGTCTAGTTTGCACAATAAAACCAAACCATCAATAAATTGGAAATTATTCATTTTTGTAATTGCCCTTCTATATATCTTTGTAGACTTTTTTGTTTTTCCGCATGAGAGTCTTTTAAGTGTTTTTGTGAATAATGAAGGGAGCAAGTTTAAGCCATTTTACTTTCTCAGCCGTGACCATCCCCTTGCTAACACCTCAACTATATAGGAGAATATTTTGGCAATAGTTTTCACTGGAAATTATAAACCAAAAAAAATGGCCTTATTCTTACATGTCAGTTTCTTGAGTTGAGTACAAACGTAAGGTAATCACTTGATTAAACGAAAATCATGACAACACAGGCACACTGCATGCAACATCACACCATATCCTCATTCATCAATCAACCCCTCAGTTCAGATGCATAAGGGTAATAACAGCCACTCCGATCGATACAACAAGTGGTGCATAGTGGAGGGTGCCCGTCGCACCAGAAGAATCAACAGAAACGGTGGTGGACGTTGAAGGAGCATGTGAATTAAGAGGAGTAGCCTTCTTAGGCTTTGCAGGTAGAGGAGCTGGTGCTGGTGCTTGAGGTCTGAGGATACCTTGCGCAAGGAGCACCTGGCTGATCTCATATACAGCAAGCTGACCATCACTGTATACTGTGCTGTCCACTGTTGTATTCACAAGCCCTGTTGTGATGTTCACCTGAGTTCCGTTGCCTATCACATTCAGTGGAAACTCCTCAGTATTAGCAGCTGCCTCTGTGTGCAGCGGGTTGCTCACGGTTTGGAACTGTGAGATAGTAAGGAAAGAATGTAGCACGTGGAATTTTGTCAGTGCGGCCTTCTGCTCGTCAGTGTATGAGTTCAGAGTACCTGTTTTGAGGTCTGCAAAGGCACTATCGGTTGGCGCAAATATGGTAAAGCCAGGGTTGGATTTTTTCTGAAGTTCACTGTTGATTTGGGAATCCATCTGGGTGCTCTTTAGTAGCCCAATGAAGGTGGTAAATTTACCGGCCTTTCCGAGAATTACATCGATATCGGTGGGACCTGAAGGTGACGAAGCTGGTGGTGAAGACTGACCAGAAGTTGTGGTGGCACCTGAAGGTGCTGCAGCCGGTGCCAAAGACTGACCATAAGTTGTAGTGCAGAGGAGGAAGAGGATCAACAGAAGAAGAGTTGGGGAGAGAAGCTGCTTCATCCTTTTTTTCAAGGCTCTTTTGGTGTAGAGTGGCAAAATTTGTTGCTTCCAGAAATTAGTGGAGACGAGTGATTTTGGATGAGTATGCATGGAGGGGAACGGGGTTTTATTTAGGGGGTGAGATGGGAAGTGAGCATGAAGTTGGTGCAAGGCTGCATTTGAAGTTGGCAAGAGAACCTCAATATCCCATCTATCTTTGTAAGGTAGAGGAAGAGAGAGATGGGATGTTGTTTTGTTAAAACATCCAGTATAGTTTGCTTAGCAAGGCAGGAAAAACAGCAGGGTATGCAATTCAAGTGTGCGAGGGTCTAGTGTAGCATAGAGATACTGGGTCTTCACCATATAATAACTAGACACTGGGGATTTGTCTTCTCAGTGAATGCCATATGTAAAATATATGACCATATAAAAGGAGATTACAATCAAATCGATCTACCGGGCATATCAAGTAAATTAGTCATCCTAAACAGTCTCAAATTTCTGCGTGCTGAATCTGGTAGGAAGTGTGTTGGATCATTAGACACCACATATGTGGTATATTTTTGTATGATGTGCCGGAGAAAACATCATGTGGGAATTGGTTAGTACAGTACTGTTTGTTTGACATTATCTAACTTGTATATGCGTATCCTTTGTCATTTGCACATTTTGCTGGAAGCCTAGAAATATATTGTCCATTTCAGTGTTCACGAGATGAAACTAATTAATGATAATGTGCCTAACATGTACAATATTGTTACACATTGGTTCATTGATTGTTTACTGAAGGGACACCCAAGGCCTATTGCCTACCTGCAGATAGGTTCATTGATAGGAGACTTTTTACACGAAAATTTTCCCTCGAGCGAAGTTTGATATTTATTTAGGAAATAGATCTAGACTTTAGGTTGACGTTGAACTAGGTAAAATCATGGTGTGTTTTTGTATCTTGTTTGCTTTCATTCTCTTATTTTATTCTCCTTATTTTTGTTTTTTTGGCAGCATTTTCTTCTTGGCACAAAATATGGTTTTTAGTTGAAATTCTCTCTGCAGAAATTCCCTTTCATGATTGAGACTTAAACCCAAGTAACATATTAAGAAATTAAGAACAATTCCTGGTTGCTTTGGTTTTTCACCTAAACTACATGTGAATACCACTATGGAAGTTAATTTGTCATTAATTTGATGATATTTTATGGATAATATATAACGATCTGCATCTAACCGTATAAATATTGTATATTATGAACCTAAAAAGGTTCTCATGGTTTTAAAACGCGTTTACAAAGTTAAGAAAAACTTATACATGTATAGCGTCAAGAACTTTCTCCCTTATCTGATATAGAATACTATAGAACACTCTCTCATATAGACACAACATTTTCATTGTGTCTCATGGAATTATGGGGTCAAACAGATAAACATCCCTTATAAGGCCAAACAAACCTCCACGCTATAGTCAATGACTAACTCTGATACCATTAGTAAAGAATTTGCATTCAACCATGTAGATATTGTTCACTCTTAACTTAAAAAGGATCTCACAGCTTTAAAACATGTTTACAAATTTAAGAAGAATGCATACATATATAGCGTCAAAAACTTTTTTCCCTATTCGATATCAAATATCACAAAACACTCCCCTATGTAGACACAACATCCTCATTGTTATTTCATAAGATTACGGGATCAAACAAATAAATACCCCTTATGGAACCAAACAAACTTCCACACTATAGTCGGGAATTGATTCTAATACCATTAGTAACGACCTGCACCTAATCGTGTAGATATTGTTCGCTCTAAACCTAAAGAGATCCTTACGATTTTAAATCTCATGTATAATATTAAAAGGAATTCATACATATATAGCATAAAAAACTTTCTCTTGAATCCGATGTAGAATATCGCACAATATATATTTCATGGTTTGTTAGATTTTGTTTTCTTTCCGGCCAATCACATATTAATTTGATCGACTCTTTTATGGAGAAGGATAGTTGCGTTTACGCTTATTGAAAACGAAGGCAAAAAGTTCCAAACGAGCCCATTGGTAGCATGGCGACCATCGGACCCAAGGAGCACATTAAAGTGGCCCAGAAGGCAAAACCTGGTGTGAAATCACATCCAACAGAAATTAGTATCAAGCAAGATCTATCAAAAGATTTAAAAGGAAATTTAAACATAACTGAAAATGAATAGCTGTCTAATCAGACTTATCCCCCCAACTAATATGGCCAAAATACAACCTCCTCACCAGAAAAATGTTAAATTGACTGCTGATTGTAGCAGTTTCCAAACATCTCTTAGATGCGCATGTTAAAACTTTTGGATAGATATCCATATTCAAAAGCATTTGAAGTTCATGGTCTGATAAATCAGGTATAATGTACATTGATTTTTCATTTCCGTAGCAGCATGCAGTTTCAATTAAATTGCATTAGTTGATGAACATTAATTCTCATAAACGTTGAAAAGAGCAGTAAATCGTCATCTTATTAATGCATTTAATTTGTATTGTCAAATGTATGCCTAAGGGGCTGAAACTTATCTCCAAACACTTCAAGGAACTCTTACATGGCATGATCTCCCACAACATAAGGTAGACCACATCCTTGAGTGATTGACCGCATAAACCCCAAGATTTAATCAGCCAAACTTAAACTTTCATTGTATCTCTCGTAAGTTCTTGTAGACGAGCCTAAGCTTTCACTGAACAACTCTCATGCTTGGGATTGGTTTTCCCCCTTTCGAGGTTACAAAAAGCACCCTGTAACTTGTAGGAAAATGCAACAATGATTGATGAAAATGAATGTATCATTTCATGACACTCGCACTAGGCTAGTTCTTCAATATGAGTCATTATCCAAGCAAAATTCCACAGCTAGCGCTACTGATGATTTGGAGCAATGATGCTACTCTCTAAACAGTAAACCAATTGAATGAAGGGTGAATTCTGTTTGCTCAAGGGTCACAATACCGAATGATAAAACTAGAAATCGTCAAATTGGGTATCTTATTCCAAGACCTAGGAGTAGCAGAAAATTTAAATGTTTTGTCACGATACTTTTCTATGGGTCGTTAATTTTTAAATGGGGTGGAAGTGTTAATAATATTCCTTTATGGTATTCCATGCCGTCAGTTTATTCACCCTTTGACGAAATGGATGAGTATCACATACCCAAAGAATCGATCGTCAACTGAGAGTTTCCTGCTTCTAGCCTCAACCTTCAGATTCCTCTTTTTTTTAAAAAAAAAAATCATTTTCCGAGTCTTTAAAACACCATCATGTTAAGTTAGAATAGAGTTCAGAGAATTATAAGGAATTGGGAATATTTGTATTACTTTGGGACATTAAAATAATTAACTTATATTCCTAATGATTTTAATATTTCAAACACACCACAGAGTTCAAATTTTCCTACTCAACGCTACAGTAGTATCATAAATGATACCTATCAAATAATTTTTTTTAAATATTACCAATTATATATTATCATTTAATTTGTTAAATAATTAGAATTTTTAGGGTTATGACCAGCACCCAATTGATAATTAATACTCTAAGCAAGGTACTGAGGTTTCAATTTAATCTCATAAATATATATATCTAATCCAAAAATATTATCATACAAAAAAAAAAAATTATATCAAAAGAATTTATTAGTCAACATCATTGCCTGAATAATCTTTTAAAAGAGTCTATTAGAGCTCTAGAATTGAGCTAATTTGTATTCTTTAGTTGTGACTTTTATACAAAAACAACATCGTGGATCAATTAAGGGGATGTTCAAATGGTTATCAAGGTCATACTATGAAGTATCTGCTTTTATTAATCACTTGTTGCTTTAGCTTGAGGTTGGGTGTTTGATAAATTTTAATATTTATTATTTAACAATTTAAATTGATTTTAAATTAAATCATTCATAAATTTTAATTTAAAATTGATTATTTAATTATTACTTCAAATATTAAAACTATGGATAAAATTAATTTTAAGTTTATTCTAAATTATCAAATTAACATATATATTTTTATTAATTTTAACTCATATTTATCATAATTTATTTTAACTCATTTATTTTCATTAATTTTAAATAATAAACTTATTTATAAAATATTCATGTTTAAAGTATCTTGGATATATAAACCATAAAATATTTATTATAAAAAATAAGTTATAAATGTGAAATCATCATCTAAATTGTACTGTCACCTGTATGAGCATACGGGTCAAAATGATTTGACATTAAAAATAAGTTAATTATTTTAATTTAATACTTAAAATTAAAAATAACTTTAAAATATAATATTAAGTTATTTAATGAAATATATTTAATATTATACTTAATGATTTAAATTAAATTATTAACTCGTCAAATTGATTTATCAACACCCTCCTAACGGAAGTTGCTTTGAGGTGGTTCAATTTTAACAAATAACAAGCAAACCAAATTAACTATATATATGTCAAATTGGATGTTATATGTATATATAATTGCATCGAAATTTTTTTTTCTGTTTTCTTTCTCAATGATTAATGTGAATCGAGTGCTTTTGTGCATGAAACAGGAAGGAGTAAGTTGGCACTTTATTTAGTTTCTCCTTAAACATCCCCGTGTTAACACCTCAACTGAATTTCAGAATATTTTGCACATATTTTTCGAATTAAAAAAATAAATTATTATGTCATTTTTTTCTAATTCGAATACATAGATAATACGGTAATGATTTGGCTAAGAAATTCATGAAAACACAGGTACGCTGCACGCAATATCACACCATCATCTTTCATCAATAACCACTCAGTTCATATGCATAAGGGCAATGCCGCAAGAACGGCCACTCCAATGGATACCACAATTGTTGCACCGTGGGGCGGACCCGTGGCACCAGAAGAATCAACAGAAACAGTGGTCGACCTTGTAGGAGCATGTGAAGTAGGAGGAGAAGCCTTTTTAGGCTTTGGAGGTAGAGGAGCTGGTGCTGGCGCTTGGCCCCCGAGGACACCCTCTGAAAGGAGCACCTGGCCGATTTCGTACCCAGCAAGCTGACCATCGCTGTATACTGTGCTGTCTACTGTTGTATTAACAAGTCCTGTTGTCATGTTCACCTGCTTTCCATCGCCTATCACATTCAATGGGAACGCCACAGTATCACCATCGGCGGCTGTGTGTACTGGGTTGCTCACAGTTTGGAACTGTGGAATAGTAAGGAAAGAAAGTACTATATGGAATCGTGCAAGCGCAGTCTTTTGTCGATCCGTGAATGAGTTCAGGGTACCTGTTTTGAGGTTTGAAAAGGCACTATCGGCTGGTGCAAATACGGTGATGCCATCTGATTTCTTGAGTCTGGTGTTGATTTCAGCATCCATTTGGGTGCTCTTTAGGAGCCCAATGAAGGTAGTAAACTTACGGGCCTTTCTCAGAATTGCAGTGATGTCGAGGGAACCGGAAGGAGTGCCGGAAGGACCTGAAGAAACTAAAGGAACTGAAGGTGCTAGCGCTGGGGGTGAAGACTGACCAGAAGTTGTGGTGGGACCTGAAGGTGCTGCAGCAGGCGGTGAAGACTGACCAGAAGGTGTGGTGGGACCTGAAGGTGCTGCAGCAGGTGATGAAGACTGACCAGAAGTTGTAGTGCAGAGGAGGAAGAAGATCAGCAGAAGAAGAGTTGGGGAGAGAAGCTGCTTCATCATATTTTTCTTGGCTCTTCTGGTGTTGAGTCGCAAAACTTGTCCTACGAAAGTAGTGAAGAAGAGTTGTTTTGGATGAGTGTGGAGGGGAATGGCCGGCGCTTTTATAAAGGGGGTGAGATGGGAAGTGAGCATGAAGTTTGGTGAAAGGCTGCATTTGAAGTTGGCTAGAGAACTTCAATATCCCATCAGCTCTCTTGGCAAGGTAGAGGGAGACAGAGATGGTGTGTTCGATATTGTTAAAACATCCACTATTTTTTTTTTTCTTAGCAAGGAAGGAAACACACCAGTATATAGGATTCGAGTGTGAGAAAATGATACAGATCCCTTTTCGATTGTTCCTAAAAGCAGCCATGTTAAAGTGTAGCACGGAACGGGTTGGATCTTAATCATATTTGTCCACAATTTCGTCTTCGCCTGCCAATTCTAACGTACCACCCCTTATCTGTGCTCTTGGCACTTTTTTAACTCTCAATTTGTACAACTGCTGGGTGTTTAAACTTATGATGAGTAGTTAGAGTTTCCCAAAGTGCACATTTGTGCCTTAAAAAAGGTGAATCTCAGCGATGAGCTACACGAAGGTGAATAAGTGTTGTGGACCAATGTCAAAAAAGCTTCCAACAAAAATTACTTAAGGTTAGAATTTCTCAATTTCTCAATGTCTATAAACTCCTCTTCCAACATAAAATTTACAAACAAGTATGAATGCAATAACACTTTTCCAATAATTTATAAATGCAATTCATATACAAATGTTTCAACACTCTTCAAATTAATTCATAAGAACAATTCTCTCTTTAACTCATTTCCAATTATTAATTTACAAGATATCATTAACCAAAATAAACAAAAAAATTATTCAAGATATCCAATGGATAATCACACCTATTTCAACTCATTTTTCTTATATTCAACATATATGTCTAAGCAACTAATGATATCAAAAACTAAAAATAAATCAAAGAATAGAATAAGAGAAAGAGACAATGACACCAAATTTTAACATGGAAAACCTCCGAAAAAATAAAAAAACTACAGGTCTACAACCGATCAAAAATGTATCCACTATGAAGAACAAAAACTGAATACAAGGTTTTACCTAACTTAAGCCTATCAATTCTTCTCAAACCATTTGACTAGTACCTTTAACTTTCAATTTCTCACCTTCTTCTTTTGAAGCACATTTGGAGTTCACACTAATTTCGATCTTGACCTCTTCTTAAATGTACACAAGAAGAAAATGAGTTTTTACTCAAACCCAAATAGACTAGAAATTGAGAGACAAATGAATGAAGAATCAACCCATCATTTTCTCAAGAAAATTCATTGAAAACAGTTTGAAAAAGAATATGAAAATTGGATTTTCTTAGCAACCAAATACCCCAAAATAAAAAAAGAAGATAACCAAAGAGGATGACTGCTACTATGTCTCTCTCTACCTACACCACAGGAAGCAAGTTTCGAGTCTTTAAATGAAAGAAGCCCTTGATCCAACAGATGAGATTTCATCCAAAAAAAAGTGTAAATTGGATCGATCCTAGAATAGGGCATTTTGAACACTTAGTTAAAAAAAACAAAAAAAAAAAAACATTTCATAAACCTTCTTGACTCCTTAAAAAATTTCAAGAAATTAAAAACAACATTTAAATACAATGGTTGATTCAAATCCATCCAACTCTAACCTCAACTACAAACCTTAGTCTCTTAACAGATTCAACAAATTGATCTCCATTAGCCAAGTTGTCCATAGAAAGATTGAAAAAATCGAATTATGAGACACTTAGAAATTTTGTACGGAATTGTCAACCTAACTAAACACTCATAGGTCTTTCATGGGAAGCCCTCCCTTATTGTTTGGAACTTTATATGTAGAAATTAATTTTCTGTAATCTGATTGAATCTTGTATGGATGTTTAATGTTTGTGCTGGTAAAGATAATATGGTTTTATTTGTTTTGCTCCTTCTAGAAATGTTGGTGCTAAGTTGCTAATTAGCCACCGTGCATGTCTGCCTTAGCTATATCATAACTTGCTCTTCAAAATTAAGCTGAGCTTTATATTTATCAACGATTTCAGGTTATCATTCAGCACCATCTGGCAGACTGGGACCATAAACTCTTTTAGTCATATATATAGGGAGACTAGGACCATAAACTCTTCTTAAGTCATAATTTTTTTTCTTTTGGTTCTCTGAATTCCAGACGTGTTACTGTGCCTGTTTTAGCCAACTTTAAATGATCGGATATAATATTTTCAGAATTTCCACATTGTTACTTCTAAGCATAGCCATATACATCAATTAATTTGAACATCACTGCAGAAGCGTCCACTCGCTAATGCCCACCTATCAGACACAAACACTAACCTGGTGGGCGAATAGACACTCAACCGGTGCATATTTGCACGATTTTACAAAAACCCCGAACGTTAACAGGAGCTAATCTAATGGTCCCTGACATATGATACTGGAACGTGTATATGCATATCAAGTTACAAATTATTCATTCTAAAGTTGCCCCAGAATTCCACTTAATTTTATGATGCCCCGGGGGAGAGCAATAATTGGGCAAGGGTCACTTAGTATTTGTTTAAAATTATCTTATAGCCATGCATGCGTGGTCCTGCACTATTTTTGCAGTAGTATTTTTTATCATTTTTGCTTAAAATTGTCAATTTCTTCACCTTCCATGGTGTGATAATAAAAGCTTTGAAATTCATGAGTTATAGAGCAATAATGCCAATATAAAAATAAATTCACCTTTCATCGATTGATGAGAGAGAAACATGTTCTCCTCCTTTAGGTTGAGCGATTACTCGTATAGTTGAAAAGTTAACATGAATTTACTAAAAGAAGAATAAGATGGTTTAATTATAAGTATAGCAAGTCAAATTTTGTATACGTGCCTTTATCCCAAGTTATAAGCAAATTAAAATTTTTTGTCTTAATCTAAAATTGATTTTTAATTATAATGATATTACTATATAAATTTTTTAAGTTTCTTAAATATATCATCCACAAGACTATGATCCTTTTTCTAGAGTCATTATTATATCCATATATTCTCACCAAATCTAACATTAAGCATTCAATGAATTGATTAAGATAACATTATATATGTTCCTTATTAAAGACAATTACAAGAAAATATTTTCTTATATGGTTAATTATCAACTAATCAATTCAATTTAGTTAAGGTTACTTTCTCAATCTTTTTAGCTTCAATTATCTAATTTGTCATAATCTTAATTCTAGATCTTTATTCATTGAAAAAACTAGAAATTAGAATCAATATTTTTAAAATTAAATGGATCATTGAACCGAAAATATTAACAACTTATAATTCAATAATGAAACCAGTAAATTGGGTCAAATGAAATGATATCATAAACATATAATTTATATATTATATAAAATTAAAAATAATTATAAAAAATTAAGAATATATAAATAAATTTTTTAATAATATTTTACTTTTTAAATTTGATTTGTCAAACTAAACTATAAAGATAAATGTAAATGTATTAATAATTTAAATTTTATTTAAATAAAACATATATAACATTTAAATGTAAAGATATATTTAAGTTGAAAGGAAAATTTTATCTACATGTCCATATCTTATTATTTTAAAATTTTAAAAATTATTATATTAATTAATTTATATTATTTTCATATTTATTATTATATAATTATTATAAAAATAATGTGGATGTAAATATTTGTATTTATTTAATAGTTTTATATGATAAAATTTTGAAAAAAAAAAATCAATATGGCTATATTGTACTTCACTTATTTTACAACAATAGTAGCAAATTGGTTGTGTGGCTCAATGATTTTTAAAATCTTGATTAGAATCACTCTTATCTAGAGATTTAAAAATGCTACAAAAATTAATATAAATAATCTGATTTGAAAATGCTAAAATATTACATATTTTTACTACATTTAGATGATTCTTACCACAAGTCTTACCAACATCTGTAATGAAAGAACAAACCTGAGGTGACTGTAGGGATGCTGGATTTTGATCTTCCAGAGCTCCCTCCCAATCTTCATTCAAAAGCTTTGGCATCATCCCTCTGAAAGCATGGTTCTGGATCAAGTCAAACGAAAACCAGATTGGATATATTATTTTTATAGGATACACTTTCAGATTTTTTTTACCATCCTGCTAGATTCTGTTTATAATTGACGCATTCATGCCCAAAAATTTATGTACATTTACAATGATTGTGGACATTAGCATCAATCAGTAAATTGTTAGCAGCAAGGCCGAAAACCCATTGGGTACCCACGCAGCAAATTGAGGGCAAAGCCAGAACATGATACCAGTGTCGAAGCTAATTAATTATAACCCAAACCTGATGAGCTTATAAGCCCTTGGTATATTTTTGCCACAGGGATTAATGATAAACCTTAAGCGTACCAGCCTTAAATAATTGAACACATCTCTAACTAAGCTATAACAGCATTCAAAAACTTGAGACATCTCCAACTGGTTTATAGAAAACTAGAGCCCCAGATTCACTTCCTAAACATTGAGAACGTTTCCAGACCCCCTAAAATTCGAAACCATCATAATGCTAGAGATCTGCCAAATTAGTGCACAGTCCACCAATTTAGGAAAATCTAGTTATGAAGGTCGTTATGGAGTGCCAGTGAATTTTCCACTAGCATGCCGATATGGCTCTTAGCATCTTGATGGAGACCCACTCTCTGACATGATTGTTAAAAATTGAACAAAATGCAGCAATAACTGAAGGGTTTCTGTGAAACCAAAATGTTGATCCTCACTTCAAAATGGCACAGAAAAATAAACGATGAATCTTAAAAATAGAAGAATAAGCAGATCAGTGGACAAATACTGGATGCGCAATGCCAATATGATTCTGGAAGTGTCGGGTGATCTGCCTCTCTAGCAGCATCAAGATCATCAAGTGCCCAATACCATAACGTTTCACTTTTAAACTTTGTGAAACTCTCTCAAACAACTCATTAGTTATCACGTCTCGGGTTTTTCTTCTTCGTGCACAAGATATGATATTCATCAACGTGTAGTAGTTAATGACAAGTTTATTCATAATAAGCTTCCAGTCCCCACAGCTTCATTGTCTCAAATTGTAGAAGTGCCAATCTACAAGTTTCTTCATACTTCATCATCTTGGTTCCTTTATGACGTGTAAGAATGATGTTCAAACTTCCACTCTATACCTTCCAATCAGACTCATTTATACTCTCAATGGGTTAATTAACTAATATTAATCTATGTAACCTTATCATCCTCCCTCACTCATATTCTAAATATCATAATTAACTAGCTTCCTGTCGGACATACGAAAGTCAAACGGTAAGACATCTAATGTAAAATATCACAATTACCTCTCATGTATACAACATCCTTATTATATTCCAAGGAATTATAGGGCCAAATAGATAGACATCTCGTTATGGTATACTCCTTAACTCATATTCTAAATGTCATGAATAAATAACATAAACATTATGATTAACTAGCTTCTAATTGACATACGAAAGTCAAATTGTGAGTTTATAATGAAGATAATCATATCAACAACTAGAAGGATAAAACTCAAGACATGTATAATATTAAGAACTTTTTCCCTGATTCAATATGGGATATCACAACACAACATCCTCATTGTGTCTCTCTCCCTTATCCGATATGAAATATCATAATTGCGATATCATGATCATCTCTCATGCATCCAAAGTCCTTGTTTTGTCCCACCATGCTATGTTTGATTCCAAAAAAAATTGAAGGAGAATTCGAAGGAAAAATAATAAAGAAAAAAAAGTAAAATGAAATAAATAATAAATTTAAAATCAATAAATTATTATTATTTACTACTTCAAACTCATTTAATTTATTTTAACTTGTTGATATAAAGATTAAATAAATATATAAGTTTCTTACTAGTTTTAATTATATTTGATTTACTTTAATATTTTCAGTAAGACAACTAAATATAAAAAAAAAAAAAACTCAATTTTTTTTCTTTTTTTAATACTTTTCAAAACCAAATATAACTTAGTTATAGCAAAATAGACAAACATTTCTTAGAGAAAACATTGGTATTTTGAAAATAAACTTCTTTGATATTTTTCATAAAACAACCAAATAGAAAAAAAAAAAATCAAATTGTTTATTTTCTTAGTACTTTTTGGGACCAAACATAACTTAGGGTCAAATAAACAAACATCTCTTACATTGTAGTGTACAACCATTTTGATAAATAACATAGTAATGTTTATATATTAATGCTCATTTCAAAATTTTATCATTTAAAATATTTAAACAAATATAAATATTTAGCTATTTATATTCAAGTTTATTCTTATAATAATTATTAATAATAAATATGAAAATCCTACAATTAAATAATATAATAATTTTAAAATTTTAAAATAATAAAATACATAGATAAACTTAAATGTTATAATTTTTTTCATACATCTTAAATATATCTTCATATTCAAATATTTACATATTTTATATAATATATTAATATTTTTATTTTTATTTTTATAATTTAATTTGGCATATCAAATTTAAAATATAAAATATTATTAAAAAAATTTAATTATATATATTTTTTATTTTTTTAAATTGATTTTAATTTTAATAAAATATAAATTATATATTTATTACAACCACAGTTCAACTATCAATTTGATCATTGAATTATAAATCAATAACTTTTTCGATTCAATAACCAATCTTATATTGAAAACATTGATTATATTTAGCATTCTTCATAATCTCGAAGACCTTAATCTAAAGAATGCCTTCGAAAAGGCTACAAAAATGCTTAAATTTTTCCGCTGGAAATAATGGACACTGGGGAATCTTATAAGAGCCCTAATATGGTACCTTTTCATGAGCAACTCAAACGAATTTTTTATTTAATTAATATAGTTTTAGACATTTAAAAAAAATAGTATTTTGTAAAAATATTTATAAAAATACAGTATTCTTAAAATTGTCTTTTCTAAAAAAATTTACATTTAGAAATCATATTTTTTTAAAACGATTTTACCTTTTAGAGATGGTCCTTTTAAACTAAACTTTCCTATTAATAAATATCATGTCTTTCAACTTTAAATATTCTTTCATAAAATTATTTTTTTTAAATGGAAATTTAGTATAAGCATTATTTATAAATTTGTATTTAAATCATATTTTCAAAAGATAATTTTGACATCATATAAAATTATATTTTCAAAATAAGATTTTTGTACAAGCATAATTTATGAATTTATATTGAAATTGTTTTTTTTTCAAAATAGCATTTTTATCATTTCTAATAAATACATTTATGAATTTAAATAAATTTATAACTATTTTTTATAACTATTTTGAAGGGTTAAATACATTTTATCCCTTTATTTTTAATACATTTTAAATTTTATCTCCTTACATCCAAAACTTAACACTTCACATTAGTTAAGTGGAGAAGTAAAGAAAAATATTTATTATCCAAATTTGAAGTTGTATTATTTTGTAGTTACGTGCGAAAATCACAAATAATTATATAAATATCTCTCTAAAATCAAAACTAAAAGATAATAGTTATTATATTTCAAAGGTGTTCAAGGAATTTCATTTCAAAACTATCAATTCAAAATTATTTACATTTATGATTGAATCAATGTTCCAACCATAATACAAAAATGAGCTATTTCTTTAATAAATTTATAAAAAGTTTGTTTGTAATCAAGATAAAGTACTATTACTTTTTAACAAATTTGAAGAGTAAAGCTTTAGGTTTTAAATGTGACGAGGTGAATTATAAAATGTGTCAAAAGTTGAAAGAAAAAGTATATTAAATCTACTTTTAAATATATAAAAAATAAAATAAATAAAAAACCCTCAAGAGATTTTGAGGAAAAAAAAAAATTTGAACATACGGCCAATTTCCAAAGGGATCATTTTAGTTATTTTACAAAAACACACATGCACAATATTATTTCGTGGGAATATTTGCATAGACGAAGTAACCTAACCCTATCACGATCTTAATAAAAAGTGGTGTCACCTAAAACTGCCTTATTTGCAAAACAAAAAACCAGAAATTCCTCCAAACTGTTCTGAAAACAAGCAACAGTGTATAAATTGAAGCAAAATGAGAGTTACAGGGAAAGGGATACAAGAATGGGGACAAGGTAGGGAAGAGGGGTTGGCAGACGAAAACGAAATGGAAGATGAAAATGGTGAAAGACCAAACCCCTCAATGCTACGCCTTCCATGGATGCTTTTGGGAACAAGCCAAAAACAAAAATAGGATCTAGATCATCCGCATACTTGAATCACACATTCTGCTGGTTTTCCTGCCTTGCTAAGCAAACTGGTATATATTTTAATAGCATCCCCATCACTGTCTTCCCTTACCTTACCAAGAGAGATGGAATACTGAGGTTCTCTTGCCAACTTCAAATGCAGCCTTGCACCAAACTTCATGCTCACTTCCCATATTATAATTTTTAACCCATTAATAAAAGCCCCCATTCCCCTCCAAACACCTCCAGAACAACTCCTCACCTCTGCTTTTCCTCAGCATTAGGTTTGGCCACCTAGAACAAATGTTGAAGCAACCTCTTTCTACCCTCCTTCTGATCTTCTTCCTCCACTGCACCCCAGCTTCTGGTCAGTCTTCAGCACCAGCTCCAGCACCCTGAGGTCCCATCAACATCGTCTCAGTTCTCAAAAAGAGTGGTAAATATACTACCTTCATCCGGCTGCTAAAGAGCACCCAGATTGATGACCAAATCAACTCACAACTCAATGATTTAAACCAGGGTCTCACTGTATTTGCACCAACAGATAGTGCCTTTTCAAACCTCAAACCAGGTATGCTCAACTCACTCACAGATCAGCAGAAGTTTCAGCTGGTGCAATTCCATGTTGTACCTTCTTTCCTTTCTATCCCACAGTTCCAAACTGTGAGCAACCCGCTGCGCACACAGGCAGGTGGTGGCACTGCCCAATTCCCACTGAATATCACAATGTCAGGAAATCAGGTGAACATGACAACTGGGAGTGTCAATACATCATTGACCAACACATTATACACTGACGGTCAGCTGGCTGTCTATGAAATCGACCAGGTTCTCCTTGCAGAAGGTCTCTTCAGGACTCCAGCACCAGCTCCTCCTCCTAAGACTTCCGATCCTTCGGATGCTCCTTCAGGATCGAATGGCGCTTCTGATGATTCTTCTGATGCAAAGGATCGGCCCCACTATGCACAAAAGCTGGTGTCTTTTGGAGTGGCTGTAATCGTAATATTGCACTTATGGCTATAAACTTACGACGTTTTTTGGGGATGAGGTACCGATGTTGTGGGCTCGTGCTGTCATGATTTTCATTTCATCGAATCATTATCTTCAGTTTGTAACTCAAATAAGGGAAAATGGCATACTGTTTTTTTGTTCATGAGAAATTAATGTTGGCAAATGTATGCACCTACCTATATGACGGGTACGAGGGCAGCACAAGAATAGTTACTGAGAAACTTAGGTCTACGTTTTACAGAAGCAATGGAGCCTGACTCATGGAACCAAAAACCAAAAAAATAAAACTTCTAAGATGAAGTCTAGGGATGGTTTGGTTTTCTTCCAAACTAAACCATCTGAAATTTAAACTGTGTCAACAGTTGCTATCTAGAGCAGCATCTAATAAATCAAAAACAGATACTTTTGCTGTAAGAACACAGATAACCCTTTGAATTCCTCCCTGGCCCAAGGGGTTGTTCTTGAACAGAAGACCACCGTAAGCTAAAAAATAGAGGAATGGACAGTTCAATCCTAGAGGTGCAGTTGACTCGTTAAAAGGCTCCAACAGCTGGTTGGTTTACACCTACCTTTTTCAATGGGCATAGATGAATCCTAACGTACCCAGGTAGCAATATTTCATTTCATGTTATTTTTATTGAAATGCTTAAGCTGGATAATTCTGGAATTATTTGCAGATCCTAAAATTGATCAAATGTCTGTGAAAAGCAAGAGAATGAGAGACCACGGAATGTCCATAAATCATATTCATCCAATAACACTAATTTGACAATGGCATTTGGCAGCCCAAGTCACACACCAAAGCAAGAAGGAATTATTCTCTTTCATTGGTTAGTTGGGTTGAGTTGCCATCTAACAGGTAATTTCTAAACTGCAGACAACAAGAGAGAGAGAGAGAGAGAGAACTACTGTTGAGCTCAGCATTTTCCATGTCTTCTTTTGCTTTGTTGAATAAAATGGAACAAATATCTAGCATCATACAAATCAATTGTGTGGCAGGTCCAAAATAAATCATTCTGGAAGTATCCATTTAACAAATGATATGACTAAACAAGGACTCGTATATTTCTTTTGATCAACTCATACAACATCCTAAATTAGTATTCCGCCAATCAAAACTTTCACAAGGGAACACAATTTTCATGTAACAAGCCTTGCATGTATAGCATATCATATTGGCCTCCATGTACCTGTCAGCAGTTGGTCAATAGGCAATGGGGGAAACTTCGAGTAAACAACTACAAGAGACTACTCTTCTTTCTGGACAGATCAGGTGACATATAGCCATACTTCACCGTAATCAAAAATTGAATCCGCCAGGAAAGCCCCCTTCAAAGTGAAATGTGAATTGCTGTCCACCACCACCAAATGGATTGAAGCCGCCACCACCACCACCCATACCCATGTCTTCAATGTCTTCCCCTCTGTCATATCTTGTACGTTTTTCTTCATCCCCAAGAACCTGTAAATTTCAATATAAAATTGCACATTTTAGGCATATCTTAATGTCAATAACAGTTGCTGTGCCATAAAGTCAGTTCCATTTCATGAACTTCAAAATCAGGAAGTTCAAGCAAAACAGCAAAACACTACCATGCAAACAATAAATGGCCGCATATAGTTTAGATAATTTGATACAAATACTCAATAACCCATGTCCAAATATTATTACCTCCAGGACATTGTAAAAACCTACACAAAAGTGGTATTGATTCATCAAACAGACTCCCTATCAGATTCTCCATGCAGTAACCTAAGACTGGATGATTGTCAAATACTGTAGTAAATCTGTGAAGTGTAAACACCACCTCTCAAGCCAACAGTCATAATGATTTAAATCTGTAAAGATGATTGTCAATTTATCCACCAGATTAGATTTTTAATTTAGTAGGTGGGTAAGTGAAACTTCTGCAGGAGTGTTAAAACTGATATATGGCCATGCTTGGCTTCAAAATTTCTAAAAATATTAGTGAATTTAAAGAAAGGCTAAAACAGCCATAATAAAAAGTTGAGATAGAACCAGAAGACATTAGCAACCAAATAAATGGGGAGAATATATGGCCCCAGATGGAGCAGAACTGTCGATTGAAAATTGATGTAGTTGAAGCCCAAATAGTTGGTAGCTGAGATGAGCTGATTTCTGAAGCATGTGGTTTAATAGAGCAACCAAAAATAGCATACAAGATTATCCACATAAACATACAAGATTATCAACAAAATAACAGAAATATATATATATATATATATAGATATATATATATAAAATGAAATAAAATATAATGAGGTTTTAAAAGCAAAGGATAACCTTTGTTTCTTCTCTGTCATCAACATTCTTATCTATATCTATATCTATATATCTATAAGTATAAATTTTTCATAGGTCTGTTATCAATATTCTTATAGATTAGTAGGTTTTCCTGTTATTGGGCCTCTGCAGAAAGAAACAGTCTAAATTTACTGAGTCATACCTCATATGCAGCAGCTATTTCCCGGAATTGTGCCTCTGCTTCTTCTCTATTATCTACATTCTTATCTGGGTGCCACTGCAAAGCGAGCTTCTTGTAAGCACGTTTTATCTCTGATACAGATGCAGTTTTAGAAACTCCCAAAATCTTGTACCAGTCCTTCCGTTTGCTCAACTTCAAAGATTTTTCAGCCCTCATAAGTGCTTCTCGAATGTTCATATCCTGCAACATGGGAAAAAATAAATCACTTAAACTTTCACAGATGCCAGGGAGGGAAAGAAATTAGAATTGTAATACTTGACACTGTCATAAGACTAGAAAAAGTTCTAAACAGAGTGCATGTGATTGTAAGTTTTAAACAATATTTACAGCTCCCTGGTTTTATGATTAGGCAATATTTTAACCAAGAAAAAAGGTTTATCAGAAGCATTGATTCTCAATTTGTATTATTAACTGTGAAAATAGGGCAATCCAATCTAAATCAAAAGAATATTCACTCTACTTAGTTTTATGTACCCCAAATCCAGAGTTTAAGCACACCAACCTATACCAACAATCAAGCATCATAATAAAATTAATTCGATATCATTTTCAGGTGACAGAAATAAAAATATGGCAACAGACAGGTTCATTATCCCACGGAAAAAGTGGAGCTAACATTGGGTGTATATTAAATACCAAGGATAAATTACTCAAACAGGGGAATATGGCACAGTACAAAAGTGTTATGGGAGATAATTAAAAATTTTGGATAAATATCAGATAATCAAGTATATAACAAACCTGAGGTGATCTTTGAGCTGCTGATTTCAGATCTTCTACAGCACCCTCCCAATCTTCTGTCAAAATCTTGGCTTCCCCCCTCTGGAAACATAGTTCCCAATCAAATACATGAGAAGTACAAACAGATAGGGCATAGTTTTATAAAAAAATACTTTATTACATGATCTCCCACTATCCTATAGAAACCAGTATTAAATGATGCATTCATGCCCAAAATTTGATGCTTGCAGACATTCAATAAACACAGAAGCAAGAAGAAACAAAACAAACCTGAACTAGAGCATCAATGAGATCCTCATCGATGTTAAGTGCTTCTGTGCAACTAATTAAAGCATCCTTTCCCCTACCAAGCTGGACCAAAACCTTACATAAACCAAGATGAAGATGCACATTATGTGCAAGATGATTAGGGTCCAGGGAAAGGGCTCCTTTAAAGTCCTCCACTGCAAGACGCAGCTTACCCTTATTCACATTATCTTCTGCCTGTATAAAACAGATCAAGTTAAATACTTGACGAAGGTTGCACCACATTATATTACTGCATGATAATGGTGACAGCAACACAATGTGTAAGAAAATGTTTATTGAGCTTACACTTTTAGTTTTCTTCAGTAAATTTTTCAAACCAAAATACGCTTTCTTCAGTTCACCATGTTCTGGGTCTAGACGGAGACCTTTTTGATAATGCCTAAATTGAAAAGTCTATGTGAGCAATAGTAGTAGGGACCAATTATTACAATGAGAATCATGAGATTTCAACAAGATAAGTTGTTAAATAAACCTTATTGCAACATCATGATCCGCTAAATAATAATAGGCACGGCCTCGGAGCAATAGTGCTTCTAGATTATTCTCATCTTCTTTGAGCATATATCCAGTCTCAGAGATGGCACTCGAGTAGTCTTTAGCAGCTAACAATAACTTCACCTTCAGCAGTTTTGCCTGCAACAGACAATGTATATGGAATTAAGTTTGCAAATTTCCCTAGCATGGTAACAAATTCAAGTTATCAACTAACTGGAAATGATATGAATGAAAAGCCAAAAAAGAATCAACAGATGTTTGTTACCTTTGCACATGCCGGAGAAAAAACAAGTACAACCTTGTCAATATAATCCAATGCTTTTGTAAAGCCTCCTGTCTCAAAAAGATTTGAAGCTGTATCCAAAGCACTCTGGGATTGAGACAACTGAGAAAGTTCCTTTTCTGCTGCTGAATTTCCAGGATTTAGCTCCAGAAACTTCTTGTAGGTCTTCTCAGATTCCTCATATCTACACAGGTCAAAAAGCGAATGAATCATATATCTTTAATTCTAAACAAGAGAGAAGTAAACTACTCACTTTTTTAACATCCTGAAATCTAGTGGTTCTAGACATATTCATCAATGCATTCCTTTCCAAAATTTCAAACTCAACAACAATAATTTGAAGGAGAAAAAGGATGAAAATATAATGGTGCCTAACTACTGATGGCTTGGAGAAAGCATCACAATCAACAGCTTGACCCAATCATCAATGATTTGCCTACACTTAAACAGAAGTAAGCAACTCGAGAATCACTGGTCAGAAACAAATGAGTAATCACATTAAATCACTTGGTGGGATGGGAAGCATACTCAAATAAAGTGTAGTTTCGAAGGTGTTGACAAACCATGTTTTGAAACTGCCCTATTCACTCTTTATTTTAAAAGGAAAAAAAAAATGGTGCCCTTGTTTTCAAAGTTGGCTTCCAAAAGTATACAAACATAGCCTCATGCCCATGAAGCTTAGCTCAAGCTGTAAGGGGTTAGGGTGAGGATGTGGGAGGTTTGAAGTTCAAGTCCTAAAAGGTACAACATAATAGGCCCACACACTCAGACAGGCCTAACTCCAATGTTTCAAAATCACACTCCAATACCATCAGAAGCCCCTTTTTTTATCATAATCATTGCAAATACTCCACCAATTATTGATGAGTTCAGTACTATTCCATCAATTAGTAAACTAATAGCACCAAGGGCAAAATGCTATTGGGTAGACACACAGAAAATCAAGGGACAAAGCCAAAGCCTGGTACCAGTGCACAAGCTGATTACACCACAATGTCATGAGTTTATAAACTTTAAATCCTTGTGGGAAACATGGCCTTAAGCGATAATACCAGCCTTGAGAGATTGATTGCATTTCTAACTAGTTCACAACTAGCCTTCAAAAATCTAATTTGTTACCAACTTTTTTGTAGTTAGTTTCTATGGCAAGCAAACACTATATTAATAGCACCTAGAAAAAAGGGGTGCACTAAAGTACACATGAAGTATACAAAGGCCACCAAATGGCATAGTTTCTACAGAAACCTAGCATCCCCAATTTATTTTCTGAACATAGTCCACAACATTCACCCCTCGAAATCTAGAACTGCAATAAAAACAGAGGTCCACCAAACCAGTGCACGGCCTACCAGCCCAGGGTGCAAGTGGAGTGCCAGACAGTTTAGGATATCCAGTTACAAAGGTCAAAATGGAGTGTCAGTAGATTTTTACTTGTACACTTATAAGCCTCTACCATCCTTCAATTTAGAAACTTGATAAGAGCCAATATCTAAAAAATAACTATATAAAAAATCCCTAAGCTTGATAGACTCCAATTTACTAACATAACATTGCTGATAACTCTTAAAAACTTCATAAATCCAGAGTTGGTTGAAGGGTTTCATTGAAACCAAAATGTTGCTTGAATAACACAAGAAAGGAAAAACAAAAAATCTCGAAGATAGAAGAACCTGCAGATCTGGCGTAGAATGGATGCTCGATGCCAATATGCTTCTGAAAGGGTTGGGTCAGCCTCTATAGCAGCATTAAGATCATCAAGTGCCTCACTATACCGTTTCACCTTTACACTTTGTGAAACTCTCTCAAACAACTCTGCAGAATTGCCAGGTTTGTCACCTAAACGTGCAGAAGATGTTATTAAGTGCTAGAAGATATAATCATCAACCCATAATAACTACTACATTTAAATAAATAAATACAATAAAATAAAATAAAAATCCTAATAACTACCAGTTTATTCAAAGCAATGAGCTTTAAATTATAGAAATGAAGGTTACAAGTTTCCTCGTGCTTTATTATCTCTGTTCGCTACTGAAATGTCAAAATGAATGAATAAAAGCTATTAATAGTGGTCCTCCAACATTTTACACTCTTTGCCCTTGACCCTTTCATAATGAAAACTGCAGACCGAGAATTCAATTACAATGCCGCCCAAGGGCAATGAACATCCGTAACGAAATAGAATCGGCCTAAATTCTGAATTTACCAGTGGCAAAGCAGGGAGGCAGAGCCATATAAATGGGGTCATCAATAGAAACCCTAAACACCTTTGTTTTTCAGGAATATGGAGAGAAAACACATGTACTACAACATTTGGGCGGAAGAAAAAAGTAACCCTATTTGAAACAATAACCTTAATTAAAAATTAATAAGTCGTAAAAAACTAAGAAACATAAATTCCCCAAAAGCAAAGCAGATCGAAGCATTTGATTTGGAAATGAAGAAAAATTGAAATAGAGAACGACAGGAAAAGAGTGAGAAAAGTACCAACGGCAGAGACGAGGGGAGGGAGGAGGAGGAGTTGGCAAGCGAAGACGAAATTGAGGATGAATATGGTGTACACGAAGCCCCTCCATGCTACGCAATCCATGCCTGCTTCTAGATTTATCATCGACTCCCGGGGTAGAGAGAAAGAGAGCTAGAGAAGTGTCTGTTCTTCCTCCTTCAACACCGATTTATTTCTGATGGCAAGAACTGGTTGACGGGAGAGTCCGTGTCAAGGATTCTCATGTCATTCCACGTTGCTTTAGCCTATAGCTTCCTTCCACGTGTACTTTCAACCTAATCCTACGTGGCTGCCGTTTCACGCTTTTACCATGTGTACACGCTGCACCAAATTTTGATTAAAAGGATTCCATAATTCCTTGATAAAATGGAGAACTTTGACTGAAAAAGTGGGGGAAATTATCCTGAGACCGAAGGATAAGGAAGTCGATGATTGTAAAAGCATAAAAGGACACCTTTCTGTCTTTTGATAGAGTCGGCCAATTATTTTCGACAATAGTATTTCATTATTGAGAACAAAAAATTATAAAATATATTTTATAATTAAAAATTATTTTTTAATTTTTATTTTAAAAACCAAAAATAAGATATTTTTTAATAATATTTTTAAATTATTTTTTGTTTTTACTTATTTTTTAATAATTAAATTTAAAAAATAATTATATAAGTATATAGAATGATTAAATATAAACCATTAAACATAAAAATTATTTTAAAAATATATTTAAAACTATTAAAAACATATTAAAGTTTCAAACGAACAACTTTTGTTTTACAAAACCTTTAAAAAATAGTTTTCAAAAACTATTTTATGAAACTATTTATAAAAACAATTATCAAACATACAATTATTTTCTTTTTTTGTCTCTTTTTTTTTTTTTTACAATTACATTTTTTCAACCTAATCATTTAGGCAATATTATTATTATATGAAATTTTTAATATTTTTTTAACATAATACATAATTAGTACGATTATCTGATATGGTATTACAAATAATTATTTATTATTAAAAATGGATAAATCATATGGATACTATATGTAATTACAGCGTATATTTTATATACTTATACATTCCTCATCTTTGTATTCTACATGTTGTATAGTAATATTTCAAAATAAGTTATGGAATCCCACCCTAGTGTGGGCCAAGCCCAGGTTGTACCAGCCCAACTAAGGGTTTTACTATTAAGCTGGCTGAAGACGGCATTGGGTTGGATATGCTCTAATGCAGCCCAAATTCAATATTGGAGGTATTAAATTCACATTAACTGTTTTTATAATAATAATTATCTAATTATTTATTTAAATAATATTTTCAACTAATTTACTTACGTGGGGTTTAGATGCACTTCAATTTTTTGAAATAAAAAATATAAATAAATTTTCAATTATGTTTTAATTTTTAAAATATTAAACATTTTTTTTTATATTTTTTCATTTTGTATTTTTGAAACCCCAAAAAAACATGTTTGGTAATTATATGATAATAAAAGAGAAAAATGTTTTTTTTTATGATTTTTGATAATTTCAATAGTTTCCCACCTTGGTTTGATAAAGAAGAATAAATGTGATTGAGTAGGTCTTAATTTTTAATTCAATTATTATTTTTAAATTTCTAAAAAAATTAAAAATAAAAATCAAGAACAAGTAGTTAAAAATAAATGTCAAAATAAATAAAAATAAAAATAAATATGCAAGTAAATATGCCCTTAATTAGTTACAAATTATAATTTACATAAATAAATATTATAATCTGTGCCAAAATATTTCATTCTTGAGATCGGAGTTGACCACCCAACACAAAGTGAAGAATTTTTTCCACGGATTGAATTGGAATAAATTGAGTTTGAGGAAGGCTAAGTACAAATCCATACTAAATACAACTTGTATTTGGATTGATGAGATTGGGTTTTTGAAAACTTGATTTGCATTAAGTGAGATTGAGTGTTGAAAGGATGCGCTACTTTTCTTTCAAGTCAACGAAATGCAAGATGATGATTCAAGACTAAAATTTTAATGATTTGATGGCCAACCATGGAAGGGGAATGGACAACATCAGAGCGGAGGCCAGTCTTGGGTCGGTTATATTTGATGGCCATATTTTCATATGCTTAGCAACCAAGTTGTTATATTAATGACATGTCTTAAGTTATATTTTTGAATGTATTATTTTATTAAATTCATTCTTAGATAGGTTATATTTAATTAATAGCTTTCAACCTAATCAATCCGTCCAAGTTGCGTACTTTAGAAAGGATAATTTATAAGACATGTAAATAAATTATGGGAGTCTTTTGATCGGGTCCAAAAACCTGCTGGTGATCGACAACACAAAGAAAAGTTGAAGTGGTCCTTTAAAGGCTTCTCAGTCCTAGTATTGTTTCTCTTTTTGTGCATCACTTTCATGGACTCTGCTGTGCATCCAAGGGACTGCCCCTCAAAGTTCTGCATGGTCATTGGTTCTGTAAAGTTCCCACTTTCCACAATACTTCATCATCTCTCCCTGCATAGGGCTCCATCTCCCTAAAAAGTGTAGGGGAAAGTCAATACTGTCCTATACGAAGAGACCCAAAACGGTTTTATGGGACAACAGTGTCCTTAGACTAGGTTGGGTTACCACTTTTCCAAAAATAAGAGCGGCCATGATCAGAGGCAAAAGCAAAATCTTCCTATTTTCCATGACAGAAGAAGAAAAGAAAAGAGGAGAAAACTGCAGTGGAAAGTTTGAAGCATAAAGGGTGTATATGTGTATAAATGTAGTTTCCGAGAATCCTTATTGGAGACACAAACATTCCCTTAGTTCCAAGCAGTTGCCGTATCAGCTCTTTCACATCAGATAACAGTATGTTTTTAACTAAACGAAAAAGGTCAAAGACTAGAGGGCGTATTTCCATGGCTAGCACTGATCTTTAGTCTTAGGGATGATTTTAGGTGACTAAAAATTAGGCAGCCAATTATGAAAAAAGTGGACTCCAAATTGGATACATCATATTTGCCGTCTGGGATACGTTGACAAGAGAAAACGACCACGTCATTTGAAACTTTCAAAACTGCCCACGCCTACATTGGGGTGCAGCCGACACTAGCTAGGCCAACGGGATCTAACCCTGGTTTTCAGTATTGGAACTTGGGACATGGCTTTAAGTTTAACCCTGGTTCTAATGATTTTTTAAGTTTTGGAATATTTTCTTCTCTAAAAGTTTATCGATCACTAAAAAAAATATAATCATCATTCAGAATAAGACTTCTCAACTAAATTTGGTAACGAGTTTAGTCGAAAAAATCAAATAGCCGCCCCTATCACGTTACAACATTGAGTCCGTGTTGTTTTATTTCGTTTCGTATTAGCTATCATTGTCTCAAAGATTGGGACTGCAACTCCAATAATGTTAAATTAAAACCCACTCCATGTCCAATCCTAGTCCTATATATTTATTGAGCTGGGATCGTGACGAGACATATTTAACTAAACCACAATCGTATGAGTCGAAAAATGAACCCTGAGCTCATCCAACAGATGGGCTAGAGCCATGGCCACATGGTGATGAATATGAAGAGCAGGACTTATAGGTAGCTAGATTCTTGCTAGCGGAAGGCCCAACCAAATTGGCGAATCCATAACCAGCGGACCACGTTTGCCTTTCACTTTGTAGACTAATCTATTATAGACCCACCAACGTTGAAGAGTTGGCTGGGTTGGTCAACGAATCTCGTTGATTTCCGTGCTCTTCAATTCCATGAGAAAAAGGAAAAGACTCCATGGAAACAAAGACTTTTTTTTAGTGGAAAAAGAAAGAGAAGAAAATACAAGAGAAAATGAGAAGAGAAAAAACATCAACAACAACGAGGACATGCATGAGTCCAGGCTCACTTTTTTGTTATGTCACTTCCGACATGCAGTGGACTGGACCCCCCACCAGCTTCGGCTTCTCTCAAGGCCCTTTTCTGTCTATCTCTCTGAGCTTCTTCCTGAGTTGAAACGGAAACCTTGTTTTCCACCGAGTCCAACTCGGTCCAAACTGGATATTCTGTGGTTTAGTTTGGACCCATGTTTGTGATATTTTTTACAAATTGGGACATGGTGTAGAACAAGAATTTCAATGGTTGCTGGTGAAATGGCTCAACCCCATGGCTGAGCCCATTGAAGCAAATTTGGCTAGCTCTTGGGGCAAGAATGGACGACCTGATTCACCTCCTCCCATCCCCAGGAAATCCCTGGTGAGGCTGTTTTCCACACTGTTTGAGCCTAGATGAAGCTTCAATGGAACTGGTTCGGTTTGTTTTCCACTTGTCTGCATCATCATCTGAGCAAGATTGTTTGAGGTACTTGTCAATGAGCTCAAGCTTGAACCCGCCAGTACGCCTTCACTCAATGAGGCCGTCGCCATTAAATTCTCATGTTGTTTCCCCGTCCCGAAAACTTGGTGCAGCTCGTTTCTATTGTGAGTGAGAGTATTGAGGGTGGTTGAATGGGAACCAGATGAGTTCATCACTCCAAAGCTGTTACCGAAGAAGGATGGGTTGCTTCTTGTGGAACCCATCTGAGCAGCTTTCTGCAAGAGAGCAGTGGCTGACATGGGAGCTGCGGGACTTGACTGCTGGCTGTGGTTACCGGAATAGAGAGAAGTTAGGGTTTCCACCATGCTTCCTTTGTTCCCTTCTTCTTCCTTTAAAGCATGTGGGAGAGATGCCAATGAGAGATTTGCACCATTTGACGTTGCAGAACTCTTGTCCAGCCAAGGGGACTCGTTGCAGCTTCCGAAATTACCTACAGAAGAGGAGCCAAACAGATTTGATGCCGCCACTTGCACCATCTCAGGCAAACCTGGAGAAGCCGAGGGCAAATTAAGATTATGATTTGGTTCATTTATCTGTGTTTAATTCTTCAAATTTGCACTGATTGGGGGGGAATTTAGCAGTCGTCTATACCTGTTAAATCTGGTCCAAAACCTGGGCAAAATTGAGAAATTCCGGCCGCATCTGGACCTCCCCGTCCGGAAAATCCATTCAACAAACCGGGTTGAGGATTAATCACCGTCTCATTCATGGAATCGTTTCTGAAATTTAGATTGGTGGCTGCAACAGAAGTGATTCTAGCACGCTCTTCAGCCAAGGCATCACAGAAAGCCCTATGCGTAATGAAGCTATCTTTCCTGTTTAAATTAAAAGAAATCCCCATTTCAGAATATAATCCAAATCTTCTGTTACCTAATCATTCCATGGCATTAAGTTTGAAAGAAAATCCATGAAAGCTTCTACGTGGGCATTTATTTCTTATGCGACGTAACAAAGATTCAAACTCGAAAGAAGAGAAGAAAAGGGGAAAAAAAAAAAAAAAGATCTGATATTGTTTTACCTGGAAAAGAGTGTTCCACAGTCACATTTGTACTCCCTGGTTCCGCAAGTTTTCGAGTGAGCTTTCCAGTCAGATTGAACTGCGTATTTCTTAGAACACTTCTCGCACTTCCACTTCTTCTCGCCATGTTTTCTACTGAAATGTTTTTTTATCCCAGTAAGGTCGCCGAGGGCTCTGGAGGGGTCGTGGTGAACGCAGGTCTTCTCGGGGCAGATGTAAACCTTCTTTCGAACCTCTTTGTTCGACCTTTGCTTGAGCTTCCATGGAAGATTGTGTCCTCTTCGGTGCAGTTGCAGGTTCTGGTCTCTCTGAAACCCTTTATTGCAGATTTCACATATGAATCGATTGGTGGCCATGAGAGTCTTTGGTGAAAGAGCAATAACCTCCGCATCTGGATCTGCTAAGAATCAGTCAAACTGAAAATTAATCACAGATTAATGGCAAAGAAAAGGGTGAGGAGTTAAAAGAAGAGGAAGCACGCTTGCCTGGGGTTCCAGGTAGATTTCTCTTCTTCTTGGGCGGAGGTTTAAGATTATTAGGGTTTGCATCTGGGTCTTGAGCAAAGGTTCTGATGGAAGAGGGGATGGAGAACATATCGCCAGACATCATTTGCATCTGAATTCAAGAAAACCTGTTTGGTAGCAGATTAGTTACGCCAGAACAACTAGAAGCTTAAAACAGTACAAACAAAAGAGAACAAGAGTTTCTCCAAACACAAACAGATAAATCTTAGTAGTATAGAAACCTTGACTCTCCGATTCTGCCAAAAAACAAGAAAACTCCAACTCAAAACTTGAATCTAAACACAATAAAAAAGGGAAAAAATACTCTCAAAACTTCGGACTCTTCTTACATAGATCTGGTTCACCCTTGTTTGATTTCAAAAGAAGACACCAAAAGCCATGAAAGCTAAAGAGAATATTTCATCTCTCTCTCCCTTTCTCTCTCTTGCAGTCTTACTCTTACACGTCCTCTTTCCTTTATCTTACCCTGATTATCAAAGTCGGTCAGCCTTAGATTTTAGCTGGGCCACCTCTCTCTCTCTCAACCTGCATGCTTCATAGACAGAATGTGTGGACTTGTGTGTCCTTTATTAGCTTTTTCAGCCAAACACTCATTATTTTAAAGAATATGAAAAGGTTCAATACAAAATAATAATAAAATATTATTATTTTTCTCTCAAATACTTTTTGGATGAAATTACCTTTTTCTATACGGTCAATGGCATCTATGATGTAAAATCAGAATCTCTATTTTGAAAAAAACCACATTCAGAGAAAACCCTTTGATTCAATAATATAAACATACAATTTTTACTATAAATTTCAAAAAAAGACCATACTTTATTTCCAGCTTCACCTCTTTCTTCTTGACTTATTTAGCAATTACATGCTAATTAAAGCATTAGGAGTCTAGCATTCTTAAAATACGCATATTGGGACCCTCAAAGTAATGAATTTGAATACTGAAAATTCAAAACTAATCAATAGTAAAAGAGGGGAAAAGTGGGGAGACGTGTGTAAAAAGGTTAATGATGGCTGGGATTGAATCTAGGAAGAGGTGATGGTGGGGGTCAAAAAGTGAGTTGCCTTTACAGCCCTTGATCAGGTATAAAATGATTAAACCATAATTAAAGTTGGACCCAATTTAGCATATAGCAGAAGAGAGAGAGAGAGAAGAGTGAGTCTGTGTGTTGGGTTTCCCAAGGCCTTCGTCCGTGATACCTGTGAGGCTGTGACCATGCAGATGAGTTTGAGTATGAATCTTGGGAGTGTGTGTGAGAGGTTGTGGGGGACCCATTAATTTTATTTGGACTGTCAGTCTGAATGTCTGCAGTCCTCCTTTTTATAAAGTATATTGTATGAGTGCAGTGGCAGCCATACTAGTCATCTTTACTGACGTTTTTCATCATCATCTTCATCATCAACACATGTCCATGGCATCCGTACACGCCCCACTCTGCATTATCGTTCGTACTCCTCAAAATCTTTCTTCATTTTCACCACTTTGATTTTGAGTTTCTATGTTAATTTTTCTGATTTGGTTTGGGGTCTGTTTCTTGAAGTGATATGTCAAACTGAGTTTCATGAACCATTAAAAGGTTGTCGATGGCTGCCAAACATTTGTACAAGGATCACGTGTTGAGAAATTGTGCATTCTCATGCACCAATACTTAAAGCACTGTTTGGAGATAAGTTCAAACAGTAGGTTTGTTCCTTATTATTATTCTAATCAGTAAACTAATCCCTCGATGTATTATCTGGTCAGTAGTAGTACTGTTAGACCACCATCTCCATGTGATTCCTAGGGTTGAATATTACTGGAATATCATTTCTACGTGCAGCCTTTTCTTAATTAACTCTTATTTAGCATGTGCATTTCGTATCTTATACATGGACGGATCCCACCCACTTTGCTTACTCCATTTACCCTTGTATGAAAGTTTTTCAAATTTTCTTTCATTTTCTTGGGAAACAAGGTCTTTTAATTTGTTTTGAAAATCTCATTATTCCTGTCAAACGGAGAAGAAGCCAAAAAAAAAAAAGGTTAGGTGCACTCCAATTAATCCAAACATTTTTCAGTTAATTAATGATATGGGAAGACATTAATTTGCCATGAAAATGGGTGATGGTTACATCATGTTTCCATGCCCAACTTCACTAAACTTAGCTAAGCCATGTCCCAACCTGATTGTGAGGTTGTCGGGTTTGATTTGGGAACAAGGAAATGGGTATGGATGACTGATTAATTTCCATATATCCTAATTAATTCATGATCTCTACAAGACTGATGATAATTCACTTGATTCATGACCTCCTTTTTCAGTTTTATCCCTGTGCCCATCTATATAGAGGAATGATCAGTTGAGGAGGAAACAATTCATAAAAAGAAAACAAGAGGACAAATAAACATGCTCAGGCATGTACACCTGGGTCTCTCGCCCTGACTGGGGGTGATCATGGAAATCTATCCCACTCTCCACCACCTGCTTTTACTTGGACAAGGTCACATTAATTTTAGTTCAAAAACATGCACCCAAATCTACCTTGATATAGGTCAAAATTTGTTGAATAACTAAACTAACATACAGTGAAGACTAATCTCCCAATCAACTCGAATTTTTCTTATATACGTTCATTCAAAATTGGGATCTAGACAAGAAAACTTGAGAACATTCCCATCAATGAGATCATCCATTAATTGCAAGTAAAAAGATGATTAGATTTTCTCTAGTCAAGCTTTAATTACACCAGCGTCCAACACAACCTAAAATAGGAGTTGGGTAGCGACTGGGCAGGTCATTGGTGCTGCTTTTTCAAATTAATCTCAAAATTGAATACAAGAGAGGAAGCGTGTGACAAGGGCTTAGGAAAGGGTCATTTTCCTAGATATATAGCATAGGTGACCATTGAGTGGACCCTCGGATTTTCAAGTAAATAAAATAAGAAAACAAGTTTATTTTTACGAGTGTATAATATATAATTCAACTGCTTTTGGATGTTTGTATTCGGACCATCCTACCAAATGACTGATTCTTCTCTTCCCATCCCCCACTCCATTCCCAAAGTTCTCTCTCATGCACACACGTATGGACACACAAAACCCTATATATGTATATCAAAATAAACCCTAATTCCCAGAGATATATATAGAGAAGAGAATGAGTTTATATATTAATATGCGGTCCGACCACATACGACATCCCTCACACCCATCAGTGCCATAGATTCCTTGTCTGCATGCCCCCTCAATCCACGTTAGAGAGACCCATTATTTTCTTTGTTTATTATCTTAAAACTCTCCTGCTTGGTCTTACTTTTCATAATATAAGCCAATGAATTGTAGGGTTTGTTTTAGGAATTAGAAAACTAGTCCATAAGACGCGTTTTTGTGTTAGAATTTCAAAGAGCCTATGTGGGTAGTACCCTAAAACCCTTAAGAAAAGAATTACTTGTGGAGGGGTGTGCCAAACTGCCATGCATTGTTGGACTTGGACCCACCAAACTTAAAAACTAAGTTTTGGTATCCTCCTATTCACACCATGCCTGTTGATCATCAATCAATTGGATATTGCAGCCATTATTGGGCTTGAAGATACTGGTATTAATGGGACACAATGAAAAGGGCTTGAAAGACAATTTTCCCATCAGAATTGACTTTTAGATAGGACTCGGTGTACAATTATCTTGATTGTGCACATGGATAAATGGGTTGGTTTTCTCAAAGGGTACTTAGGTATATATATGATATCTTTACCCTTTTTCTTTTTTTCATTCTGTATTGCAAACATACTTAATAATGCATAGAAGTAAATAATAAATTCGTCAACATTTCTACTAATTAATTATTGTATAAAAAAAATGGCAGTAGTTGCACGTTTGCCCATGGCAAACAATTCTTTGATTTGTAGAAACCCACATGGGTCTGTCTGCGAGACAATGCCCCTCCGACCACCTGAGTCTCTAGGGCGTGGACAACACAATCCAATGAAGGTCACGAGGAGAAGAAGTTCATTTAATTGCCATGAGACAACATAATTTCTTATTTTCAAAGTTCATATTTTGCTTTTGTATTTAACACAATAATCCAAAAAAAAAAAAAATGGCAAGCATTATCATGTCGTAGATATTTATATACAAACACTATTGGAAAAAAAAAAAAAAAAACATGATAGGACGTTACTTGCAAAATGATAGAAGCAACACAAAAAATGTAGGGAGTCCTTGAAGAGCATAGGATGCGAATGATTAAGACTGAATGAGAAGGGCCCTGACTGCAACCACTATCAAAATTGAAAATTTGAAAAATGGAAGGGGAGGCCGGGGCCTGATGATGAGCATCAGTTGAGATGGGAAGAAATGAAAATGGTGGGGAGGGAGGGAGGCACAGAGAGAGAAGCAGAACGAGGGTAGGCTAAACCAGAAAGACATGAAAGTTAATTATTACTCACGGGGTGGTTCACCATGCAAAAATTCAAAAAGCATGAAGATGAGGTCTGTGGACAGCATGGGACCCCATGGAATGATAACCACATGTACACCTGCATTTTCATGCCCACGGATAAGACCCCTCTCCCCCACACTCTCCCCCCCACCTCCCTCACCCACCTTACTATCAGTTCTTTCTTTGCACACCACTTTTACTTTCAAATGAATGTCATTTGGTTTCCAATCACTCTACCCTGAAAATTCTCTCTTTCAATTATTTTCCCTGAAAATTATGGTTCCTATTTGAATTCAAAAGGACAACTTCCTTACAAGGTACACTTATACATCTAAAATCAATGCTTCCAGAGATTGTCCCCTCGATTTCTATGTTGCTAAAATGAGCCCTTTGAATGGGGGATGTACTGACCACTCCTCTTTCAGCTCAAACCCCCCACCATTTAGCTGCCCATCCTGAAATATCTTTCTTCAAGTACGGTAAGACAGTGAGAGTATCTCATCTTCACTTTTGGCTTTATATATTTTCTCTTTAAAGTATTCTAATTTGTAACTAAGAGTACTCGAGTTCCGACTATTTCATATACAAGTTAAAATTATTTTCAAATTTTCAAAATAAAGAAAAAACATATCCAAACAAGACCTAACTAAATGTATAGTGATTATTTGAATTATTTGATCCTAGTCACAGAAATAGGAATATACATGATAAGCTATCCCAATTGAAAGGAACGCATCATTTTGGATTTTGAAATTAAAACTGTTTTTATCCTTTTAGCCTTTTTCTTTTGACATGTTCCTTTTGCTGTCAAAAGCAAATCAGTGAGGTGAAGCCCTAGTTGATGAATCATACTCGTGATCCAACATGCATCCAAGCAATTTGGCCTAAAGGTTTCCAATGCGCCTCCCAGCTTTCAAACATCGGACCCACTTGTCCCTCACGTGTGTGCCCTAGCTGTTCCATTACGCGTTAAATTAACCTACCCCATTATTTATTTATTTATTTTCACCAAATACTAAGTTGGTTTTTTATGGGTAAAAATATAATAGTAACGCTACAACCATCTAGAGCTTTGATATTACTACTAATATATGCTTCCTAATGAAACAACGTGGCCGTCTCTAACTTGGCTTGGTGCTGTCCATATATAAAATAATGTTACTTAGGAATATGATTTTTTTTTTAATTTATTTTTCTAAGGAAAGGTGTATAATTCCATGAGCAAGACACGAGAATTTTTCTGCAACGTGAATTTTAAAATGATACAGTGCGTTCTCTCTTCTGGTGGAATGGGTGTACTCTATGATTTTTTGCTTAGAACGAGTAGAAAATATGAGGATTCAGAATTGTACATTTCTCGGAAGAAATGGGGGGTCAGAGAACCGCAATTAACATAATCGGCTAACTGTTATGGAGATATTACGAGATTGATTTCCCTTTTTTTTTTTTAAATTGTTTGAAACTACAAAAATAATTTATGGTGTCACTTTTAAAATAATGACATCATATGGCTTAAAATCCACAAAAATGATACATCATATAAAAGTTTTCAATTAGGATTGATGATATTAATTTTAGGTTTTTAGTGTCATATTTCGAAAAGTAACACTATATAAAATAATTTTTTTAAAATATTATAACTCCACTTTAAAAATAATAATAGTATATAAAAAGTTCATTGTTTTCACTTACCCATAATCCAAAAAAAATCTCATTCCATAACCTTAACCAAAATTTTCTTATACCTCTTCTCATACCCATAGTTAACACATAATTATTCTTCTCTGCTTCGTAGACTTTCGGGTAACTCAAAATCTCTTAGATTTATATTTTTTTTTTATTAATGTCAAAATCTTTATTAACACAATTGATTTATATTCATTGATTTGGTATATCTGTAATATAGAATGTGTAAATAATATTTTTTTTTTATTAAGTTGTAGGAAAGTAAAAACTAAGTTTAACATTTCACCATATCTTTTATTTCATTGTTATACCCATAAACCCTAAAATGAATTAAAATAAGAAGATGAATGATTTTTTAATATATTTGATACTCAAAATGATAGATAAATATTTTACAACTTGAAATTTTCTTTCTATTTGTTTTCTAGGAATATTATAGTATATTATGATGAGGATATCGATTGGTGATATTTGAAAAATAATTTTTTAGAAAATTTTTCTCAATATTGTCATCTCCCACAAAAGGAAAAATGAAATAGTTTTCATATCATGTTAGAGTTGGTTTGAAACGTTGGAATTAACAATGAGAAATTATTTTTTATTTATTAATGTAAATAAATTGTTTTTTTTTTAATTTAAATAGGAATGAAATTTTTTATAATTATAAAAATGATCAAATCTTATATTTTGAATTTTTTTTCTATTCTTTTACATGGTATTATGGTTAATATCTCATCTTTTTCTATTCATATTTTTTTTATTCTTAAAATATGTTTTTTGTTTTTTGGTTTTACCTTCTTTTCTTATTGTTTTTATATGCCTTGACCAAAATTTAAAGTAATTTGATATTGATGATGAAATTTTCCTTTCAAGGTTAGAAAATTTCTATAAAATCTTTTGATTACATAATTTTTTCAATTTCTTCCGTAAAACTCTTCCTTTTTCCTTTTTTTAGAAGAAGATGTTTGATAATTTTCTTTTGATTTTTTATGAAATTTTCTTTTATTGGACTATTTGTTTATTCTCTAAGAATATTATAGTATGTTGCGGTGAGGATATTGGTTGGTGATAGTTGGAAAATAATTTTTGAGAATAAAAATATATTTTATTCTTGCCTTATTTTCTTATTGTTTTTATATGCATTGACCAAACTTTGGAGTAATTTGAGATTGATGATGAAATTTTCCTTTCAAGGTTAGGAAATTTTTGTAAAATCCTTTTATTACAATTTTTTTTTTTTTTCTGAAAAAGATGTTTGATAATTTATTAATTTAAATAATATTAAAAGTAAAAAATTTTAAACATTGAATATTTTTTCCTTTGATGTTTTTATTATTTTTATTTGAACATATTTTTTATATCCAAATTTTTTATTAATTATTTTACATAGAAAAAAGAAATATCAATTGAAGTTATGATTGAAAAATCAATAATTTTTATGAAAGGTTCTTTAATTATTTCTCATACTAATTTTTCTCTCAACATTTTTTTTAATAATGAATTAAGTTTTTTGTCTTATATGCACAATTTTTCTGCTTCTTATAATATCATGTCCAATCATATTAGTGGTTGAAAACATTTTTATATTTTGTTACTAAAATTTTATTTTATATAATTGAGATGAAATTTAATGGACATTGTTATTTCACAAAATGAACATTTAAAAAATTTGAAATTAAAAAAATCCTTCCAATAAATAAAATATATATAAAAAGAATTAGATGTTAAAAATGATTTTTAAAAGAATAATGAATTATAAAAAATAAATTTAAAAAGTGAAGATTTTAAGTGGAAGATTAGTATTTTCTAAAATTTTAGATTTATATTTTGATTTATTTTTTATTTTCTTGAATTGTTTTTATTTAATTTCAGATGTGACTACTTTGTTATGAGATTCATTAAAGAAATAATTGTTGATTTTATAGTTACTGCATTAAAGGTTTTACTCATTTAATGAATTGTACATAGTTTCATACTTTCAATTATTGTGATATTAATGTTATTCTCATTTGATTTCAGTTTGATGACAAAAAAAAACATATTCTCAAGTAGAATCTGATGAAATTGGAGGAGAATGGATTACTTTTGTGTTATAACTAATCATGAATCATGTTGATGTATCATGATCATGCATGGTGAGTTTCTTAGTTGTTATATGAATTTTCCATTGGTATTGTATAGCATTAGTTATTCTTTATGAACTATTTTTATATCAAAATGAGAAAAAGAAAAAAGAAAAAGGAAAACATTAGTACTTAGATTTGTTTATTTTTTATAATATCACATTTTTAATTTCGATAAGAACCCTAAAACTCATTAAACTATGAAATGTAGGTATACACTATTGGGAGGACAATATGAAGAATAAAAAGAAATGAGAAAGAGGCAACAAGATTTGGGTTTTTAGATGTAACTCTTATGTCATACATTATAGGACATAAACATTACTTTATTTAGAATTGAGAATTTTGAGTTTTTGAATGCAACTCTTATGTCATTTTATGATTAGCCAGTTTTATGCATATGAAATGCTGAATGTTGGGATGCTTAACACTTCTAAATCATGTTATAATGTGTATTCACTTTTCATTTTTAGTTTTGGTGGGTTTGATGTGTTTGATGTACTATCATTTTGTGAACATTTGATATACAAATATTACTAGATGATGTAATGTATTATAGGTTAATCCATAAGCATTATGAAAATATAAGTTAAATGTAATATGATTATTATATTTATGGACAAAATTTATACAGGTTGATCTTATTTACTAATAAGCATTACAAAAATCTACAGGTTAATCAACCAAAAACAACCATATCTTTCATAATCATTTATAATAATGTAACACCATAACTCAAAGGTGATGCATTTAACGTGACATCATAACTCAAATGTGATGCATTTAATATAACACCTTATATATCTCACACAACTCTATGTCAAATTAAGCATCACTAAAAATATATGGTGTCGCTTTTGAATGTGTTACCATTTATCTGCTTTGGTGTTGCTTCCAAATACGTCACCAATTGGTACTCTCTATGGTGTTAGTGGATAAGGTGACACTATGTTATAGTGATACCCTATGTTTATAGTGACTCATTATACATGTCACCATATATCTTTTTTCCTTGTAGTACGAAGAATTCGAAAGACATGGGAAATTAGATATGGGAAATTAAAGATATTAATTGTTTTTAGTGGTATATATCCCACATTAGACAATAGAGAAAATTCTCAATGCTATATAAATATAAGTTTTTTTTAATTATATAGACATTTTTTTTTAAGTTGTGAAAACCTCTTTCAACTCGGACCTTATAATATTTACACATTGGGTGCGAGTCATTATAAATGATATTTTTTTAATTTAATTTATTTATTTATTTATTTATTTCCAAAAGCAACAAATTGAATTGTTTCTATATTCAAACTATGATTTTTTCTGCAACATGAATTTTAAAATGATACAGTGCATTCTCTCTTCTAGTGGAATGGGTGTACTCTATGATTTTTTGCTTTAAAGAACGAGTAGAAAATATGAGGATTCAGAATTGTACATTTCTCGGAAGGTATGGGGGGTCCAGAGAACCGTAATTAACATAAACTGCTATGGAGATATTACGAGATTGATTTCCCCTTTTTTTTTATTGTTTGAAACGATCAGCACTACTACAAAAATAATTTATGGTATCACTATTTATGATGTCATTTTTAAAATAATGACACTATATAGTTTAAAATCCATATAAAAGTTTTCAATTATGATCGATGATATTAATTTTAGGTTTATAGTATCAGTTTTCAAAAAATGACATCATATAAAATAATTTTTTTTAAATATTATAACTTAATGGATCCACTTTGAGAATAATGATAATATATAAAAAGTTCATTGTTTCCACTTACTCATAATCCAAAAAAAATCTCATTCCATAACCTTAACCAAAATTTTCTTATACCTCTTCTTGTACCCATAGTTAACACACAATTGTTCTTCTCTACTTCGTAGATTATCGGGTAACCCAAAATCTCTTAGATCTATCATTTTTTTATTAATGTCAAAATCTTTATTAGCACAATTGATTTATATTCATTGACTTGGTATATCTGTAATGTGGATTGTGTAAATAGTATTTTTTTTATTAACTTGTAGGAAAATAAAAACTATGTTTAACATTCCACCATATCTTTTGTTTCATTGTTAAACCCATAAACCCCAAAATGAATTAAAATAAGAAAATGAATGATTTTTTAATATGTTTCATACTCAAAATGAGAGATAAATAATTTACAATATGAAATTTTCTTTGTATCTTGTAGGAAATTTCCTAGGACTTTTTGTTTGTTTTCTAGCAATATTATAGTATATTGTGATTTCTAGGAATATTATATTATATTGTGATGAGGATATTAATCGGTGATATTTGAAAAATAATTTTTTAGAAAATTATTCTCAATATTGTCATTTCCCACAAAAGGAAAAATGAAATAGTTTTCATATCATGTTGGAGTCGGTTTTGAATGTTGGAATTAACAATGAGAAATTAATTTTATTTTTTTATTTATTAATGTAAATGAGTTGTTTTTTTATTTTATTTAAATAGGAATGAAAAATTTTATAATTATAAAAATGATCAACTCTTATATTTTGAATTTTTTCTATTCCTTTACATGGTACTATGGTTAATATAATTCTCATCTTCTTCTATTCATATTTTTTTCTATTCTTAAAATATGCTTTTTGTTTTTTGCTTTTACCTTTTTTTTTTTTTTTTCTTATTGTTTTTATATATCTTGACCAAAATTTAAAGTAATTTGAGATTGATGATGAAATTTCCCTTTCAAGATTATAAAATTTCTATAAAATCTTTTTATTACATAATTTTTTCAATTCCTTCCATAAAACTCTTCATTTTTCCTTTTTTTTAGAAGAAGATGTTTGATAATTTTCTTTTGATTTTCTATGAAATTTTATTTTATTGGACTGATTGTTTATTATAGTATGTTGTGGTGAAGATATTGGTTGGTGATATTTGAAAAATAATTTTTGAGAATAAAAATATGTTTTATTCTTGCCTTATTTTCTTATTATATTTAGATGTATTGACTAAACTTTGGAGGAATTTGAGAATGAAATTTTCCTTTCAAGGTTAGGAAATTTCTGTAAAATCCTTTTATTACAATTTTTTTTTTTTCAATTCCTTCCTTAAAACTCTTCATTTTCTTCATTTTTCTTTTTTCTGAAAAAGATGTTTGATAATTTATTAATTTAAAGAATATTAAAAGTAAAAAAATTAAAACATTGAATATTTTTTCCTTTGATGTTTTTATTTTTTTATTATTTTTATTTGAACATATTTTTCATATCCAAATTTTTTATTAATTATTTTACTTAGAAAAAAGAAATATCAATTGAAGTTATGATTGAAAAATCAATCATTTTTATGAAAGGTTCTTTAATTCTTTCTTATATTAATTTTTCTCTTAACAATTTTTTTTAATAATGAATTAGGTTTTTTGTCTTATATACACAAATATTACTAGATGATATAATATATTACAAGTTAATCCATAAGCATTATGAAAATATAAGTTAAATGTAATATGATTATTATATTTATGGACAAAATTTACACAGGTTTTATTAATATGCATTAAAAAAATCTACAGGCTAATCAACCAAAAACAACCATATCTTCTATAATCATTTATAATAATGTAACACCATAACTCAAAGATGATGCATTTAACATGACACCATAAATCAAAGGTGATGCATTTAATATGACATTTTATATATCTCACCAACTCTATATGAAATTAAGCATCACTAAAAATATATGGTATCGCTTTTGAATGTGTCACTATTTATCTATTTTGATGTTGCTTCCAAATGCGTCACCAATTGGTACTCTCTTGGTGTCAGTGAATAAAGTGACACTATGTTGTAATGATACCCTATGTTTATAGTGACTCATTATAAATGTCATCATATATCTTTTTTCCTTGTAGTACGAAGAATTCGAAAGACATGGGAAATTAGATATGAGAAATTAAAGAAATTAATTGTTTCTAGTGGTATATATCCCACATTAGACAATAAAGAAAATTTTCAACGCTATATAAATATAAGTTTTTTTAATCATATAGATGTTTTTTTTTTAAGTTGTCAAAACCTCTTTGAACTCGGACTATACAATATTTACACGTTGGGTGCGAGTCATTATAAATGATATTTTTGTTATTTATTTATTTCCAAAAGCAACAAATTGAATTGTTTCTATATTCAAACTAACATGCGTGGAGATTTCACTAACTAAAATTCCTACTTTTGTCACGAAGTGGTATTGAAAAATGAACACTATGTGAGATGCGATATTGAAACCTTGGCAGTGAAGGCAACCCTTATTTTCCCAATAATACATCCAAATGCATCAAATTTCGCACTTAATAATTAGCACCACGTGGTAGGGCTGTAAATGTACTCGAAACACATTCTGCTTTGGCTTGAAATTGACTCGTCTTTAGATAGTTGGAACTCAACTCACCAAATTTATAGGCTTAAATTTTAACATTAAATTAAGCTTATTTAAAATATAAGTTGAGTGTGAGCACTAGCTCAAATTCATAACTGTCAAATTTAAGTTATTAACTTAAAATTTATTATTTATTTGCTTATTTTTTGCTTTAAGAATTAGGATTATTTGATAAAATTAATTTAAATTTTATTTAAAATTATCAAATTAACATATTTACCTCGTTAATTTTAACTTATAATTATTTTCATTAATTGCAAGTAATAAATTTATTTTCAAAATATTTATATTTAAAGTAATGCAAATGTATAAGATAAGCATAAAAAATTTTATTATAAAAAATGAATCATGGATATAAAATCATAATTGTAAAATATAAATTCACTAGAATGGTCAAATGAGACAAAAAAAAAATGAATTAACTATTTTTACTTAATACTTAAAATACTTAAAGTTAAAAATTAGTTTAAATTTTAATATTAAGTTATTTTACTAAACATGTTTAGAGTTCGTTTAACAATGTTTTTAAAAAATTACTTTTAGCCTGTAAAGTATTTTTAAAGAAAAATAGAATGTGTTTGTTAGTGTAGAAAGTATTTCTAATCTTTTTAACATTTATAAATTTTTATCTTTCAAATATTAAAAATGTTATAGATGTTTTATAAAATCACTATCAAACATACTTTAAGATGATAAAATTAAAGAAATACTTTTAAATTTTTGAAAAATTACTAATACTATTCACTTATAATGTTTTATGGAAAAACATTTGATAAATGACTTTTAAAACATTCTTTAACTAAAAACACTATCAAACATATGTTTAATCTATTTAATAATTTAAATTAGGTTATTAAGTTCTTAATTTAATAAACTTTATATTTATTACTTAATAACTTAAATTAACTTTAATTTAAATTATTCTTAAATTTTTAACTTAAAATTTATTATTTATTTATTAATTTAAGTATTAAGGTTGTTTTATAAAATTAACTTAAACTTTTTATTTTACACCATCAAATTAACATATTTACTCTAATTAATTTTAACTAATATTTATTCTTATTAATCATAACTCATATTCATTTTCATTAATTCTAAGTAATAAATTTATTTATACAGCCTTTGTATTTAAGATAAACATAAAATATTTATTATAAAAAATAAGTCATAAATTTATTAATAAATTGTTAAGTTATTAAATCGATTTATCAAACACATTCTAAGTCTCAAACTCATCTAAAATAAGTTAAGTTGAACTTAAACAAATGATCGTACCTTGATCTTTCCCTAATCTTCAGCCAAGTCAAAAAAACTAAAATCATTTGAATGGTCGGCTCAAATCCCTTTTTTACACTCTAAAGAATAGATTTTTAATTTACGAGTGCCGGACAGGAAAATAAGCCCTTTATACACATCTTAAAACATTCGAACCGACAAAATTGTTCATTTAAATCAAACCCAAATGATACAAATGAACCAATCGTCTGGCTCTTTTCAACGATTTCAGCTAACCCCATTCAACCATCTTTGTGGTCCATGAAAAGATTGTCAATAATTGAACCTCATAAATCAACCAAATCTCCCCTGAACATCAAACAAAACCTCAAGCTCCTAGGATGCCAGGTCCTTTTTTTTTAACAGAAAGGTTGACACAGAAACTTCGGCAAGAACAAGGCCAATCCAATATATAGTTTTGTCTTTGCACGTATAATTAATTACACACACACGTATTTAGATATCGACAGAGTCCATATATACCATCAAACAAAAGAATCAATCCTTTGTATTCTTCGAAAGATGTTTCACCCCACTTTATTTCCACCCTCGGAGGATAATACTACCATCATAAGCTGTGCTTTTGTTTTTGTTCCTTCTGTTGTGCGTCATGCATTGCGTGCTAACTAATTACAGGGTTATTGCGAGAATTGTTTTGGCTCCGAAACTCACAAAAAAAATAAAAAAAATAAAAAAAATAAAAAAATAAAAAAGTCATGTGCTGTCTGTGAGATGATAAGAAGGATGAGCATGGAGTCATAATGTGTGGGAAGAGATTTGAAATGGAAAGAGAAAAAAGGGGGTAAGAGGGAGAGATTCCAAGGAGAAAAAAACATGGGGCAGAATCTGGGGTGTCCAGTTGGCCTCATTATGTCCCCCCACACAATTATTTTAGCATGTCTTTTTCCTTGGCGTTTTGCATGGGTGTGAATACAGCCAACAGCAGCATCTCTACCGATTTTTTTGCCTTCGATTTCTGGATCAACTGCGAGGGGTAATCTCCGGTGGTTTGGCTTTTAACCACAAGGGACTCGTAACACTTGTTCTTCTTCAAAATCCATACAAATGTAAAACATAAATGAGATTACAGCCATTAAGAGCGGCCTCAGTGGATGCTGGATGGAGTCCAAACATCATGACTGGGGTGTAATTTGTAATGGATTCCATTTCTATTTAGGCTCAAATGTTACACGCGTAAATCTAATCTAATAATATAAAATGTGCGGAGATCATCAGCAAATAATTTAGGGAGCTAAGAGGCGTGACAGCAGGCGTCTTATTTGTTGAGTGACACGTAATTAAACATATAAAAAAATAAAAATAAAAATAAAATGGAAGATCACACACGAAAGTCAAGTGCAAAGATGCATTATTAGCTTAATTAATAACATAAATAATCCAAACAATTCTTATATTAAGAATGAATGCATAATTGGTCGGGTTCATTCTTGTCGCCGGAAGGAACGATATGCACGTGAATCGTGATTCGTGATTCGTGAGAACCTTTTCCTTATTCTTTCTTAATTATCAATGAGTAACATCTCCCATGGTTATCTTGAGATGATCCAGGCCGCTGGATGCTCAACACCATTCACATCATCCACCACCTACCATATATTCCTTAATTTCAAACTTCAACTGCTGAATGTACGGCGTAATATGGGTTCGGGTTCGTCAATGTAGGTTATGACTCAAGACAAACCAGTTGCTTTCTATTCAATTTCATTAGATTTCTTGATGTAATCACAAGATTTGATCTTATTTTATTGGTATATCAGGGCCCACGCCAGCATGAGATTAACACCATATATTACCTTTGCACAGTGCTCCTAGACTTACAACCATTTGGGTCGATGATATCGGAGGCTCATTGATTCCCTAGGTTCCTCCATCACCAACAACAAACCCTCCCTCCATGGACACACAACTCAGCTCAAATATTCAACTTCAACTTCCCCCTGGTTTCAGATTCCACCCATCAGATGAAGAGCTCATTATCCACTATTTGAGGAACAAAGCAACTTCAAGTCCAATTCCAGCATCGATTATTGCTGAAGTAGATCTTTATAAGTACAACCCATGGGAGCTACCAAGTCTGTATCACACCAACTTTTTTTTTTTTTTTCTTTTTTCTTTACTTCCCTTTGTTTTGTGTTTTATGTTCACTTAGCAAATGTCACCCTTTTTCCTTTTTTTTTTTTTTGGTAAACAGCCAAAGCTTTGTTTGGACAGGATGAATGGTATTTCTTTACACCAAGAGATAGGAAGTATCCAAATGGAGTGAGGCCTAATAGAGCAGCAGCTTCAGGTTACTGGAAGGCTACTGGGACCGATAAACCAATTCTCACTTCCTGCGGAACAAGGAGCATTGGGGTCAAGAAAGCTCTGGTGTTCTACAGAGGGCGCCCTCCAAAGGGAGTTAAGACGGACTGGATCATGCATGAGTATAGACTACTCGATTCAATGTTTCGGACTTTGAAACATAAAGGGTCCATGAGAGTAAGTAGTTCCAAATGATATCTGACTGAATATGCTTTTTGTTCTTCTTTACCATGACATAAGAAAATAAGGCTTCATTTTATTCAACTAAAAATTTTGACAATGATTCCAAAAAATGGGGGACCTAACCTTTCAAGCCGCTACTCCATGTTCCCGCATTTGGTAATCCGTGAGGAATTTGAAATAATGTAACACTGAATTTAATGCTACACCTGGAACAAGTTATAGACCATAAGAAAGGTTGGATGGGTAGTTTTCCATTTTGGGCCTTTGCCAATTTATACCTACTAATAGTAATAGTAGCATGTGTATGTATGCACATATCAATTATTGAGATATGCAGCTTAAGATTGATGGGATACTTCTCTATGATGCAGTTGGATGATTGGGTACTGTGTCGGGTTCGGCAGAAGAGCAGCATCCCAAGGAACATCTGGGAAGATCGAAATGGTCCTAGCAGTGAACCGGCTAGCTACTCCCCAGCAGTGGACAAAGCATGCAATATGACTACAAATTCTAATGTCGAAATGGTAAAAAGTTATCTCTACAATGATTGCCCACTGCTACCTTACATCTTTGCCTCTCAAGATTTTTCAGCCATAAGCTTTGAAGGTAGAAATAAGGGAAAATTTTACTCTTCAGTCTGCAGCGAGAACAATTCAGATCAAAAGAATTTGCTAGTTTCAGTTTCGTCTTCCAACAGCTTGTTCAACCCTCAAAAGAGAAAGCCTATTGAAGGAAATCAGTATGAGGGTTTCCTTCCACCTAGCAAGAAGCTAAACAATGGGGATGATAAGGACAAATTCCTACTATCTGTTGATAGTACAGAAATGAATTGCTGTAGAACAGAAGAGTCTGAAGACAACAATTTCACTGCTGATCAATGGGATTCCATCACCCAATATCAAGAGCTTAATCACTTGGCCTTCACAGAGAGTTAATAATGGAGGACAGATGCGCATAGCATCAGGGATTTCAAAG